>NW_026596095.1:15937360-16023859 GCF_907164565.1 Psammomys obesus | reverse complement strand
CCCTGCCCCCTTCCAAGTCCACTGAGAGTGGGTGTCCTCCTCTCCTTAGGGAGCTCATTCTATGGCTTATCAGAGCCTATGAGCTATATTTAGTCTCGCAATTGCTTTTGTCTGTCACATAAAAGTCTGTTATAAAATTTTGTTTTTCATTGCTTCTGTGTTTTTAATAATCTCTGTTTATTGTTTTAATAATCTCCTTTTAATATTTTATTATACATGCATATAATGTGATTTGAGCAAATCTATCCCCTCCCCCTCTTCTCTTATTTTACCATTTTCCTTCCCAACTTTACTTGTTCTATAAAACAACTGTGACTTCACTTAGTGCCTCCGGTGAAGCTGTCCAATGAGCATGGGAGACACTCAGTGACCACACACGTGAAGAAGCCTGATTTCCCCTGCCTCAGCAGCCACAAATTGCTAAGAGTTCCTCAGGTGACATCGGTTCTTCATGAGTTTGCTTCCTGTCTTTGTCAGGATTTTGAATGACTTGATCTTATGCGAGTCTTGGGGCTCACACAATGGTCCTGTCACACAATGCTAACTACTGTTTTTCTTCACTACCTCTGGCTCTTACAATCTTTCCACTCTCTCTTCTATTATGATTCCTGAGTCCTGTGGGAGAGAAACCACTTAGAGCTGAGCACCCCATAGTCTCAGATTCTCTGCTTACTGGCTAGTTATGGCTCTCTGTATTAATCACGATATACTAGAAAAAAAAATGCTCTAATGAGAGTCGGAAGATGCATTAGTGTATGGGTACAAGAATTCAGACGCGGTTTGTTACTATATGCAATTGGCAAAATAATAGCATTAAGGCTTGCCTAAGGCCGCAATCTCAGCAGCCATGGGGTTTTAGTCTGAATAATGATATCAGTCACGGGTTCTGTCTCATGGAACATGCATAAAATCCAAACAGAAAGCAATTGTTTGTGGCCCATAATATTCATGCCGCTATTGCAACAATGAGCATAAGTCGCCATGGAAGTGATTGTTTTAACTTGCAGGGTTCACAGCTGATTAAGATTGTAGTTGGCTTCTTTCTCCTGGTTGTATGATTATTTCTTCAAGGTTTGTAAATGCGCCGAGAGCATGTATTCCATGAGTACTGGGTGAGAATCTGAACTGAGAAGAACTCTTGTCTTATTAACATGTACCAGAAAGGTTCCAGCACAGAGCCACCTACAGCTGTGGGCCATTCTGTTCCAGCACAAGTTCACCTCCAATTGTGTCTCATTAGGTTCCTGCGCAAGGCCACCTTCACCTGCGGCTCACTCTGAAGCTTACACAGCAGCCTCGGTTCTTGAGCTTTCTGTATTTCCCAGTTCCTCATTTCTGATTTCCTCTGTTGAATTGATTTCGAGCAGACTTTTCTGCATGTGACTTTCAATTCGTCTAGGGTGCCAAGCACATTGGAAGAAGCTATTGCCTCTCATATCATTGGATACTTTGGTCCATGCGCCCATCTCTGATGTGAAACTTGACTTGAATGGGTCTCTGTTAAACCGGCACACAAATTTCAGTGTTGTTCTGTGTCTGGCACGAGCCTAGGTTTTGTCTGGTACTACTCTCTTGGGAAGCTCAGGCCCTGAAAAGCTCAAAACCGGAAGTATACACTCTGAGGTAGAAAAGAGTGAAGGGCAGGGTCGAAGGAGCTCAGGGCTCCAAAACTGGTGTCAGGCAGCAACAAAGGCCCGGCCTGGGCATGTTTTGTCCAAGTGGACAAAATGTCTACTCCAAGAACAGCCAGCAGTGCTAGAAAGATGGCAGCAGGGCAGACATCCTCACTGACATGACAGTGGATGGTGCAAGCTAGTAGTAACCAGCAGCACTCTGGCTGACTGACGGGCAGCCAAGCCCCGGAGGTCCAGCCCTGAATTCTTTGGGAAGAAGGAGAGCCCTTCCTTCCCCAGAGTCTCAGACTGCCATGGTGAGATAGATGACAATGGCCCGTTTATTCTGTGTGAAACAGGGACATATAAACTTTGGGAGGAGTTTCAGAGTGAAAGTGTTTGATTCACTGGGACTAAGGATGCTAGGAAAATGTCATTTACATGCAGTATCACAGCCCTATCATAAGAGGGGGAATACAGAACTTAATTAACCTATGGGTGGGGAAAGAACTCTGGGTATGGTTAAAGGTCATTGGTTGAAAGCCCTAACACCAAGACATCTCATTAGCATAGGGGGTGTTCCCAGTAATCACCATGCAGACACTGGATGTGTTTCTTATCAGGAAGGGATTGGGCTTGTAATCTCCCTGAGGGCTACTTGACATTCCTTAGAGGAACTGGTGTTCCTCAGATCAGGCTGAGAGGGAACTCAGCTAAGAAAGAGAATCCTTCATCATGTAATGAGCTCAGAAGGTATCCAGAAATGCCAGACTTCGACCTTACCAGCAGGGTCCAACTTTAGGGTCCAACAGAGATTGAGCTTGTCCTCTAAAAACACATGGAATTTACGTCAGAGAGATACTTTTGAAAAGATAAACTAAGTGATTTTTGTAGGCAATTTAAATCTTGGATGTCTGAAGCTTTTGTACTAATTTCATGCTTTGTGATTAAAGACAGAAAACTTTACAGTCTTGACCCTCCAATCTATGTCCCATAGAGTCAGCATCCAAGTGGTTTCTACTTCTCTGTAGACTTGAAGCCCATGTGCAGTATTAGGACAGTCTATCAGGGCCCTTATATCAGTGTGAACTTGATTTTTAACTCTTAGGTGTTGAAAATTATTTCTTCTGAGGAGAGTTAAAATAAATAGCAGGAAAAATTAGTATCATAGTCAAGTCCCAGCTGAGCCTTTCAGTTTCACGTCCATTCCTTATTGTACCTGAGGCAGAAAGTTCAGTTATTTGATCCTTCAAGAATCAATGTTGTTGTCCTTTATTATATACTGATTTGATGATTCAAACAAAGGAGACTCTAAACGTTTTTTCCTAAGTCCCTAACATGTTGAAATTGGCTGTCATATCATCTGCATTCTGATGGAGAGTTTACCACTTAACCATCACGCTACCATTTCATGAAGTTTACAGGCTTCCTTGTCTAGAAGTCAGAGGTGCTCACTGCCTATACCTATGTATAGGTATACCTATACATAGGACATTAAATATGCCCACTATATAGCTCACCTCATCAGCCTAGGTGCTAGAGTAAGGGAGAACTGCTTTCCCTCAAATCTAAAATGCTGCGACTTTACAAAAATAATTAGGTCCTAGACAAACAAAAAAGGATAGATTTGTACTACAACAGAGCTTATTAGACAGTGTGGTGGTGCTGAAATACATAACAGGAGTTGTGCCCAAAAGAAATTCTCTCTTCCACATTATGTTGAGGTGATCAGAAGGGAGCAGCCACAAAGGCACAGAAAACTAAAGAATTAAAACATAATAGTAACTTTTACACCCCTGTGACAAAACAACTGACAGAAACCACTTATGGAACATAAGACTTGTTTTCATGCAGCTTTCAAAGAGCTCAGTCTATTGTATCATCAGGGGCATGATAGAGCAACTCATTCACGGTATTAGGGGAATGAAGTGGAGATTTTTCACAAGATGAAGGACTGAGAGGCAGAAAGAGCAGCAGAACCAGGTCTGCACTGTCACCAATGTCAGCCTGCATCTAATAAGCCCCTTCCACCTGTACCCTAGTTCCTAAAGTTTCCACAGCCTTACAATATATCACCACCAGCCAAGAAACTAGAATTTGAAGCATCGCTGTCTAGAAGAACATTCAAGCCACAACATAAAATAAAATGGATGCCCCAAGACATTCAGTTCATTGGCTGTTTAGGGGAATAATCAGTGACTGGTAAGAATCCAGGTGGTGTTAACTGTGTGAGACATAAATGGTCTAGACATTTTGGGACTATCATAAATGATAGCACAGCTTTGAATCTGAAAAGAAAACACAAAAACAACTCCAAAAGAAAGAAATCATGTCCAATGTGTCTAGGATTTGCCCACCAAGACCACATTGGTCCATTACACACACACACACACACACACACACACACACACACACACTATACACACACACACACACACACATATGTGTGTGTATAGGTATTCTGACAAGAATGCTAAAATTTGCAATAAATTCTCCTTAAACAAAAATAAATGAATTGCTTGTAACTAAAAAGACATGAGTAAGAGATTGGGGGGGGGGGGAGGCTTCATCAGTTCTCAGGGATTTTTTTTCTGCAATATCTCCACCAGTAGATATCTTGCTATCATCACTAACCATTATTCAAACATCAATATTGAGGACCTAGAAAACAAACAATGAAGCAAGCTCACAGAAAAGCCCCTGACCTATCTGTGACTTTGATCCTAAAGACTCCAACCAGTTTTCGGCTTGGATCTATCTTTTAATTTCCAAATATCTAGATAATGTGAGGACTATCATCAGAGTAAACACAAGACTCAATAAATCCCTTTTATGTTTGTACATCATAGTATGCTTTATAGTACAATACTTTATTATACTTCTAGAAGCAAAGTCTCAGAACACTGCTGTCCCAGGGTGTTTCAAGGTTACAGCTCTGAGATAATTCCCCATGCTCCCCCAGCACTTCTGTGGCCTGAGACTCAGATCTAAACATACAGGCTACCAAAGTAGAGAAAGGAAAGTAAGCCTAAAAAACATCCTATCCCCACCACTTACAGTGCTGAAAGCTGTGCAGGTATAAATGTGTGGCTTTAGAGCACGGATGAATTCCATGACAGTGAGTAGGCAAGTTTGCCTATGATTTTCAATGCAGGGGATCAGTGGTAAAGACACTTGCTGCCAACCTAATGGCCCAAGCTCAACCTTCAACTCATACGATAGAAAGAATTGACTTCCACAACCTGTAACTTCTAAGGGGTCCTATGGCCTCAGTGCATGGACAAACACACACACACACACACACACACACACACACACCAAATAATTCGATACTTTAAAATTGTGAATGATACATCACAAAAGCAGTGTTTAAAGTGGTGGCATCAACAGAAAGGTGACGGGAATTGTTTCATCAGGTTCTCATTCTGTCTACCACTAACTACTGCTTCCTCCTTCTTATCCACTTGTTCTTCTTCCCTTCACCCACTCCTCTTCTCTTTCCCCGAATTCATTCTAGTACTTCTGGCTATAAATGAATTGCCAAGAATCTCAAGTTAATCAAGGATAGTGAGGTTGTTGGATTTTATTCACAGCCTGACGCTGTCTGTCTGAAACCACATGAACAGGATCAAAAACTCCCCAGAAACATTATTCTAGGGTTCTTCAGAGCCACACTGTTTCATACTTAACAAAGGGTTCCATCCCTTTTACTTTGTCACAGCAATCAAGCTGACACACCAGAGAGCTCTTAACACTTAGTTTGAGAACATTCTATTTATCTTAATAGCTTTAAGTATATCATACCAGTGGACCACTGTGTAGAGGAACTTTAATCCAGCAAAATGGCTGCTCTGATCACATCTAAAGACTTTCTAGGTCTGTGTGATCCAGCTGGAATGCAGACATCTTTAATCTTTAATTCACATCTTTAATCCCAAACAGTGAAGGTAAAGTCAGTTTGTAAAAGGAAGCACCAATATTTGAAAGTGATGTCTAATTGAGAGGCAGACAAAGTGATGAATCAGACAAAGATTTGACCGGATGGGATACACCCACCTCTCATAAGAACAGAGAGGAAAGAGAGGTTTCTTAATAGAAAGCAGCAGTACAAAGAGAGAGAGAAAGAGGGATGCGGAAGGCAGTTTTATAGGAAGAGATTTAGAAAGACAGGTTGAAGAGAGAACATGCTAGACACAGGTGAAGACAGAACAAGCCAGAGAATGAGAAAGAGCCAGAAGATTAGAACAGATTGCTAGAATTAGTTGGAGGCCAAGCAGAACAATTCAGTAAGAAGCTGAGAGAAGCCATATTGAATCAGTCATCTTGGAGAAGAGTTTGAGCTAGAATAGTTGCGTTGCACGAGCCACCCAGAGTTCAGAAGGAGCAAGAAAGGTTGAGCTTATTGAGCAGTAAGGCTCAGAGGCTGAAAACACTGTAGGCCTAGATTAGAGTGTATGGAGGCTAAAAGCTTCCAGGACTAGGCCTAGGTTTGCAGACAGAGGCAGTAGGCCTCCGAGATGACAGTTACTTCTAGCAAATAAGAGTTCCTTGTACACCGTAGAGCACAGTATGTCAAATTTATGCACATTTTCAAATATCTATTTCTTTTTACTGTTCCTTGTTATTCTAAACAATGTTTTATTTCAGGCATTGCTAAGTATTTATTTCATAAATGGAATTCAAAATTACAACAGGAGGGAAAATTAATGAATGGAAACTATATACCTGTAAGCTAATTTAACGCAATCATAACAAATAGTTTTAAACTTCTACCTTTTATACCTTTGGTTTAAAGAAAAATTAGATACACTTTCGATTTTGCATTAGAGTC
This sequence comes from Psammomys obesus, assembly GCF_907164565.1. Taxonomy (NCBI): domain Eukaryota; kingdom Metazoa; phylum Chordata; class Mammalia; order Rodentia; family Muridae; genus Psammomys; species Psammomys obesus. The sequence continues at coordinate 16,017,415 of NW_026596095.1, read as the reverse complement.
CTGAAGGAAAAGCATGCAGTTTTTGCACTCTCAGCTTTTAGAAATTCGCCCCAAGGAAGGCACACAAAAGTCATAGTGTTCATCTTGCCTATTGCTGAACACAAATTATAAACGATGTCCAAATATTCACATTTTTATGGCTCTGTCAATGCAAAAAAAAAAAATCAGATTTCCCATTAATTCAATAGTAGCCATCCATACTATCAATACGTCTGAGTAAAATAATCAGTTATGTGTCTTTTGGGGGTGATTTGGTACTGTAAGCACAACCTGAGCAAGTCATTTGGACCAATGCTGAGTGACGTGATGCAGCAAATTATAATCAATAGGAGTTTATTTAATAAATCATTTGGTCCGGAGAGCAGAGCCCCGGGTGAAGCAGCGCCAAGGATTCTGTGTGACCTCCCGTCATGCCGTGACTTGCCTGGCGGATTGGAGAACTCAGTTAACCTCCCGGCGCTTCGGTTCATCCATCTATGAACTGAGCAGAGTAACGCTCGCCAGAGTGCTCCGCAGTCGTCTGCGGAGGTTAATGAGCTTCAGAGTTCATAAAGCGCTTTCCCTCCAGGCATGGGAAGGCTCTAGAAGGCTATTTAGTGCCAGGCACCTGTGATTTTTATTTTTTTTACAGCTCCAATAAAATGTTCTTAAAAAAAATAAAATAAAAAGACATTAAAAATACGTATGCTAAAATATTGCCAGTAGCTTCTTCCTGTGTTTGTCGCTGTTATCAGAGGAATGATAGAAAGAGGTTCTGAGCCACAGATCTGCACCGAGCACACATCTCTTGTGTTAGTTAGATCTGGGGCACGTGTGCCCACGGCTCTTGCACGTCAGGTGTTTCTTCCCACCTCAGCTTCAAGTATTTTCATTCTAACCAGTTCATCAAGGCAGTATCTTCTCTTCACACGGTTTTAGGATCTGAGTATTAATTTGAAAATAAAAAGGCTTTTCATGGAATTAAGTTATCTACTATTTAATGGCACATTGAGTTTAAAAATAAATGTCAGGCCTTGACTGAATGTCACAGAAGTTAAGATTTGGTACAAGGGGGCAATGTGCCCTCCCCCTCCGCATGGGCTGCAATAGTTGGGTCAGACCTCTGATCAAGCTAAACGGAGAAACTTTAACAGCCTGGTGTTATATATTATATTATATTATATTATATTTATTATATTATATTATATTATATTATATTATATTATATTATATTATATTATATTATATTGTATTGTATTGTATTGTATTGTATTGTATTGTATTGTATTGTATTGTATTGTATTGTATTGTATTGTATTGTATTATATTATATTATATTATATATATCCATATTATATATGGAACTTGGATATATTTTACTGCTTTAAATAATTTTATGCATTATATATTATTTCAAACTTGACTGAGAAAAAATCATATAGAATTCTTCTATGAAGGCATCTAGATTAGAATTTTACATGTTGTCAATGTGTTTGTTTGTTGTTTGTTTGTTTTCATTTAACCAATTCATCTTAAACCATAGTACATTGCTTCATCTTAGTATAAAATATTTAGGGCACCATCTTACTACAGTAAAATGTATGTGTAAAAACATGCTTTTTCATGTTCTTGCTATTTTATTCCTGACACATAATAAAGGAAAGCCAGGGGAAAAAGATAAAAGAACATTGTGTCTTTCCCTTTTGATTTCTCTTCCTACGAAGGAAATTATTCAAAAAATATCTCTTGGGATTTTTTTTTCCTGATGATTGGAATCAAATAAATCATCTGTTATATTGGCAATATGTAATAAATACACACGAAGTTAGTGTCACCTGAAAGGTGTTTTTGATTCAGAATAATTCTGAGAATTTCGCAGCACTTCCTATCCACATTTTGTTTCTGGTGGAAGATACACTTTTTGGCTTCCCAAAACACAAGCCTGTGATAAAGGTAATACGGTTGGCTTTCTGAGAGCATCTCCAGTCCAGCCCTGACAACCTTCTATGTTCTCTCAAACCTACCTAACAGCCACAGGGTCACATGAACAGTTGAGAAGGAATTTAACCTCAACAGCCTTGTGAATGCAGGCTGTGCAGAGGACAGCGTGGAAAGGGTGTCTTGAAGCTCTTTCGAGCCACAGATGTAGAGGAGTAGCCAAAAATTCGCACAGGCTTTTTCATTTACTTACTTATTTTTAATTTGCCTGAATATTTTGGTACACAACTGGTGTTCAGTGGCCACAGAGGTCAAGGAGGGTGTCAGATCCCCTTGAACTAGATTACAGAAGGGTGTAAGCTTTCCTGTAGGTTCTGGAGACTGAGAGAACAGTGGGTTTTGAGCATCTAATTCTAGAGGCTACCCATAACACTTCACTAGCCACAAGTCAGCCACAGAACAAAACCATCTCATCAGCACTTACTTTATATTTTTGGAAAGAAATCCCTACTTGTCAAAGCAAAATATGATCAAACTTGCATTATTCTTGGGTATCCCAAACCTCTACATTTATTTTTTTGAGAAAGGGTCTGGCTATGTAACATATCCTAAGAGAATGTTTTCACTCCATAAATCTAAAAATCCAAGGGTCTTTGGTTTTAAATATTACAATTATTTCAGCCAAAAGTAATATCATTCTATGTACAAGATAGAAAGCTTCTTTAACAATAAGGATGTATTACACCTTAATAAAAAATAATAAAAAGATAAGTGCAATTTATCTTACTATAATATTTTATAAGATTATTTGAACTGGGACAGGAGCTTACCACAGAGGGCCTCTGAAAGACTCTACCCAGCAAGGTATCGAAGTAGATGCTGAGATTCATAGCCTCACTTTGGGCAGAGTGCAGGGAATCTTATGAAAGAAGGGGAGATAGAAAGACCTGGAATGGACAGGAGCTCCACAAAGAGACAAACAGAACCAAAAAATCTGGGCCCAGGGGTCTTTGCAGAGACAGATACTCCAACCAAGGACCATGCATGGAGATAACCTAGAACCCCTGCTCAGATGTAGCTCATGGCACCACAGTGTCCAACTGGGTTCCCTAGTAAGGGGAACAGGAACTGTGTCTGACATGAACTCAGTGGCTGGCTCTTTGATCACCTATCCCTGTGGGGAGGAAGAGCCTTACCAGGCCACAGAGGAAGACGGTGCAACCAGTCCTGATGAGACCTGATAGGCTAGGGTCAGAGGGAAAGGGAGGAGGACCTCTCCTATCTGTGGACTTGGGGAGGGGCATGGGAGGAGATGAGGGAGGGAGGGTGTGACTGTGATGAGACAGGGAAGGGGGATCCAGCTGGGATACAAAGTGAATAAATTGTAAGAAATAAATAAGAAATGAAAAAATTTGGGAGTTACTATCAAGTCTGATGCTTTTTCATAAATGAATTGTGACTACCTTTTTATTATTGCTAGAAGTGTTTGATTATTTATTTATTTAAAATTTGATATTAGATTATTTACATCAGAAGATGTCTCCTCCCTCCTCTCCTCCCAGTCCCTTCCACTTCTTCTTCTTCCCCTTTCCCCCTTTTTCCCCAGAAAAGGGGAGGCCCTCACCTCCACCCACCTTTAACCTTCCCCAGCACATCAAGTCACATCAGGACTGAGCATATCTTCATCCCCTGAGGCCAGGCAAGGCATCTCTGCCAGTAGGGAAATGACCCAAAAGCAGGCAATAGAGTCCATGTTAGAAACAACGTTCCCCTCCACTCGCCAGGCATTCCATAGGAAGACAAAGACATCCTACTGGCTATATGTGTACAGGGGCCCTAGGTCCAGATCATGCTTGCTCCTTCATTGATGTCTCAGTCTCTGAAAGTCTCTGTAGTTCTTGCGATGTCCTGACTCCTCCAGGTCCTTCCGTCTGTCTTTCCCCCAACACTTTTACAGGACCCCCAGGGCTCCTCCCCATGCTTGGCTGCAAGTCTCAGCATCTGTCTCAATCTGCTGTTGGCTGGAGCCTCCCAGATGACAGTCAAGTTAGACTCCTCTCTGAAAGCATAGCAGAGAATTTTTATTAGTATCAGGGGCTGGCTCTCTACAATGGGGTGGGTCTCAGGTTGGGACAATTATTGTTTGGAATTTCCCATTATCTTTGTTCCCTTGTTATCCCTACACTTCTTGTAGGCAGGGTAATTTTTGGTTCACAGGTTTTGTCCGTTTCCTACAAAACCTGTGACTACCTTAAATGATATAAAATCTGTAATTCATACAGCAGATTTTATTTAAAAATATAAATGATCAGTAAAATATTGGGGACAATAGAATTTTTTTGTAAATGTATGTGAATTTTATGTAAATTAATTAGAATATAATCTCTGGAAGCCAAACACACACGCATACACTGAGATGATCAACCTTGTCTTGCCACTGTTGGGAGAGCTGCCTTAATACGAGACTGACTCCTGTATTTGCCAAACGACCAATTGATTTTGGTGAAGAGAGGCGTTTCAAAATGAGGCACACTGACTTTTGTGACAGTTTTGGTTTTAGTAAAACAGAAAAGTGTGTGGCTGGCAAACTGTTCTGGTCACCTTCTATAGCCCGACCCTCCATTAATGACTGCTGGGTCAGTTTTCTAATTTGGTCACATTCCCAGTTCAAACTTCTCAGACTTCTTAGAGTGAGCATGTAACATTTCTTGAAACACGGTGTCGAATCATGAGCCTTTGTGAGGAGAAGTAAAAAAAAAAAAAAAAAGGAATTTCTGCACGTCCACTCAGCCTGCTGTGTGATTAGCAGAGAGCATGGCACACTCTGACCGTCACCTGCACAGAATGTCTGTCAGGCCCTGATCCTGAGTAGGTAAGTGGGTCCTTTCTTTTGGGCTTCTGGATAACAGTTTTATGAGATTATATTTTTCAAACTTTGTGCTAAATCCATGAGTTTGTTTTCTACCTCTGCTTGTAAAACTTGGTTACATTTGTGGAATCCTTGCTACATTATCTTGATTTTTATCTGCATAGTTTTGGTCCCAGTAGAATAAAAATGCTTGTGCTGGAAAATTCCTGGACAGTGATTTTAGAAGTACATGACTGTAAGAGAAAACTACTTCCTCCTTTTTGCTGCTTGACTTAGCAAAATAAACTCATTTTAGTTCTATAAAATGCAGGCAAGAATTCAACTGCAAAGAGCCCTTATTTTTATTTTAAATGATTTAATCTTTTGCCTTTCTATAACCTTTTAATATTATCTTTTAATAAAGTGAGTAGGCTACTTTTGGCATTGTAAAGAGGGTTGAAAATATCATTTTTCAACCCAATATATATCACATGTTAAGTACAAGACAGGAAGTTTTATTTGGAAAATACTTACGTCAAGCTACCAATCAGAAGGCTGGCCTACATTATTTTATTCCAGAGAACTCTTTAGAAGTTCTCTGAGAGATCCACAGACAGCAAGAGAGAGGGGGAAGGCTGAAAGAGAATAAATGGAGAGAAATTGAAAAACACATGTCTGCAAAAGTAAATTTCATACTTGCTCTAGCATTTAATTATGTATACATGAGTTGGGAGGTCTGTCTGTTTCAGTAATGATCTCAACACAATAATCCAATATGACAGAAATGAGTTCATTAAGTAATACTATGCTTATGCAATTTTCCTATAAAACCGAACAGTGCTAACCAAAAACATTTCTTTCCTCCTTGGTATTCACTGTTCATATGAGGGGTTATGATTCCCTTTAAGTCGAGTGTTTAGTATAGGAAAGAAAAGTGTTTGAGGGAAGAGTAGATTAACTGCAAAGACGTGGATTTGGGTACTTAGCAGTCAGATGGGCCTGCTGAACACAAACGCAGAGCTTTTGCACTGTCCTGGTTTAAGTGATTCTGACTCCAATAGCACAGCTTCCTTAACTCAGTTGTTACGGACATCGCAAGCTGCTGAGCTCACTCACTCAGATTTGTCACTGGATTTTGGCTGGAATTTTTTTTCCTTTTTTAATTGATGAAGCAGCTAACAATAAAAATGTTTCCATGTTGATATCAAAATGTAGACGAATGTGCAATGCTGCCTTTAGAACGACACGGTGAGTCTTATAGACACTGCTAAAACAGATCCCACGGCACAAGTGGGGCCATTTTACCCCCCAACATCAGAAAAGACAACTTTCTAGATGCTCAGAGGTCTTTCTGTGATTTCATCCTTTGTTCCTAAAAAAGAAGGATCATATATAGTAGCCTATAATTATTGGAAATACAAATTGGCTATACACAATACTGTTTTAGACTGCCTTTCCAGAGGACAGAGGGATTGGGACTGGAGGAGGGAGGGAACCACAGGGGGGATACAAAGTGAATAAAGTGTAATTAATAAAGAAAAAAAAGAAAAAAATAAAAAAATTTTCCTTACCTAAGACAAAGCCACCACTACAAGTGGGTAAATATTAACAAAGCTGCCCGAGCTCAGGGCTGGTTCGAGGCACAGAAGATCTAGAAGAACTGAGATTTGAGTGTGAGTGAAGCAGAGCTATCACGCTGAGTCCTGTAGCCCTGGAACAGTCAGAGAATATCATCTGTGCAGCAGGTGAGACACACAGGCCTGACGACGGGAGAATGATGCTGCTGTTCTCTCGTGCTGGCTGTCCCCACGCTACACAATCCAAGTGCACCCTCATTGTATCATTATTTAAACTGGTAATTTGCATGAGCACTGATTTTTTTTTAATATAGCTTAGATGCACCTGTGTGTCCATGTGTTCCTGGTTTCTTTGGATAAAGTCGTAGATGGTAACATTTGATTAGTGAAAATCTGCCTTTTATCAGTCTGTGCTTCACAGGTTATGCTGGTCAGAAGTCTCTTCATTATGCACACAGCCTTAGAACACTCAAGGAAATGGAGCCAAATGATGCCCTATTCAGGACCAAGATCCATCTATTTCAACACCACTATTATTTACCCCGACATAAACACCCATGAGCTTTTTAATTAACTGATGTGGAAGCCAAATTTTGAGGAGAGCAACAGTCTGAGACAATTTTGACGATTTCTCAGACTGACCCATTTTAATAATTATAGACTATAAGGAATACTTGTTTCTCTACTATCCTTAGAGAATGCCTGTTCATAAGAACAACTGAGGACGGGAGAACATCCTTGATACGAACAGCACATTAGCTATTTTGCTGATAAGTAAACGGGTCATATCTACTGGATAACAGGTCCTCCCTGCAGCCACTCTGACAGTCACGTCTACTCATTCCTCTACTATCGACTGAATCAGCTCTGCTGGCAATTCAATTTGTCATTAAGACAACTGAAAACAGCAGATTGACTCTTTTCTCATCTGTGTCATATAAACACAATTATGGTTAAAGTGTTCTCCAGTTCTCCATCTGACTACGGGAAAAATAAAGCCTGATTTCTTTTCTTTTATTTCTTTCTTTTTTTTTTTTTTTCAGATTTGACTAACAGGACAAACAATAAAGCAGACTTCCATAATCGATTTGCCTAATAGGACTAGTTCATTGAATCAACAGGTTTAGGAATGAAACCTAAAAGACAAAGAATTCTTGAGATACTCAAGCTTGACTATCTGGAGCTTAACTCACTTAGGATTGGTGACACAGTCTGCAAACTGTATTTAGTCTCTTAAAATGAAAAGAAGAAGCAGCATTGACCGGGCATGAAGCAACATTAAGAAAATATGAAACTTAACCCCAGACTTTCCAATGACCCGTGTGTTTTCTCTAATTTTCACTCAAGCAGTGTAATGGGCACAGAATCCTTGTACTCCTGTGTTTACCTACATTCAGTTAAAGGATGTCTCTGAGAGAAGACCCATGATGGCCTGGGGTACTCAGCTCCTTTCTGTATTTTCTAAGTGCCTCACGAATATCATCCCATTACTCTTCAAAACTATCCAGGCAAGAAATCATACAACTCATCTCAAAAATGATCCTTGACAGTGAGTGCGAATTTATACCCTCCAATAAGTGTGTATACTATATGTGCACTTAAAATCCTCCCCTCGGTTTTTATGCTGGAGATCAGGTGAGTGAGTGAGTGAGTGGTTAAGAAACCCCCTCCACAGGATGGGAAGAAAACCTATGTCAAGAAGGAGTTTGTGGGCCACTCTCCAACATGTTTGTTTTACAAATGAACATTAAACCCTCAAATAACAATAGCTTGGTGTGGATTTTCTCTGAAGCAAACGTGAAGCTCTAAATATTTAACTGTATTAAGGGCTCTCTTTTTATTTACATAATAATATATAATGTTTATCTTTATCTTTAGAGCACGGTAAAAAAATATCAGTAACTATCCATAATGGGGCTCTAATGAAAGGAAGATAGCTTTTGAATCACTAATCTGTGTTAACGCCATTTTGGTCAGGGTCTTGTAACTGCTGTTAGGATTTCAACCTCCATAGGTCAGAGGGAGAAGATGGGAAAATCCTTAATAAAATGTTGTTAGAAGCTACAGGTGGGAAATAAAGAAGCTCTTGTGACCTATAATCTTATACCCTCCTAAAGTCACCCGCAAGCACTGCTGGCTTCAGCAGATGGAATTAGACAGCACACCGGTGGCTTTCCAATCCCAGCTTTTACAGTTCGACGTTATCATCTTCAGTGAAGAACAAATGAAGGGTATGGAGTCTGCCAAGCTGTTCTCTCTGGCTTTAATCAGCCCACTCAACCACATGAGCAACCCTGCATTAGCAGTCTCTTATTCCCATTAATAAACAAAGCACGCATTGTTTTGCTGGTCTGTTCGTAAACAAATATCAGACTCTCCATGGACTTTATTTGAGTATCAGCTACTCATCATAGCAAGTGCATCTAAATGAACACTTTCCCTTTAAACATTTAGCCCTCAGTCAGATCAACTTTATAGTGACAGTTGTCTAAAGAAAATCTACCCCAGGCATCAGCTCAGTCTCTAAACCATTTGCTCTGCATACAATGTGTATCTAGTAAAGAGACACAGGCAAAGCTTTGACCAGACAAGGATCCTGGTGCGGCTGAGCTCAGTTGCCTCTGTGAGTAAGCAAGTTTTGATTTGCATCTGACCTTACACCCATCAAGTGTTGTTCAAAGCTTGTCAATTTCTGCCATATGCCTTTGAATCTCTGTGTTTAACTCCCTTGCTTCCTTTTGTTTAGAGAAGGTACAGTATAACTTGCTTTTTCCTCCACCTGAAAGAGAAAAGGACTGTGGTAGGAGGTCACTACTGTGCATTTTACACACACACACACACACACACACACACACACACACAAGCAGGTTGATAAGATGAAATATTTCTCTTAAGAGGAATTAGACAGTGATTCTGTTTTATCTCTTTACAAGTTATGAGAAGCATATTTCCAGTTAATATAATACACCAAAGTTAAATTTTCAAAAAACTGTTTGATCAATACCACATGGACATTTTAGAAAGTATTTTCAGCCCATCACCTCAAACATTGTCATGTAAAAGCTAGAGTCAGTGCCACAAATTCCAAGTAGCCAGTCGTTTTCACACAACTCATTCCCCTAAAAGTTTATTATCTTGTAGAGAAAAGTTCCCCATTGCTGTTGAGGATAAAACTGTAGGTTTAATACACTGTCAGGCACCTGCATGATGCTAAGGTTCAGAATTGGTAGAAGCTTGAGGTTTCTCATAACATTTCCATTTATTCACATTGATGGGACAATTAGGTTAAAAAATAGTTGAATGAGCAGTTTATTTGACAAATTATGTCAAATATTTGTTTTTGAAAATCCAAAGAATTGGCTGAGTGTGGTTGTACTTCATGTTAGCGAAATAAATAAATATGGGACTGAGGAAGACCTATCATTAATTTGTCAGAAAAGCAAGTTGTCATATCTGAAATTAATGTCATCGAAGCTCTATTTCCAAGCAAAGGGGCACTGGTGCTAATAGACTTCAGAGCTTGAAATAAATAAATCTGTGGAATCCTGTTGCATCTCTTGGGGTGTGACATTTGACAGTCTTTTATAGCACAGAACGAAACAAGTTTGTGAGCTGGAATTCAATTGTGGCGTATTGATTCCTTGCATCAGTCATTATTCCCTGCTGATTGACAGGTGAAAATTGGTTACGTTAAGTATTTCATATGTTATATTGGCTGACATTTGCTTGCCTGCTCCTGTGTCAATATTGTTGTAAAGATCTCCAGCTTTATGAGATAGCAATAGACACTGACTGTGGCTTTTGTGTGATGTTCCAGTGTTTTTCCTGACATAATTTAAGACATATTAAAAACCAGCAGCATCTTCCCTCTTGAGAAGCTTAATGCCAATATTATTGTCTTCCAGGGGAAGATCATGTATGCTCATAATCGGGTGCTAATTTCCACCCGTACGCTCATGTTTAGGCATTAGGCACTATAACTGTAAAATTGAGCCTTCTTGATTGATTCATGTCAAGCCTCAGCTCAGCTCCTGCAGGGGAAGTCATCCTGCTGACCCTTTCGGCACTAAAAGAAGAGATTTGTGTTCCTTTCTTTCACCTGGAACCATCAAATTGACTGAATAATCTGTAATACATTAGTGCTGACATTTGTTAGGGGAGAATTAAACAAGACACGGTGATCATTCTCCAGAATAAAAATTGTGTTTGATTTCCAGCAGGGGTTCTATTAAAGGAACAACAGAATCTGTTCTTCCAAGGTGGAAATTTATGAGTGTTCTCTACATTGATGAATCGAGTTAACACTTTCGTTTCTTGTAGGTCCTGGTTCTACAGTCCGAATTTTTAAAAGTACAGGGATCCTGATGTATGGTTGATCCAGGTTGGTAGCCATGATGTGACTGTTAGTGGAAAAGGACCCCTTTGTCTTTTATGTTTTTGCTCTTGTTAATTTGGTGATAGGGAGAGCCATGTTGCTCAATGGGATATATAAAACCAAGATGTAAAAAGTGCTCTGTTGCCTACTTTAAAATCCATTCAAAACTGAGAAGAGATCACTAAGCTCAGTATGAAAGTACTGAATCTGAGTCTTGCTTTCCATTGGTTCCTCTGACTTGTAATATCTTTGAAGTTATACCAAGAAATGTCTTATGGCTTCTTTGTTTTTGCTATAATTCATGTAAGAGTCAATATATCTGAGCTTGGATTTCATATCCAGTGGGCTTCCTTCACAGTACTTGCTCCTAACTCTGGCTGCCAACATGGGGCTGAATTACATTACACTCTGGAGTTTACTCCTGTGGACATTATAAAAACCACAGAACTTCACATCTAACTTGTTTGTGTAGGACCAGGTTTTCAAGATGATTTTTTCATAAATGATTTGTGTGATTATGTTTTCCATTATGCGTTCCCACTTCTCGTAAGTGCCACTTAAAAGTGGACCTTTTCCACTTTTGACTGCATTTGTTGAAGCAAGTGTCAAGTTTATTAATTGGGGTCACTTCAAAGTGCTAACACATTTCTCTCTCAGATACTTCAGATTGTGTAGAGCAGGTTTTGGTAAGAAAATTGAGCAGGACTTACAGAAGTAATGTAGACAAAACAAAAATGCTCTGTTCTTTGACTGAACTTGCAAAACAGGTAATCAATGAACAAGTGAGAAGAAAAGTATCAGTCTCTACAGATGTGAAAATGCATTTTAACATGACAAAAGAAGTTTGTTTTGCTTCACTTGATTTGCCATGTTCATTAGTTCAACATCTAGCATTGCATATTTTGTCCCCCAAACCTTCGTTGAGTAAACATAAATCCTATCGCTTCAAGTACCATGTGAAAAATTAAGTATACATACTAATTTGAAGCCATTGAGTCCACAGCCTCCTTGTGAGTAAATGGATCAATCTACTTACAGAGAAACAGGTTAAGTGATGAGGATAAAGCTGTACCAAATCTCACTTTGAAACACATTAACTGAAATGAAAAGTATGGAAAAGGTATACCAGAAAAATGGACATTTAAGAAGCTGTCCTTACATCTGATAAAATGAACTTTTAGTCTGAAACAGTAAAAAGACAGAGACATGGTCATTATATAATGATATAATGGAAAATTCAAGAAGACAATAGAACAATTATAAATTCATATCCATTCAGCATTGAAGCACCTAAATGCAAAAGGCAAATGTTAATAGGCCTGAAAGAAGAGCTGGACTGTAATATAATATGAGAAGACTTCAACATCTCATTTTCAACAATGATCAGACCACTCAAAGTCTACAAAGAGCCATCATACTTAAACTCTAGGCCAGATGGATCCAACAGATATTTACAGACATTCCTAGCAACAGCTGCAAAATATGTGTTCTTTTAAAGCACACATGGAATTCTCCAGGACAGATCATATGTTAGGCCAGCATGCAAGTCCCAACTCATTGAAGACAATAGAAATCATATCCAGCATGTCTTTGGCCACAGGGGGATGAAACTAGAAATCAGTAAAAGGAGGAAACTCAGAATCATTACAGATAAAAAGAAACAAATGTCAGACAATGAAATGTTAAAAGAGGGGCTGGAGAGGTGGCTCAGTGGTTAAGAGCAGTGGCTGTTCTTTCAGAGGTCCAGAGTTCAATTCTCAGCAACCGCGTGGTGGCTAACAGCCATCTGTAAAAATATCTAATGCCCCCTTCTGGCATGCAGGCATATATGCAGCAGAGCACTCACGCACAAAATAAAGAAGTAATATTAAAAAAAAAATGTTAAAAGAATAATTACAAAGCTTCCTGAGAGAAATGAAAATAACCCACAAAAGCAAAGAGATAGAGCAAAAAGAACTCCACAGGCCTGCGGAGATGGCTCAGTGGTTAAGAACACAGGCTACTCTTTCAGAAGACCCAGCTTTCATTCCTAGAACCCACATGGTGACTTACAACCTTCTGCTAACTCCATCGTCTTCTTTTCATCTCCATGGACTCCAGGAACACACATGATTCACAGACTTGTTTACAGGCAAAACTCACATACACGTAAAACACCAAATACTAGCCTTGCACCTCAAGAAACTAAAATGACAACTAATAAATAAACTCAAAATGAGTAGAACTTCAAGAGAGCACAGAAAACGAAATTGAGAAGAGATATAGAAAAATGAAACAATTACTAGAAGGGTAAAGATGACAATTACTAGAAGGGTAAAGCCACAAGATTTCCCCTAAAATCTGCAGTAAGACAATGATGCTTGTTTCCACAACTACAAAAGTATCTAGGAGAAAATTTAGTCAGGAAAATAAATAATCTCTATAAATGAAAATTACTGAACATTGGCAAAAGGTATTGACAGATATATATATATAAACTTGTGTATCCACGAATTGAAAAATTATTATGAACATGTTGCTGATATCCAAAGCAAACTATTAGCTGGGTGTGGAGGCACATGTCTTTCATCACAGAGCTCGGGGAGGCAGAGGCAGTAGGAGCTCTCTAAGTTTGAGGCCAGCCTGGTCTCCAAAGCGAGTCCAGGACAGCCAGACTACACAGAAAAACCCTGTCTTGAAAAACAAAACAAAGCAAACTACCAGTTTAACAAAAATCTTACCTAAATGCTAAGGTACTATTTATAGAACAGAAGAAATCAGTCATAAAGTTTGTGTAGAACTGGGCCAATAAGATGTCTCAGTTTGTGAAGGTGCTTGCTGCCATGTCTGATGGCCTGAGCATGATTCCCAGGACCTACATGACAGAAAAAGATAGCTCACTCCTGGGGGTTGTCTTCCAACTTCCGTTCAAACACTTAAGCACATGAGTTCTTTCACACACATGCACACACAGAGAGAGAAAGAGAGAGAGAGAGAGAGAGAGAAATAAAATGCAGTACACACATGTACACATGCTAAGAGAAGGAAATAAAATGCGACAAATTATTTTAATGCTTTTGAACAGAACTGCAAAAATAATCAACAACAACAAAAATAGCCAAAGCAATCTTAAAAGAATGAATCTGAAAACAGCATATTACTTAATCTAAAAATAACAATAAATTGCAGTCATTTAAAAAATTAGGGAAAAAACGAAAACCTACGAAAAAGACATTAACCAGTTATGTATGATACAGAGCAGCTTACTAAAAAAAAAAAAAAAAAAAAAAACTCATGCATTTATAGTTAAGTGATTTTCTACTTAGATGCCAACAAGACACATTGCCTTATTTCACAAGTAGTGGGGAAAAATGAGCACATGAAAATTACTTAACATTATAAGTGATTAGGAAAAGTCAAATCAAAAGTAAAATTAGTGCCCAGCACAACTAATATACTATTATCAAAACAAAAGGGGGCCTCTTGCATGTTGTTTCAGGGAATGAAAATCAATATGTGTATCCAAGAGCGTCATAAAAGTTCCTTTTTAAAAATTTTAAACCTGAGTTAATGATTTCTTGTATTCATCAAGAAGATAGATAACATGAATACTATGTCCTCATACTACTGAAAGGATAACCGCATTAAGGAACAGATTGAGTAGCACCATGCCATAATCTGTATGCACTTTGCATCATATGCAGAGAAACCACCCATGTCGTCAGAAAAAATAAATAGAAGAATAAAAGGTTTTTCTAACACACTGATGACCTTACTAGTTTGAACACTACTGCTCTATGATGGCAGGTAAAATACACACACATTCATATTATAGTAGCAGGTTTTCATCTAACAGAAGAAAATTGGAATGTAGAAAAGAAACAAGAAACATGTGTGTGCTTGTGTGTGTGTGTGTGCGCAATTTATGAAGCAGAATTAAATATTTCACAATTTACCTAGTGCCTCTCTGTGAATCTATTTGTTAGCAAAAAAAAAAAAGGTTATTCTGGATAGAAGATGTCCCACCTCCCTCCACAACTCAAGTCTTCATAAATGTGTACTTTGGGAGTATAAGGAAACTTCAGTTACCAAGTATCCTTGAAAAGTAGGATAAAATCTCTGAAAGGTTTCAAAGAGCACTTACGTCTTCACTAAACTAAAGAAACTATATGGAGATCAAGCTAACCTATACCCATGGAATGCAAAACAGCTTTGAATGGGGTGTGGGATGGATCTGCTCCAAGTTTTCACCTGGCAATGGAGTTTGGAGTAATTTCTGACATTACTTCTAAAATTCAGTGAAAACTCAAAACTGAATGGTTAAAACAATTCCAGTAAGTCATACAGGAAACAGAAAGAAAAGAATGCAATTGAAAATACTTTTCAGCTTAGGGATCCATTACTTACTCATCAAAACATTAGCGTATAACACATGGATGACATTCGTTACTGCTATGATATTCTTTACTGCTATTTACTAAAGTTAATCAGATGACAAATGTCTCTGTGACCTGCGTTTTGTGTCCAGGAGAAGAGCAGAAAAGGTGCCTATATCACACAACTTGATAAACCCAATTAAAAGAAACATGGATAAGTTTGAATGACTTTTCATAGGAAAGAGTAATCAGTATTATAGGCCATAGGAAAGGTTCAGAATCAGAGGTGGCATTTCAGTTCAGTAGACATTGATTTGTAGATTGCTCAGGGTTTTAAGAGTCAGAATGAATGAATTACTCCAAGAATCACTGAATCCCTTTCTGACAACACACTTCACCTGAGGTTCTATATCCCACGTAACTCTAGCTTAGGTCAAGTCGAAAATAAAAGTGAGGACCCCTGAATCCCACTGGGGATGGACTCTGCCACAAAAATAACACCACCGAGGTAAAAGAAAAGGCAACAATTACACTTAAATCCTTAAATCATAAGAATTTATCCCGATATTCTGATTTATTTTTCTTTCAAGATTCTTCTAAATGTCAAGAAAAATAAATTCATAATCAATAAAGTGCTCAACTTCTGTCTATTACATTTATAAATTACTTTTTGGGTTCAGTGCAAATAAAAGAGAATTACATATTTATACATGAAGAGTAAATTTTCAGAAGCAGGGTCTGTCTTATAGAAGCAATAATGCTGGATTGCACACACCTTTTCTTAATCATCTTTTAGTGTTATAATTGAATGTGTTGCAAAGTTACTAAGAGAAGATCTGAAACGTGGCAGCAGTATGATTATTTAAGCTTTCTGAACTCTCATGCGAAAACAGCCAGAGCTACCAGACAGTAAAACCAATAATCCTCTATTCAATTATTATTCCACTCTGGCACCCCATCTTAGATACTGGTGACTTCTCCTATAAGAAGGTCAGTTTTAAAAGTGCAGAAAGTCTAGGGTAAACAGCAAAGACAGATGACAGATGGAGGGTATCTCTGAGAGTAAATGCAGGTCATCTCTGTAGAGTTCAAAGTCCTTCCAAATTGAAGATAAAGAAAGGGGAGTAACAACAAGGACAAAATGAAGGGTATTGCAGTCAAATTCTGTTAGAAGATATTGCATGGAAGACAAATCATGAAAATTATTCCTATAATCCAAGACTTTTTGCCAGATACATGTAGAAGAAAGATGAAGATACCACATACTTTGATTGTGTTATATAAAGAAATTGAGACTGAATGGAGCTGGAAGCCTACATATCCAATGCTCATCCTTCCCTAACCACTACTCACCTGCTGTGGTCCTGACAACCAGATTTCTTAGTGAAGTTGCTATGAGGCTTCTAGGGAAGGCATCATGGCATCAATGGTCTTACTCAAATTTTAATCCTATGAATTGCAACACCAAACTTTCAGGCAAGATATGGGCTTTTGAGCAATAGTGGCATAACTCCTAGGGGGTAACCAACACTCTCAACTTGAATTTGAGACTTTCTCCGCAGGAAGAAAACTAGACATGGTTCTTTAGGCACACAGAAAAGCCTATGATAGGGGAAGTCATAGGTTATAGGAAGGAGTTTAATTCTCTGTTTTGCTAAGTTGATAGAGTATCCAACTGCCTCATACTTTGGATAAACCTCTCTTTCCAATGAATTGCAAGCACATTGACTAGTAGCTTCACCAGGTGCTGCAAATAAGTGACTGAAGTGGAGAAACAATATGTTGGAATTTCAATGAAATGGTCACAAAATCTGCTTGGGATTGTTACCATGCTCCAAAAAGAAGATTTAAATTGCACTATAAAAGTAAACCTGAAAATTTATTAGAATGATACTCAACTTCATATTCAAGCTTGCCTAAAATCTCAATCTGTTTGCCTAATGTATTTTGTCCATGCTATTAAAGTCTATCAATAGGCCATTTAATTTATGGGACCCTAATGCCTTATTCATTTTACTTTTATTTCTTTGTAAAGTGGATTGCCATCTAGAGTGTAGACAATACTATATCAAGTTCTGACGCCATGCACATACACACACGCACACACACACACACACTCTCTCTCTCTCACACACACACACATATACACACTGATAAACTAATTGTTAAATTTGATATGCTACTGTGTATACTATAGCACAAAAATGCTAAAATACAGATAAAATTAAGTTTCAAAAATATTACATAATTGATCATTTCTGTGAATTGAAACTTTAACTTCTACTGTTTTTTTTTTTTTGAACCATGTTACTCAACTTTTCTTTTTGTATAGCAAGTTATAATTATTGAAAACACATAGTTAACTTAGAAACATGTCACCGGGTTGAAACCTACTTCCTAATGTCGCCCACAGGGGAAAAATATGAAACTAAAAATAAAGTCCTTTACAACCTTTTTGAAAACAAAAAATGATCCCTAAATGATTCACCAAAACTGTATTCCAGATCATCATCATCGCCGTGTGTTTCCTGTGATTGCTTCAAA
Source organism: Psammomys obesus (assembly GCF_907164565.1). NCBI lineage: Eukaryota > Metazoa > Chordata > Mammalia > Rodentia > Muridae > Psammomys > Psammomys obesus. The sequence continues at coordinate 15,999,799 of NW_026596095.1, read as the reverse complement.
AAGGTGGATCACAGGGTGCTGTATCTGCAGTTCTATAAAGTATTGACTGGGTCCAACCAACCCCATGTGTAGACAGGGTACAGAGACGTGTCCAAAGAGCAAAGCTTAGAGTTGGCTTCGTCTCCAAGGAAACTCAGCACAACACAGTGCTCATTAAACCAACTTGAGATGGTCTCTGGGAAGGCCCCTTTTATTTCTCTTTGGCCCACCTCGCCAATGCTTTTATCTTCATCAGCACAGACACACACGTAGAAGAGAAAGCAATATGCTCAGAATGCATACGTTGGAGGGAGCTAATGTGTATGACATGATGCGCTGCAGGCAAATATGCTGAAGTAAACACAGTGGAGACAGGGTTCAGAGGCTTTAACTTGCTCTCCTGTTGGTACGTCCCTCAGACACAGTCAAGCTTTGCCAGCAGTTAATTAAATAAAACAGTGGACACCCCTGACCTTCCGTGTCTCTGTTTTCAGTGGTGGCTCATCTCACAAAAACCTGAAAGCTTTCATAATGACAAGTTGAATAGTTCATTGTAAGTCAATAGTGTGATGTGATGCCAAAAGAACCCTAATTTAATCTTAAATGAAGTTAGCAGAACCAGAGTACTAAACAGTAAATTGAAGTGATTTTCTTTGTATCTCGTACTGGTCAGACCACATATGGAGTGTAGGTTTAAGGTAGAACATTGATGAGATATAGTGGGAAAAGGCCCAAAGGATTTTTTCACTGAAAGAAATTAAAGACATTTAAATGGCTTCAGAGAAGAAAAGAACACATGAAAACAAGACAGTTGCTTCAAATATATGAAAATAGTTTGTAGTCAAGAAATTAGAATTGGTAACTCAAAGGCAGGGCAAAAGTCAACAGATTGAAGTTTAAGAGACGTCAACTACATGATTTTGGAAATTTGTTTTCTTAATCCTCATGGCCTCTAGTTTCACTCCCTGAAATGTGGAATTTGAAGTAGATGGTCTCCATAGAGAACTTAAGGCTTCTAATGTCCTAAACCAGCATAATTCCTAACTTCTTTTTAAATATTTATTCCTATACTGGATATAAGTATAGTTCTTGCCCCTCATCAAATAAATTTCTCTTTGCAGCAGAGACCATTGGAGAAACTTACAAATACTCAAAATGCAGAGAACAGCTGACTATGGTTGCTCTGCCTGAACTGATACAATTCAATTCCTACACAGAAGGCTCAGGAAGAGGTGGTAAGAAGATTGTTAAAGTGAGAAAAGCAGGAAATTGGCTGAGAGCTTGTATCTTCTAGACACGCCAGGGAAGCTACATCTATGACAGCTAATAGTATGGGAGCCTACGCAAGACCAGAACAAGGACAACATTAATTGACTTGCTGACATGAAAGGGAGGAAATCTCACGGGGTCCCCTTCCTGAACAAAGAACTGCAGGCAACTAAGATGCGGTGAGAAAGGAAAGTATAATCTTCCCCAGGGATAAGCCCCCTAATTGGTTATTAAATACCAAGTGGTCAGTCTTGAAATCATATACACAAAAGTAACGCTAAATTAACTCAGCAGACTGTATTTACACATTTCTGGAGATGGGTTTATAATCATAAGCAATTATAAAATGAGGCTATATATTTGAATCACAGGCTATATAGCTTGAATAAGAATGGCTCACCTAGGCTCATAGATTTGAATCCTTGGTTATCAGGGAGTGGCACTATTTGAAAGGATTAGGTGATATGGCCTTGGTGGAGGAATTATATCACTGGAGGTAGGGTTTCAGGTTTCAGAAGCCCAAACCAGCTCCAGTGACTCTCTCTCTCTTTCTCTCTCTCTTTCTTCCTACTGCCTTCAGATCCAGATATATAACTCTCAGCTACCATGTCTCCCTGTGTGCCGCTATGTTCCCTGACATGAGGAAAATAGATTAAAACTCTGAAACTGTAAACAAACCCCAATTAAATGTTCTCTTTTATAAGAGCTACCATGTTCATGGTGTCTCTTCACAGCAATAGAACACTGACTAAGACATTAGCAATTAAACAAATAGTAAACAAGCTACAACCCACAGAACGACATAGGGCAGACAGAGATTAAGGGACTAGAAAGAACAGATAAATCTCATTAGGAAAGTAAAATGGAATGGATAGATGTGGATGGATATGGGTAGGACGGGAATGGCAGGATCAAATAGTGAAGGGGAAGGGAAAAGAGGTTATAGGAGGGAATACTAGAATATAGAGCTAAAAGTAAGGGCCATTTGAGGGGTAATATAAAAACCAAAAAGATTAGAAACTTCCTAAAGTATACACAAAAATGAAGATGATCTAAATGAAAACATCAAATAGCGGGGGAGACAGAGTCCTGCCTGGACATCTGTTGTCACCAAGCAAAGCTTCCAGTACTGGGATTAGGTTACATCAATTAAGTTGTTGGCCAAATGGGCCTTACGGGAACACCCAAACAACCAAGGCTGCTGCTAAGCCCATTGGTTGTTCTTCGAAAACTGGAAGCAAAGCCAAGGCTCCATTGCTGAAGAGCACACCTACACAACTCATCGAACATGTCAAGCTGGTGCCTACAGAGAGCCTTCACCCCTGCCTTCCAGTGTGTTTGATACTGAATGGTACTCTCCACACTATCAAAACATAAATGTAAAAAGGAATCTAGCCACAAACTCTTTATCTACCATGTCCTTGGCTCACTTAACAAGGCCATGACTCACTAACAGTTACATAACCTGCAAGTTATGTTAGCGCAATGGTGGCACAAGCTTGTTGGAATAACCAACCAATAACCTATTTGACTTAAGGCCCACTCTACAAGATGGAATCCATACTAGGCACTGCTTGGGTGACCAAGAATATAATACCAGATGTGCCAGGGATCTAGGGTAAAACCAAATGATACTGGTAAAAAAAAAAAGGATAAAAAATGTAGTGATAAAATACTCCCGATGATATTCGATGATATTCTGCTATACTCATAGATCAGTGCCTTGTTCAACCATCGTCAGGGAACTTCCTCCTGCATAAGATAGCACAACTACAGACCCTCAGAGCCAGACATTACATGGACAGTGAGAGACTTTGAAAGACTTAAACTTAAATGAGCTGTCACCATCCAATCCCTCCCCTCAGCTTTCTAAGATCTCCACAGAAGACTAGTTGGCCAACATATACTGGACTCCACAGGTTGTTTTTTGTTTTGTTTTAACATGCTGTTATTTAGTTACAGTTTGGTGGGAGTTTTGGTTTTGGTTTTGTTTGTTTTTATGGATTTTTTTTTATTTTGTTTCCTTGGTCTTGGAGAATTTTGTTATTGTACTGGATTTTTGTTTGTTGAGAAAAAACATAAATTTGGGTGGGTGGGGGAGAGAATCTGGAAAGACTTGGGGAAGAAGAATATGACCAAAATACATTTAAATTTAAAATAAGTTTTAAGTAATAAAAATACTATAAGATTTAGTTTATCTTGTACAGAGTAAAACTGAAGCCAATCTACTTCAAATAAACAATGTAAGAAAATAATTTAGGATATAATATTTCAATAGTTTAAAATATGAATAAGCACAAAGAATACTCATTTCATGATTTTAATTCATTAAAGTTAAGAGAAAGTAGTCAAAAACTTAGAAACATGATAAATTCTAAATGTATCTCTTTAAGAAGAGAGTTCCAGGATTTATTTCATGGTGTTTTAAAAATGTGTTTTTATAAAATTTGCGTATGCTAGAAGGAACATGGCAAAGCAACACTTGATCTACTGAATAACTAATAAGCCAATCTTCTTGTTAGTTTATGATTTGTAGACCAAGAATAAATCATAAATATAATTTTGACCATTAGGAAAACATTATTCAGAGATATCAGCCCTGCATGGTCACATATTGTGAAAAGGATATTTGCAATCCATACTAAAAGTAGTCACATGGTATACCTTTCAGCCAGTGCTTGCTCTGTCATCAGATTTGCTTGCTTTTTGTTGTTGTTGTGTTTTTTTTAATTGAATGAAATTGCCAAAGTGTATTATAGAATGTCACAAATTTATAACAATAGAATTAGGCCTAATTACTGATGGATGTCTCATCTTTTGTTTAAATTCATTAACTCAAAATTATAATTTACTCTTTCACCTGTAAATGGCATCCGACAAAGCAGATATTTATAGTTAATGAACTCTTGTCCTGGCTTTGTGGTAGTCTCACATGGGTTTTGTCTTCACTTGAATACTCAGTTCGAAATACTTTCCTTCTTTACAAGATGTAGCTTGTGAAATGCTTTGCTTCACCCAGCCAACCTGGGAATTTTCTCATGTTGTTGGCACTGTTAAGTGAGTCATGACTTCAAGGCATACTTTTTCTATCAGGATGGAATTGATAGCTTAAACTTTTTCAGAACTGCTGTATCAGGCATGCTAAAAAAATAATAAAATAAAATAAAATAAAAAATAATCTTTTAGATTAAAACTCCATAGTTAGTTCCTGAAGCCCTCTAAAAGGTAGGCTTCCTTAAGTTCTCACAGGTGAGCAAGTCCTATAGAGGTAATAGGTATACATTTGTCTGAGTGAATAAATCCGCCAATTTAGGAAGATTAACCACCCAGAGCCTAACTCAGTCTACAATGCCTGGAGGTGGAGTAATAATAAATTAGAATTTTCTACATAATTTTACTCATCTTTTGTGAAACCTTAACATGTAAATCATAAATACCCCTACTTTAATTATCATATGTTTTATATAAGAGTTTGAAATTAATATATCTCCAATAAATTAATCCACAACATGATACCTTCTTCATCAGCTCACAAAACAACATGTAGTGTCTGACCCTTCATCCTGACGCCAGAGAAAACCGTAGCAAATGTATCCAAATCCAGAATGCCGGGTCACGCTTTGTTCTTGCAGGAAGAGAAATATGCTTTTGTTGTTGTTGTTTTTACATTTTCTAAGTTATCTTGGAGGCAAAATTGCCTGCAGGTACAAATGGGCTTAGTTGCTCACGTCCATCTTGTTGTATCACCTGCTAAGTTGAAGAGTCTGGAATAGCTCAGACACATTATGGATGGGTGGCCTTTTGTTTATGGCAGACAAAGCCCAAATCCTCAGGATTACTGGCAGATATCATATAACACACAAGATGGAGTTACCATTATTCTACTCTAAGACACATAGTGTCTCCCTTGGGCAGAGAATAGAACACATAGCCAATCATAAGAAGACAGAACCCATTAAAGATTTATGCAAGCCTGAATTACTGAGCTTTAAACTATTTTCTTTTCTTTTTTTCTCCCCCTCCCCCCTCTTTTTCTCTAATAGAGAGCTGTTTCTCCCTGAACAGCCAAGCTGACGTAGATAGTATCACTAATAATCCTTGGCTTAAGCATGGGGCTTCTAAACGACTTGAATTAGGCTAGAAGACGGGGCTGTTTGATTCCCTCCCTCTTTGTTGCAGTTTTTAAGGCTCTGTCACCAAATGTCCCACTAAACTGGCATTTCTGTGGACTGGAGGTCTCTGTGTTTAAGTTCCCTTTTAAGCATAGTCAATGAAACAGCTTTGAAGCTGTTGAACTGTGCAAATGTTATATTAACATTTTCTTTCACAATTAGAGACATTTACATGGTCTTGTTGAAATAGCTTTTGCAGAGGGAGGAAAGACACCAGAAGTGAAGGTACACAATGAACTGAAAAGGCAACGGTGTGCTCTATTTATTTAGTTTCTGAAATAAATCATCCGACTTTTCATTTACACTTCCAGAGGATGGTGGTTAAGAATAGACAAACAAAGGGAACTGTGAGAAATCATTTCATTTTGCTCCTTTGTTACATTAGATCACTTCATTCCCACATTTCACTTGGTTTGCATAAGGAGATTTGGCTGATGCATCGGGTTCTTTAAATTTGCTAACTAATAACAAGGCCTCGGGAAGCTCATTCTAAAGACCTTAGACTCATGGGTGATGATTCAAAAATTATGAAACCACAAGGAGTTGTCCAGTTATAAGAAGAAAAGCAAATAAAATAAATTAGACATTAATCCAAAGTATTCCCAACTATCCATGTCCCTATTTAACAGAAATCATAATGTGCTCCCAAATTGAAAAGCGATTGGAATCCTTCCAGTAGCTGCATGTGTCAGCGCACACATTCTGATGAACAGGTGAGGGAAGGGAAGTATAATCACTTAGACTCTGAGGAAATATTTTAATAGTCTAATTTGGTTCCTCTCTGCACACAGAGGCATCAGTTACTGATTCATATCATCAGTAAAATTTCCTCCTTTCACATTGACATTGCCGAAGCTGGGTAATTATCACCTTAACACTAGTTATATTCTCATGGGACTACTTTCCACACATAAGACGTATTTGAAAAACATACTGGAGATGCAGTCATTGCTCAGCAATGATGACTTCTCCTCTGGCCTACTGGATGCTTTCCCACCAACAAGGCAGATATTCATGATGGACAGTACTGATTCTCAACACTGTGTCAAATTCGGAACACCCATTTATGAGGTTGGAGGCAGGAAGCATAGGTAAGTCTCTGGACACATACTGTTAAAACGTGGCTGCTAAGTTTAGTAAGATAAGTTGCTATATTAGGTCCTTCAGTGCTCTAGCATTGTTGAGTGATTTCTTTCTGTTCTTAAAATTATGTTCTAGAAATTGGCTGATTGTCCTATGATCTCTTCAGCATAGATATTGTGTTAATTTCCATTCAAAATGTTATTTTCTCTAGTATTTCTAGTAAGTTTTCTATTTAACAACCGAAATGCTAGCTTTTATCGTGGAACTATGTTTCTTTCATGGTGAGATATAAAACTCTGTGTGTGTGTGTGTGTGTGTGTGTGTGTGTGTTTATGTGTCTGTGTATATGGGGATAAAAGTATGTATGCACGAGTTTATTCGTGCACATAAAAAACAAAGTTTGACAACAGTATATGTTTCTCTTACATTATTTTTTGGGGACAAAGTTTCTTATTAAACCTTAGACTACTGAATTGTCTAGACTGGCTGGTCAGCAAGCCTTAGAAAAAGTTTTGTTTCTGCCTCCCATGTGCTAGAATGACAGATGCCCACTGCTGTGCATGGTGATTTAAACTAGGGTCTTCATGATTATGAAATAAGAGCTTGATGCATTGAGCATCTCCACAGGCTGAGATTAAAATATCAATAAAAAGAAGTGCATGTTTCTCAGACAACTAGGAATAGCGCTTCCTCAAGATCCAGCCATACCACTCCTAGGCATATACCCAAAAGAGGCTCAAGTACACAAAAAGAATATTTGCTCAACCATGTTTGTAGCAGCTTTATTTGTAATAGCCAGAAGCTGGAAACAGCCCAGCTGCCCCTCAACTGAAGAATGGATGCAGAAACTGTGGTACATCTATACAATGGAGTATTACTCAGCAATGAAAAATAAAGAAATCATGAAATTTGCAGGTAAATGTTGGAACCTGGAAAGGATCATCCTGAGTGAGTTGTCCCAGAAGCAAAAAGACACGCATGGTATATACTCACTCATATAAACATACAACATAGAATAAACCCACTAAAATCTGTACATCTAAACAAACTAAGCAAAAGAGAGGACCCTAACTAAAATGTTCAATTCCCATCCTGAAAGGCAAAGAGGATGGACATCAGAAGAAAAAGAAAATAGGAAACAACCTCAGAACCTGCTACAGAGGGCCTCTGAAAGCCAGAAGAAAACAGGAAACAACCTTGGAACCTGCCACAGAGGGCCTCTGAAAGCCACTGCAGTATAGACTGTCAAAGCAGATGCTGAGCCTGATGGCCAACTGATGGGCAGAGTGCATGGAATTTTATGTAAGAAGTGGGAAATAGTAAGAGCTGGAGGGGATGGGAACTCCACAAGCAGAGCAACAGAACAAGATAATTTGAACACAGGGAACTTCCCAGAGACCCATACTCCAACCAAGGACTATTCGTGGAGATGACCTGGAACCCCTGCACAGATGTAGCCCATGGCAGTTCAGTGTCCAAGTGGGTTACATAGTAATGGGAAGAGGGACTGCCTCTGACATAAACTGATTGGCCTGCTCTTTGATCACCTCCCCCTGAGGGTGGAGCAGCCTCACCAGGCCACAGTAGAGGACAATGCAGCCACATTTGATGAGAACTGATAGACTAAGATCAGAAGGGAGAGGAGAACCTCCCCTATCAGTGGACTTGGGGAGGGGCATGCATGCAGAAAGGGGAGGGAGGGTGGGATCGGGAGGGGAGGAGGGAGGGACTTATGGGGGGATACAAAATGAATAAAGTGTAATTAATAAAAAAATTTAAAAAAAAGAAGTGCATGGACACTCAAAAATAACATCAAGGTTGCAGGATAAAAAAAAATCTTGGAATAAACGTAACTACTTATCAAATGAATAAAATGATTAAATGAAATTTGCACACAGGGTTAAAAGTAGAATGACGTATGTGAGACGTAGACAGTATTCCTTTTGATGTTCATCATGCAAAGGAAAATCTAAATTTTATTTAATAAATATTACCATAAATTATGCTAATTGATTCCCGTGGAAATTTTTATTACATTTGATACAAAGTGCTCAGAAAAAAACAGAACTGAGTGGTTAAGTGAGTTCATTTTAATACAATAAATTGACAGTTCTGATATGCAAAATACCTTCTTCTGCCAGGTTTGAAACACACCATACATTATTGTTCACTGTAGCCCCCAATTGTGCAATCAAACATTTCCTCATCCTAGTAGGCTATATGTTTATACCCTTTGACTAACCAGCTCTGATCCCTCTTCAAACCAACCTTCTAATCTCCTGGGTGGGAATGACCACTTCACTCTTCACTTACGTGAGGGTGGGGTACACTGTGCTAGTACTAGTTCATTTTTAGTGTGTAACGATCAAATGTGGGTAAGCAGCATTTCCAATACAATGAGGCTTGATATTTCTGAATTTTATATAACACAAACCTTAAATATAAACCAATTACCAGAAGCACCTTCAAAGTGGATGGATCAAAATTGCAAAAGACATTACCTTATTCTCTGTTGGGAATATTTGTTGAACCCTAGGTACTTGGATTTTTGTTTTCGTTTTGTTTTGTTTTTGTTTTTGAGACAGGGTTTCTCTGTGTATCTGGCCTGGAACTCACAGTGGTCCTCCTGCCTCTGCTTCCCAGAGTGCTGGGATTACAGGTATGCACCACGTTACCCAGCTGGTACTTGGATTTTTAAGATAACTTTGATGTTTTGATACTTAATAAAAAATAATCTTGGTTATTCTAAATGTGAGTTGATTCTTGAATCACTGATGACTTGCACATTAGCTATTTGTTCATCACTATGATAAAAATTTAACAGTTTTCTACCTTTCAAAATACCAGTTGTCAAGTGTATAGATGAGGCACCACAATTGGGTTTTTCTCTGTACATGACATTTTCTGTCATTTTACCATCTACTGACTGTGGCAGGACATTTACAGAACAGACTCTATTCCTAGTTATCTGTCTTTTTGTAACTTATATACATTTTTGATAGAAATCTTTTTTCAATCCCATATTGTGATCTTAACCTTCTTATATATGTGTAAAATGAATAGTAATCTATGTAAAGTCAAAGGAGAAAGATGGGTGAAATTATCATTTTAGTGTAGGAATCATAATAAAATGTATCAAATGTAATAATGAAATAATTTTATGCAACTTTTGAAGGATAAGAGTCACTCACTCAAAACAAAACTTATTGCAAAAGGATCATGGCCAAGAAGATAGCTCTTGTGTAAGAATACACACAAAATAAAAAATAAAAAGAGCATTTTCTGTATCTTCTTATAGCTCAAGATCCCAGACAGAAATACAGAGATGGGAGTGCATCAGAAAGCCCAAACTCACCATAAAGATACTGAAGGAGCTGGAAGATAATGAAGGGATTAATGCAGATTAAGGCAGCAGCACAATTTTTCCAAAAGTGCTACAGAGAAAAAATGTAATGTATTTATAGACTATGTTTGAATAACTAAAATATTTTCTGTATTATCATTTCTGTATCAAGCTCCAAGGTAGGGATGAAATCTATTCTCACAATTTAAATTACAAATTTACTATGAGAAGAAAAACTACCTATCAGGGGACTTCTGAGGAGTCACCGAATATAAGAAGCTTTCAGGTTTCCTAAAATTAGGCAGTCGATCATGTCACAGGACTAGGTGTTTCTCAGTCAGAGATTCTTCCCTGTCCTAAGAATGGAAAAAAATGTTTCAGAGAGGCAAGTTCTCCAACAACTTCTCCCTAAATCCCCCAAGAATCTCTTGCCACATTTTAGTCTTTGCTAAAATGCTTCAACTGATATTTCTCCCCAAACTTTCACAATTTCATGTTTTTATGACTTATTGTTATTATTAATTACAATTTTTTTCTCTTTGTATCCCAGTGGTAGCTCCTCTCTCATCTCTTCCCAGCCCCACCTACCCTCTTTCCCTCTTCCCTCCCTCTATGTCCCTCTCCTAGTCCACTGATAAGGGAGGTACTTCTTCCCTACTATCTGATTCTAGCCTATGAGGTCTCATAAGGATTGCATGGATCCTCTTTCTCTGTGGCCTGGTAAGGCTGCACCTCCCCTCCACCCAGGGAGAGTGGATCAAAGAGCCTGCCACTGAGTCCATGACATAGACAGCCCCTGCTCCCCTTACTAGAGTACACACATCAAAACTGAGCTGCCTATGGGCTTCTGGACAGAGGTCTACATCCTCTCCATGCATGGTCCTTGGTTGGAACATCAGTCTCTGCAGGCCCTCCAAACCACCTTGGAAATCAATCTGGTGCTTTTTCAGAAAATTAGGAATAGTGCTACCTCAAGATCTGGCTACACCACTCTTGGGTCTATACCCAAAAGATGCCCCACCATTCAAAAAGGACGTTTGCTCAGCAGCTTTATTTGTAATAGCCAGAACCTAGAAACAACCTCGATGTCCCTCAGTGGAGGAATGGATACAGAAAGTGTGGTACATTTTCGCTTTTTGTTTTACATGATCCAGTAAATAAGAAAAATAAACTGGCCTGGTTTAGTTTATCAGTGACTGGCCTAGACAGATCATATTGTACCTTTGGTCTATACCAGTGTCTTTTCTAGCATAAATAATCTGTATCAGTGTCTTTTCCAGGGGAAATGGTCTATATTGGTGCCTTTTCCCAGGGGTGAATGGACCTTTATTTTTTGTCCCTGGGAAGAGTAACAGAAAGGACTGAGAGGATTCATATTTATCTTTCAATCCTCTTCTTAGGAACAGATTAAGCAGGGCATGGTGGAACACTCCTAGAATGCCAGCACTCTAAAGGCTAGGGCAGGAGAGCTGGGAACTTGAAAAAAAAAAAAAAAGCCTGGCCTGCATCGCATGACACTGTATCAAAGAAACTAGGTAGAGAGGGAGAGAAGGAGAAAAGGGCAAAGGAATAAATTCAGTCTTTCTAGTTAATCTTTCTGCTCATTAGATGTTTACTTTTGCAGAAGTATTTATGTGAGTTTTTGCCCAATCTCTCTCTTAATGGTTTGTGTTAAATAATTGAGAAAATGAGAATTTTCTTGTCTTATTTAACACTATAATGTATAATTTTAATAGAATTTGGAAGTCCCTTCAAAACACTCAGAGTAGCACTCCTTGCTAACAGTTTGGTCTTTGTGTGTGAATCTTGATTCTTCGTTGAGAAGTTGGTATTTGTTTTCATGCTTTTTTGCTTGCTTGCTTGCTTGCTTATTTCCATGCTTTAATCTCCAGTTAGTTTTCTTTCTGTGTTCCAAACTCATGTTTGAACTGATGATCTTTCAAACCTATTTTTATTTTTATTCAAATATTTCTCTTTCTCTTTTTGTATAATTCCTAGTTTTCTTTTCTCTGGTCTGGGTACCAGGCCAGACAGTGCTACAGAGCAAAGCCCTTTCTCAAACCAAACAACAACAAAACCTCGCCAAAATTAAATAAATGTATGTTTCTAAGTTTCTAAATATGATTGGTTTCTGGGTTTGCTGGTGGGTTTGTTTGGGTCTGTTTCTCAGACTGACTGCTCTTTAGTTAGAGAACACGATAGTGATGGTGTTTTGTTTGCCAGGTCATCATGTGCTCAAAATTCAGTACCACATCTGCTTGGAAATAACCTGCACTTTGCAGTAATTGAATTTTTCATCACCTGCTTGGAAACAACCTTTCTTGTTACAAAGGCATCTGTATTTTCATGAGCATTTCATCGTTTTCATCTCCCCAGTTTTTCCATCATTTTACAATCCTCCACCACATATACCGCTTTTATATACCTCTTGGAAGGGCTTTCATTGCTGTTTTGTGTATGAAGGCTATGTTATTCACTACAAAAAAAACCGAAAACCCTTTTATTTCCCTGGTAAACTGGCTATTTATATATTTTTTTGCTCTTTTTATCAATGGGTATGCATCACCCAACGTAAAAGTATTGTTGGTACCCTCATTAATATGGCTACATCTGTTTCCTAGGAACCAGTCGCTCCAACATTTCACTTCCATCATTTTATAATAAATGAACATTCTGATTTAACACATCAGTTCATAAAATTAACCAGTGCCTTGATCCTTCTTATGAACAGTCACGTCTCTCTTCATTATGTCTATACATATTCCTTTTGTGAATTCATTTTTTACTTACATTAACATTATTATTAGTTTGATCCATTAAGTTTGGTTGTGTTAGCTGAAATTTACTACTTTTTTTTTTCTTTATTTCTCTTTGCCTCAGGTTATTATTTGGGAGCATTAAAGATGTTAGGTATATATGGAACCTTTACAATCACACAATTGCTGTGTGAATAATTCTGCCTACAGCTCCTTCTCTCACCACACCAGAAGCAGGGGTGTCCTCTTTGGCTTCCAGGTAGCACCTCTTCAATGGACTGTTTCTTGCACCTTGTTGAGATAGTTTTGTCCTCTTGATTGTCCGGGCCAGTATAGGAAAGCACGTAAAAGTCTTCCCATTGTGATATTAGTGTTAATTACCAATTTGACAGAAGCTAGAATCATCTACAAGCTAAGCCTCTGGGCACATCTGTAAGAGATTATCTAGATTAAAGTGAGCCTTTGAGAATGTCTGTGAATGATTATCTTGATTAGGTTAATTAACGTGAGAAGAGCAATCAAAACTGTGGATGGGACCATTCCCTGGGTGGCATTCCCTGGACTGTGTAAAATGGGGAGAGTGAACTCAGCAGGAACTGGCATGCATCACTCTCTGATTCCTGATTGTGGATGATATGTGACCAGTCACTGCCCTGCCCTGACATACTGTGCCCTTGAACTGTGAACTGAAACAAACCTCATCTCTCCTAAGTTGCATTCATCAGAGTATTTAACCACAGGAACAGAGTAAGAACTTCAGCCACCACCCATTTTCAGAGTAGATATGATCATTTCTGCTTTGGCTGTATATGGTTTCTAAATTGCAGCATCATGGAGTGGGGCGGAAATATTTCTTGATGGACATGTTCTGTGCATTTTGCTGTGTTTTGCAACATCTCTGGGGCCTCCTCTCAGGATGCCAGCGTCTCTGGATACTTCTGTGTCCCCTGATTATTGGGAAATAATCCAAAGAAATTTACAGTTAGAAATGATCCTGGCATGTTTATATTAGGGTCATTTTCTGCTCTTACAGTTTTGAATTTTTCTGTGTCTTATATGAATTTTAAAAATAAATAAAATTTGTACAGAGCCTAATGGAGTTCTAAGTGAAAGTGTCAAATGATAGTTTAAATACTATTTAAAATTCTAAAAAAAAAAAATCTGGTATTGTTGTCAGTGATTATTACATCCATTCAACTGCCAATATCTTAAGACTGACCTAGAAACAGAGAACATGTTGAATGCCTATCATGCTTTCTGCTGCATATCTTTGAGGATTTCTTTTTTGTGTCCAGCCACAACTCTAGTACCCATAGGCTTTTTTCACAAACAATTTTAAATTTAAAATAACACCTTTTCATGAGTCATAGTATTCCAACACTAGAATGAAACATGCTTTTAAGAATTCTCACGAGGTATGTATCCATGCTAAAGAAAAAGAATGTTTAAATGATGTTCAGGAACCTTTCTCTAAAAGAAGTTTATTAAATCTTCACACTCTGCAAGAAGGACTCACATGCACTTTAGCCAAGTGAGCAGCTAAGGAAAATGAGATTAAATGGAATGTGCTCTATCTGAACTACAGGGATATGTATGATTTCCCAAATAATAATATGCTCTAATGGGAACTATAGTGTTGCACAGCCCAATTTTTGTTTTAAAAAATACATGGCTTACAAATAAATTATTAAATACTTTACTAATTTCTGCTTTGCTAAAGATCACTGAGTGATTTTGTGACACTGATTTAAAAATCTGAATATTTTATATATTAATTTTTTTTTTTTTCAGTTTAAGGGGAGGCTGTGAAATGCCCCTCTCCCGGACTGGTGAGGAGATACTAGCCTGCACAGAGAAATCCAGAATTACCAAAATTCTTTAGGTAGATGTATTGATGAATACCAGCTCAATCTTTGACTGATGAAGAGATACGTGTTTTTTCAATGACATAACTTCAGTATATGCATAATTAGGTATTTTGGAAGTTCTTGAAACCATATATCTTAAAAACTTAAAATATTTTCTAAGTTTAACCATTTCTCTAACATCTGAACCTCAAACTTGAAATGATTTATTATTCTGACTGCATCATATATGATTCTTCCTTCTACGTTTGTGTGTTCCTTCTAAATATATATGTATCTATATGCAAATATGCCCACATATAAATTTATACAAACAGAGCAACTAAAACTCTGTATTGAGCAGTGGAAAGCCTACAGAAGTATATTTTTGTGTCTCTCATCAGCTGTCTGCCTCACCATATCAAATACAAGAGAAACTGAAAATTCCCCAGCGCTTCCTTTATAGTCTTGACTCCACTTTGGGGGCTGGTGTGAAATAATGTTTACTACATTGTGCGCCCAGTTGTCTATGTGCAGAGTGTGAACACGTTCCCTAATAAGCTGAATACGTGACAGGGCTAATGGATAACTAAAAAGTGTTTCTTTTCACAGGATTGGAAACTAAATCTGTTTGTTTTGTTTCAGAAAAATGAAACGTCTCTTGGTCTAAAGAACAACCTATTTCTCAAGGAGCTTTGTGGGCCCTCTAGATGCCTACAGTACCTGCCTTTTGACTTCCTATTGTCCACCTTTGGACTCTAGAGAAAGTTGGGACCTAGACCTTTCTATGCTGTCCCTGCCTTGGTTTGGGCTGGGCATTCCAACTGAGATTATTATCCAACCTACGTTTAAGATTTCAAATTTGACTCATCATTCAAACATAATTTCAGATACTATCTCACTCTTAACCTTCTAGATCAAAAAAAAAAAACAAAAAACAAAAAAAACAAACAGCAACCCCCCCCAAAAAAAAAACCCTCTGAATTTTTCTACTACATTCTATATACACACATTTAATTTGCAAAGTTACAGCTGCTCTTCCTCACTTTTAGGATCCTAAGGAGTAGCAATTACACATTCAGAAATATTCACAATGTTCCATTGAAATTTCAGCAAACAGGGAGGTTTCTAGTTAGTAGACACTTTTTTTTTCACAGTAAGTGTCCTCTTACCAGCTGTTATGCTAGATCGTACCACTCTTTCTGCCAAAAACAACATCTTCCACCAGTGCCCTGCTCCTCAGCTGCACCACTCCAAAACAATGTTTGCTCCTCATTAAAACAGTGAAGCCAACTGAGAGTCAGTCCACCCAACAGGCAGCTCAAATCAAACCAGGGAGGAGAGACACAAAATCTGATCCTGGTGACTCACGCTGCAGAGAGGCTGTGTCCCAAACTCTGCATTCCACTCAAGCTGTGAGCTGAGAAGAGACTCCACTCTGAGCCCTGGGAGGAGGTCCTGATGGTAATTAAACTGTGTGGCCAAGAGGGCACATATTGCTGTGACGAGGTCCTTGTAAAATAAACAAACCACACAATTAATCGGCTGCATCTCATAGACACCACACAGCTGAAGAGGTACTTGGACCACCTAACCCAGTAAGTTGGACCCCTGGTTCTGGTCTGTCTCCAAGGAATAAAAAGACTTTTACAACCAGATGGGGAATAGATATTGGCCAATGCTTTGGGATTACTGGCCTTGCCAGTGGACTACTGTGATGTGGAAAGACAAGATGTTAAAACAATCCAGATTCCTTGAGAAGAGAAAATAAATTGATAATAATGTAGTCCCAGGCAAACTCACTGGCTTTTGGGATTCTGCATCTTTTCCACGAGGGCCTGAGGAGGTTGTAACTGAGGCTTCTCTCCTGCATAGTGCTCTGAGTTTACTGTGATTACATTATCAGTAATTTCAAGACACATTCCAGTTTTAAGACCTGTGTGTATGGGCAGAGGAAAGATTATTTGAAAGCATTTGGGAAGTACTAAAGGAAGGAAAGTGGTGATGTAATTTCTTTCAGTGAAAATGTATTAAAAATACACTCCTAAATAAATGAAAAAAAAGTGATAACAACAAAAAAATACACTCTTGCTTACAGGGTCCATGCCCTTAGTCTAATTTGCCCTTTGGCTGTCAGCACCATGCAGAAACCAGCAGAAGTTAAGGAGAACTTGATTAAGTTAGTGCTCAGCTTAGACATGACCAAACTGGCCTTCACTGAAAATAAAAGAAACTACACCAGATATTTGCCTTTCTACCAAATAGCTGATTCTGAGGAGTTTATACCCAATCAAAAAGACATTCCATAAAGTTGAGTGGAAACGCCGTATGAAGCAGAGAGGTGCAGTTTTGGTCGATTAGGAATTGCATGGAAGAAAATGTAGGAAGTCAAGAATAGAATGAAACTATTGAAAGTAATGCCTGATCTGTTTTGAATTGAAGAGCATTAATTAGTGCTTCTTTTGACATGCAATAGAGTTTGAAACACGTAATATTTCCCAGTGGTAACATCACTCAACTGGTGTTCAAACTGTGATGGGTTAATACCTGTTTATGTAGCCAATCAGCAGGATATGTACAAACGAGATGAAGGGGACCTGTAGGTAGGAATAAAACAGAAGCGTGTTACTATAGGGTGATTATTCTAGTCGCTAGCAAATCCAGAGCACGTCCCTCTGATGACATGTGCCCTGCAGCCAGCTGCTATAGTGAGTCTAGGGAGAGATGACACGTTGCTGGTGTATAAAGAAAAAAAAATCAGAGATTTCATATATGTGTATATATATATATATATATATATATATATATATGTGTGTGTGTGTACACTTCTAAGTGTGTGCATATATATATATATCCAGAAATAAAGGCAAAACAACATTGTGTTTCATAGTAATCATGCTAATTTGTTTCAAGACAACTTTTTACTTGTTTGGTTCTAAGATAAGTCATTTAATTTTCTTCACAAATGACCAAAAATATTGACACTATTTAAGAACCATATTCAAATATTTTTTCCACAAAGACTAATTGCAATAATGAATTAACCAAGGTTAACTTATTATTTTATAATGAGTAAAATAAAAGATATGTTAATATCATCTATATTAAAGTATTATTTTAGTGATGTTTCTGATAATATAGTTCGAATTGATTTGATATAAACTGTCTTATTAATTACAAAGACCTAGAGGAGTTTCTTTTATTTTTAAATTTAATTTTATTTATTTATTACAATTTATTTAATTTGTATCCCCCTGCAGCCCACTCTCTCACCTCCCAGTCCTAACCACCCTCCCTTGTCTCCTCTCAGTCGCACCCACACTCCTTCTTGTCCTCCTATCCCCTTTCCCTACTCCCCTGATAGAAGACTTCCTTCCCTTCTAGCTGACCCTAGCCTATCAGGTCTCATCAGGACTGTCTGCATTATCTTCCTCTGTGGCCTGGCAAGGATACTCCCCCCTTAAGGGGAGGTGATCAAAGAACTAGCCACTGAGTTCATGTCAGAGACAGCCCCTGTACCCCTTGCTAGGAAACCCACTTGAAACTGAGCAGCCAATGGGCTTCATTTGAACAAGGGGTCTAGGTCTTCTGTATGATAGGGAGGGGATTCAAATTAATAAAATCAGACATGAAAAGGGGTTATTACAACAGACACTGAGGAAATACAAAGAATCATTAGATTGTACTTCAAAAACTTTTTGCCACATAATTGGAAAATGTAAATGAAATGGATGATTTTCTTGATACATTCTACTTACCAAAGTAAAATTGAGAGCAGGTGAACAATTTAAATAAACTTATAACCACTAAGGGAATAGAAGCAGACATCAAAAGCCTCCAGATCAAGAAGAGCCCTGGGACAGATGGTTTTAACACAGAATTCTACCAGACTTTCAAAAAAGAAATACCAATACTCCTCAAACTATTTCACAAAATAGAAACAGAAGGAACATTAGCAAACTCATTCCATGAGCCCACAGTCATCCTAATATTTAAACCACTCAATGACCAAACAAAGAAAGGGAATTTCAAACCAATCTCCCTTATAAACATTGGTGTAAAAATACTCAATAAAACACTTACAAACTGAATTCAGGAACACAACAAAAATATCATCCACCATGATCAAGTAGGCTTCATCCCAGGAACGCAGGGACGGTTAAGCATATGAAAACTCCTGCACATAATCTACCATATAAGCAAACTGAAAAAAAAAAAAAAAACACATGATCATCTCCTTAGATGCTGAAAAGACCTTTGACAAAATCCAACACCCCTTTATGATTAAAGTCTTCAGAAGATAATGGATTCCAGGCATATAACCTAAACACAATAAAGACAGTATACAGCAAGCCAAAAGCCAACTTCAAGTAAAATGGAGAGAAACTTAATGTGTTCCCAGTAAAATCAGGGACAAGACAAGGCTGCCCACTCTCACCATATCTCTTTAATACAGTACTTAAGGTTCTAGCTAAAGCAATAGGACAAGTAAAAGAGATCAAAGGGATACAAATTAAAAGAGAAGTCCAAGTATCACTATTCACAGATGATATAGTATACATAAATAACCATCAAGATTCCACCAGAGAACTCCATAGAACTCCTACAGCTGATAGACACCTTCAGCAAAGGATCTGAATACAAAATTAACTCAAAAGAGTCAAAAACAACACCCTTCACAATAGTCACAAATAATATGAAATATCTTGGTGTAACTCTAAAAAAAAACAAGTAAAAAGACCTATATGACAAGAACTTCAAGTCTTTGAAGAAATTGAAGAAGACTGAAAGATCTAATGCTTGTGAATTGGTAGGATTAACAGAGTAAAACTGGCCATCCTGTCAAAAGCTCTCTACAAATCCAATGCAATTCCCATCAAAATTCCAACACAATTATTTACAGACCTGGAAAGAGCACCATTAACTTCATATAGAAAAATAAAAGACCCAAGATAGCCGAAACAATTCTGTATAATAGAAGAACTTCTGGTGGTATGAACATCCTTGATCTTGAGCTGTACTAGAATGCAATAGTAATAACAACTGCATGGAATTGATGTAGAAATAGACAGGTTGGTCAACGTAACCTAACTGAAGACCCAAATATTAACCCACACTCCTATGGGCACTTGATTTTGGACAAAGAAGCCAAAACCATACAATGGGTAAAAAAGCATCTTCAACAAATGGTGCTGTTCTAACTGGATGTCTGCATGTAGAAAAACAAATGGATCTAAATTTATCAACCTGCACAAAACTCAAGTCCAAGGGATGAAAGACCTTGACATAGAACCAGAGACAAAATCTAGTAGAAGACAAAGTGTGGAAAAGTCTGTAACTCATTGGCATAGGAGACAACTTCCTGAGCAGAACAACAACAGCACAGGCTCCAATATTAACAATTAATAAATGAGATCTCTTGAAACTGAGAAGCTACTGTAAGTCAAAGGACACTATCAATTTAACAAAACAACAACTGACAGATTGAAAAATATCTCCACAAACTCTACATCAGACAGAGAGCTAATATCTAAAATGTACAAAGAACGTAAGAAATTAAACATCAATAAATCAAATAATCCAATTAAAATGGGGTACAGAGCTAAATCGAGAATGCACAACAAAAGAATCTCAAATGGCTGAGAAGCTCTTAGAGAAATGCTCAATGTCCTTAGCCATCAGATAAATGTAAATCAAAACAACTCTAAGATTCCATCTGCTATCAGTCAGAATGGCCAAGATCAAAAACTCAAGCAGCAACACATGCTGAAGGTGATGTGGAGAAAGGGGAACTCTCCTCCTTTGCTGGTGGGAGTGTAAACTTGTACAAACTCTCTGGAAATTAATCTGGCACTTTCTCAGAAATTAGGGTATAGTTCTACCTCAAGACCCAGATATACCACTCTTGGGCATATACCCAAAAGATGTTCCAAGATGGCTTTATTTGTAATAGCCAGAAACCTACAAGTCCCTCAACTGAGGAATGGATACAGACATTGCGGTACATTTACACAATGGAATATTACTCAGCTATTAAAAGGTAAAGAAATAATGAAATTTTCAGGCAAATGGATGGAACTAGAAAAGATCATCCTGAGTGAGGTAACCCAGACCCAGAAAAGTGCAAATGGTATGTACTTACTTATAATAGGATATTAGACCTATAGTACAGGGTAACCATACTACAAACCACAGACCCAAAGAAGCTAAGTAACAAGGATGGCCAAAGGGAGGGTGCTGGAATGTCACTCAGAAGGGGAAATAAAATAGAGAGCAGAAGTGGATGAAGAGAGGAAACTGGGCAGGAGATGGAATGCGAAGGGAAACAAGGATGAGGATCAGATGTGGGGAGAATGGGGTTAGGGAGTGAAAGGGCTGAGAACAAGAAGGGAAACTGAGGTGGAACATCTCTTTTTCAAGATGGAAGCCTCTGAAAGGATAGGCTCCCAGGAGGACATGCATGTGACTCTAGCTGAGACTCTTATGGGGGGTGGACATGAAGACTGAGGTGACGACCTCCTAGCCAGGCAGGATTAGTGGAAGGAGAAGAACAACAACCCACCCACAAAATCTTTGATCCAAAAATTACCCTGCCTACAAGAAGTGCAGGGATAAAGAGGGAACAAAGATTGAGGGAATGTCCAACCAGTAACTGGCCCAGCCTGAGACCCACCTCACAGTAGAGAGCCAGCCCCTGACACTGTTAATGACGCTCTGTTATGCTTGCAGACAGGAGCCTAACTTAACTGTCCTCTGGGAGGCTCCAGCCAGCAGCAGATGGAGACAGATTCTGGGACTTGCAGCCAAGCATGGGGAGTAGCTCCAAGGATCCTGCAGAAGTGTTGGGGGAAAGAAGAAAGGACCTGGAGGGGCAGGAACCTCACAAGAAGACCAACAGAGACAACTAATCCAGACCAATGGGGGCTTTCAGAAACTGAGACATCAACTAAGGAGCATGCATGGTCTGGACCTAGGCGCCCTGCACACACATAGCTGATGGTCAGCTTGGTCTTCATATGGGGTGCCTGGAAAGTAGGGGGGGAGGCTGTTTCTAACATGGATTCTATTGTTTTTGGATCACTTCTTCCGGCAGTGCTACCTTGCCTGACCTCAGAGGATGAGGAAATGCTCAGTTCTGAGGTGACTTGATGTGCTTGGGAGGGTTGATATGGGGGAGCTCTCCTTTTCTGGGAGAAAAGGGAAAGGAAGGGAAGGGGAGACTAGGCAGAGAGGAGGGAGGGGGCACCCTTGGGATGTGAAGTAAATAAACTGAAATAAAAAAAAAAAAACCTCAACGGTAAAATAAGGATAGGATCCGCTGCCTTCTCAAACTAAAAATGAATTATATAAATACAGATTCCATAGTGTGGGAGAATATAGAAAGGGTGTTCTGAACGCTCTCAGCTTGCCCAGTCTGTGTCTCTTCTATCATAAGCTGCCCACACAAACACCCTACAAATCATAATAGAACACACTAAATGCCAGCTAGAATTGAAAATTATGTGTCTTACATTAATCTGCTCCCATATGTCCTCAGGCATACATAAATGTTCACACAGACATTCCTTCTGCATATGTGTAGGCACGTGAGGTGCGAGAAAGTTTACTCTTTTATTAGCAAGCTAAGACTAATGAACACTGACAGGCTTTAGAGGAAACTGTGTGTGTGTGAGAGAGAGAGAGAGAGAGAGAGAGTGTGTGTGTGTGTGTGTGTGTGTGTGTGTGGTTTTATACATATATGTGTCACTATACTGAATAAAGGAAGATAAGCTTAAGATTTTATAATTACATGAGAGGCATTTGTAGGATAATGTAATGAATGGAAACATTATACCTTGTACATCAGTTGGAAATTGGGCTTTTATTACCCACCTAAATTCATAATCATATACCTACATTCATGCAAGCACATGTTTGAAACATACAGGAAAAAGATGTCCCAGTGAGTTTAAACAGCTCCACCATCTGCCAGTCACCAGCGAAAGGCAGGATGTTTTCATCAGTCATCCTGGGTCAGATCTCCATGATTAAAACCGCAGGCCTTCTCAAGGGTATAAACTTCTGGTTCTCCACCTGCACACTTCCCCACGGATCTCATCACCCTTGACTCCAAACCGGTCTGCAAAAGCAAGTTAATTTTAATTGAGAAGCAGAATGTAACAAAACATGAAGAGAAGCCAATTATGTTGATCACCGGATAAAGTTAGCACAGGATTTTGTTTAAAAATTTTTTCAAGGAAAAAAAAAATGCTCGCTTTGTTGTCTTATATAATAACCTATTATTAACTGACTGCAAAATGATTTTTTTAAGATTAGGAAGAACTAGAATTATATTCTTGGAGGATCAGTTGCCCTCATGGAACAATAGCTGCATTCCAGTGGCCTCCAAAGCCCAATTCGACTTTCCAATGCTCTGGAGTCAATAAAATCCCAAATGATTTGTGCCAGTCACACAGGCACGCGCTCACGTGCACACGCACGTGCACGCATCCTCACGCACAGTCTAAATCCTGGTCCATTTTAAAGGAAATCTGATTTGTGTGGTCTGATTTGTTTACATTTATCAAACAATGTTTCAAAAACTGTTCCATGTTGGGGAAACCACCATTGTAAAAAAAAAAAAAAAAAAAAAAAAAAAGGTGAAATGTCATTTCGAGGTTAAGCAAGCCAGCCTCTGCCCCCAAATTTTCACTAACAGCTGAGAACTCAGACACTTAGCGCTCTGGAGAGAATGGAGGCTTCCAGAAGCAGTCTTTCTGCCTCAGTCACAGGCAGGTCTGGGAGGAGCCTGCGCTCTCTGCGCTCCCAAGTTCACTGAGATGCACCAGGATTGCAAACAGCGCCCAGCAGTTGTCTTGATTCTAGACAGCCCTCCTTGGTTAAGGAACTGACAGAACAATGGTTTGTAACAAGCACCTCATACTTCTCTCTTTTCAGTGACTAATGCTGACCAGAAATACAGGAGATAGAATGTGGCCTTTCTGTTAATTTGCATCAGATATGGGAGATGCGGCTAAAACTTTCTCTCTCAAAACCAATCCAGAAATGAATCACACAATAATCTTACGCATGTCTCAAAGTAAGAGGTCTTATTTTGTTCTTCTCAAATTAAATGTGATGCCGTTACCTATGTCAACGTCATCTACACCATGCGTTGAAAAACATAAACTTCACTGTCTTTGAAAGAAAGGCGGTACAGTTTTTGGTTGAAAATTAAACTTGATTACCCTGTCAGTGTTCCCCATTGTACGTTGTTGAAATCACTGAACATCTCACATCAGTTAATGATTGCTTAATAGAGCGAAATGTGGAATAAGTAAAATACAGTTGAAAATAGACTCTTGAAGCTTGTAATTCATTCTAAACCCATTCTAAATGAAATTATTTTATGGCTTTTTCATGCACAAAAGGAAACATTGGTATAATTATACCATATTCCATAGTTAAGAGGTTTCTACTCTATTTTAGCAATTTAGTTGCAGTGTGATTTTGGGCAACTATGTCTCTGATTCCAAATGTATAAAAATAAAGATGGTATTTATATCTCAGGACTGTTATGAGAACTAAATGAACATACATATACACAAATATATACACACAATTATATAAATAGATATAATATTAAGGACATCACATTTGTGTAGGTATCAGCTCATAATATTTAATAAAAATGTCAGATATTTGTTTACACACACATATATCTACAACATACATACATAATAATTAAGACACTATGTATGTGAACATATGTCCATGTGTGTATATCAGCTCATACTATCTAATTAAAATGTAATTTATGGTTGTTCACACACAAATATATATACATATATTACATATATAGTATTTAGGACATCATATGTGTATAGGTATCCGTATGTATGATCAGTTCATAATATTTAACAAAAATGTCAGTTTCATTCATTTTTTAATTCTTTATTAATTACACTTTATTCACTTTGTATCCCCCCTGTGGTTCCCTCCCTCCTCCCGCCCCAATCCCCCCTTCTTCCACCCTCTGCACGCATGCCCCTCCCCAAGTCCACTGATAGGGAAGGTCTTCTTTTCCTTCCTTCTGATCCTAGTCAATTAGGTCTCATCAGGAGTGGCTGCATTGTCTTCTTCTGTGGCCTAGTAATGCTGCTTCCTCCTCAGGGGGAGGTTGTTAAAGAGCAGGCCAATCAGTTCATGTCAGAGACAGTCCCTGTTCCTATTACAATGGAACCCACTTGGATACTGAACTGCCATGGGCTACATCTGTGCAGGGGTCTTAGGAGATACCATGCATAGTCCTTGGAGTATCAGTCTTAGGAAAGACATCTGTGCTCAGATTTTTTGGTTCTCTTGTTCTCCTTGTGGAGTTCCTGTCCTCTCCAGATCTTACTGTTTCCCACTTCTTTCATAAGATTCCATGCACTCTGCCCAGAGGTTGCCCTAAGAAAGTTTCATTCATTTTGAAATTTGAAATTTTTTCTCTTTCCCTGTTCTCTCCTTGTGCATACATCCCTTGTGATGATTTTAAAGGACAGTGTCCTCCACAGGCTTATTTATTTAAACATTTACTACCCAGGTGGTAATGCTGTTTGATGCCGTTTAGAAGGTATGACATTTTTTGGAGGAAATATGCCACTGCAGATAGAGTTTAAAATCTCACAGCACTTACAGTTGCTTTCCCTGCTTCACACTTGAGGTTCAGAATGTGAGTTCTCATCATCCTGTTCCTGCCTCCATGCCTGCCACTGCAGTGTAGGGAATCATCCTTCTAGAATCAAACCTTTCATACATGGCTCTGGTCAGAGGGTTTTATCACAGCGATGAAAAAGTAACCAATCCATCCCCAAACACCATGGAAATATGGAAAGCCTTCTCTAAACTCAGGAAAAAGCATTGTTTTCTTGATGTGTTTTGATAATTCAGATTTCATAATCTAAAACAAAACTGTTCAAAAACCAGGCTAAAAACAAGCTGGCTTTATGGGGCTGGTTTGCAGCCTAATTCTGGAGTTTCTATATCATTTTCTCTTTTGTGTTCTAGACCTTTGCTTTACCTTGCTCATCACATGGCTCATCCACACACCCTTCCCACCTTCTTGCTACCATCCAAATATCCACTCTGCACCTAAGAGAACCTTCTGCTTTGGACACTGCCATTGTTTTCTCAGTTATTCCTAGAACTACTTCCAGAGACTTTTGCTGGTTCTGAACTCCATTTTCCTTTTCCTACAAACTCACCTAGTGTGTTTCGTGTGCTTACACAGAGATGGGTGAGGCTGGCACACATCCTGATTATTCCCAGGTGTCTTTGTTCTATATATCTCCTCTAGGAGGAATCATTCTTTTTTCATATTCCCATGATAAATACTGTAGGGGTTTAAATGGAAACGGTCCCCACAGGCTCACATGTTTGAGTGTCTGTTATCCAGTTGGTGGAAGTGTTTAAGAAGGATTAGGAGGTATGGTCTTGTTGTAAGAGGTGTGTCACTGGAGATGGATTTTGAGGTTTCAAAAGCCCATGCCACTAGGCCTAGCCCCTCCCACCCCTCTCCCTGGTGCATGCAGATCAGAATGTATTATTTCAGCTTCATATATATTTGCTTCCCTCTAAAACTGAGAGCAAACCTCCAATTAAATGCTTTCTTTTATAAGAAACATTGGTCATGGTGTCTCTTTTCAACATTAGAGCTGTAAGTAAGATAGAAGTTGGTAACAAGAGCAAGGTATTACTGCAACAGGCTTGACCATGCTGTTTGTTGAAGAAATATGGAAAACTTTGGAACTTTGGACTAGAAAAGCAGTTGAAGTCTTTACACATAGTTCAATGGGCTATCCTAATAGGCTCATGGAAGATGTAGTGATAACGGTGACTCATACAGGCCCAACTCAAGAGGTTTTGTTATTAAGTCGCCTACAGACCATTCTTGTGATTTTTTTTTTTTTTTTGGCAAAGAGTATAGTTGTTTCTGACTTCCTTTGTCCTAAAAACCCGCTGAACAATAAAGTAAAATGTTTGAGACTAATATCATCAGCAGAGGGGATTTCAACACAACCTGGTATTGACAGTGTTCAGTTATCACTTTTATTAGCGATCACACTTATGCAGATCTACAAGGAAAAAAGAGGAGAAACAGAGGACCATAAATATAATGTTGGACCCATGTCTTGTGCTTAAGGAGATAAAAAGTTTAAAGAAAAGCCTGGTGCTAAATGAAATAAAGGAAGTGGTAACCTCAGGGCAAGACCTCACACAGCTAATCCTGCAACCTGTGAAAGGAAAAGTCTGGAGGGATTTCCTAGGCCTAAACAACAATGGGAATCTTTTGTAAATGTAATTCAAGGAGGGGGCCAGTTTCCAGTCCCAGCAAGCAGAAGAACTTGGCAGTTTCAGCCACATTGTTCTGGATTTAGAATCAAAAAGGATACAGGAAAGAAGTTGTAGAATCTCCTGCTTTGGTAGGAAACCACTGAGGCCAGACAAGTAGCAGGGACATAGCTCGGTAGAGTCTCAGAGAGACTTTTGTATGAATATGTGAAGGTGAAATCTGGATTGCATTGGAGACCCTAAAGTGTTGGAGATGCCAGAGCCATGGGATACCTGCCAAGGAATGTTTTTTATCAGGCATTGTACCATCCCAAGAGAGAGACAAAGGCTACAGTCAATAAAACATGAAGGAGTGGGAGATCTGCAGAGTGCTTTGACATCAGTTGTAAAGACGTAGAATTTGGAGTTTGATGCCGAGACATACTCTTTCGTTGGTCTAGTATTTTCTCACTGTGGTCCCTTTCCTTCCTTTGGGAATAGTAACGCATATTCTATGTCACAGTAATGGTGAAAGTATGTAATCTGCTATTTGATTACATGGGATTAAAATTAAGAGATTGCCTTGGGTCTCAAAAGAAACCTTGGACTTTTTAGGAAGTATTAAGACTATGGGGACCTTTTTTTCGTTTTTTAATTTATTTTTTATTTATTACAAATTATTCACTTTATATCCCAGCTGTAGCTGCCTCCCTGTCCCCTCCCAATCTTACCCTCCCTCTTTTCCCATGCCCCTCCCCCATTCCACTGATAGGGGAGGTCCTTCTCCCCTTCCATCTGACCCTAGGCTATCAGGTCTCATCAGGACTTCCTCTGTGACCTGGTAAGGCTGCCCCTACCCCCTAAGGGGAAGTGATCAAAGAGCCATCCATAGAATTCATGTCAGAGACAGCTCCTGTTCCCCTTACTAGGTAACTCACTTGGACACTGAGCTGCCATGGACTACATTTGTTCTAGGTTATCTCCATGAATAGTCCTTGGTTGGAGTATCAGTCTCAGAACAGAACCCTGGCCCAGATTTGTATAAAAAAATAAAAATAAAAAAAAATCTTCAAGTCTCTGAAGAAAGAAATAAAAGAAGATATCAGAAGATGGAAAGAGTTCCTATGCACATGGCTTAGCAGGATTAACATAGTAAAAATGGCCATCTTACCAAAAAGAATCAACAGATTCAATGCAATTCCCATCAGATTACTAAGATAATTCTTTATAGACCTTAAAAGAAAAATTTTCGACTTCATATAGAATAACAAGAAACCCAGAATTGCTAAGGCAGCTCTACAGTAAAAGATCTTCTGGAGGTATCTCCATCCCTGATCTCAAGCTGTACTATAGAGCAACAGTAATAAGAACTGCATAGTACTGGCATAGATACAGAATGGTGGATCAATTGGAAGACCCAGAAACAAACCCACACACTATGGACACCTGATTTTTTACAAAGATGCCAAAACCATACAATAAAAAAAGGACAGCATGTTCAACAACTGGTGCTAGGCTAACTGGATAATTGATACGTGTAGAAGAATGCAAATAGATCTATACTTATAATCCTGAACAAAACTAAAGTCCAAGTGGATCAAAGACCTCAACATAAAACCAGACACACTTCTTTTGCTGTATAGATTTTAGTATGATTATCCTATATTATATGTCTAATATCCACTTATAAGTGAATATATACCATGTGTGTGTTTCTGCTTCTGGGATACCTTACCAAGGATGCTCTTTTCTAGGTCTCACCATTTGCCTGCAAATTTCATGATTTGTTTTTAATTGCTGAGCAGTATTCCATTGTGTAAATGTACCACAATTTCTGTATCCATTCCTCAGTTGAGAGACATCTGGGTTGTTTCCAGCTTCTGGCTATTATGAATAAAGCTGCTGTAAACATGGTTGAACAAATGTCCTTGTTGTATACTTGAGGATATTTTGGATATATGTCTAGAAGTGGTATAGCTGTATCTTGAAGTAGCACTTTCTGAGAAAGCACCAGATTGATTTCCAAAGTGGTTGTACAAGTTTACATTTTCACCAGCAATGGAAGAGGATTCCCCTTTTTCCACATCCTCTCCAGCATGTGTTGTCACTTGAGTTTTTGATCCTAGCCATTCTGGTGGGTGTTAGGAGACCACAGATCCAAACAAACAAAACAAAAAACTGAGCCTTGGGGGCCCTGAAGAGAGTGATACTCCAACCAATGACAATACATGGAGAGGACCTAAAACCCCTGCTCAGATGTAGCCATAGACTCAGTATCCTAGAGGGGTCCCTAGTAAGGGGAAATTTCTTTGGCATGAACTCAGGGGGGTGGCTCTCTGATCACCTCCACCTGGGGGATAGGGTGCAGCCTTACCAGACCATAGAGGAAGACAATTCATCCAGTCCTGATGAGATCTGAGAGGCTAAGGTCAGATGGAAGGATGTCCTCTATCAGTGAACTTGGAGAGGGCATGGAAGGAGATGAAGAAGGGAAGGTGGGATTGGGAGGAGACGAGGGAGGGGGCCACAGCCAGGATACAAATTGAATAAATTATAATAAATGATAATAATAAAAAGAAAAAATACTTTTTAAAACTCAAAATTAACTAATTTAGACTTGACTTTTAGCTTAGAGTTTTAGGCATAATGTTTAAATCATTGATAGTCAAAGACTGGCTAGACCTGGCAATTTTTTATTTCTCTTAACCCATAAACTACGGTCATATAGAGACCTGATAGACTAGGGTCAAATGGAAGGGGTGGAGGACCTCCCCTATCAGTGGACTGCAGGAGGGGCATGGAAAGAGAAAAGGGAGGGAGGGTGGGACTGGGAGGGGAAGAGGGAGGGGGATACAGCTGGGATACAAACTGAATAAATTGTAATAAATTTAAAAAATAGATTAATTAAATTTTTTTAGAAAGTTTCTTTTGTTCTTTTTCAGTGTGGACTCCTCAACTGCCCATGAACTTGGGCCTGTTTCCTGCTTCTAGAATACCCTTTACACTCAGCACTACCTATCCTAATTCAGATCTATTGCTCTGATCTATCCTCATCCTGACCCTTCTCTGATGAATGTCATGTCTCCTTTTCAATTTCTAGGGACTCGTAACCTCACCGCAATGCTGTATTAATATAAAACATATATTTCTCTGTTAACATTTCAAACACACTTTTCACTTATC
Source organism: Psammomys obesus (assembly GCF_907164565.1). NCBI lineage: Eukaryota > Metazoa > Chordata > Mammalia > Rodentia > Muridae > Psammomys > Psammomys obesus. Next base: position 15,969,876 of record NW_026596095.1, on the reverse strand, counting down.
TGATTGGGTATAAATATGTAACATTTAGAGGCCATATATTATTTTTTTTTAATTAAGTCAGTTCCAGTCTTTAGTACTAAATGATGCTGAATAACATTGTTGGGAAAGAAAACAATTAATTGTCTTGTGTAGTTTAGTGGATATCCTATAGACATATTAATATTGTTCATGAGATTTATTAAAGGGTTATGATCCAAGAGACTGCCAATTAGAATACTATTTTATGTCTAATTCAGTACTAAAATGTAATAAGGCAGAGGGGAGAGAGGAGAATCAGATAAAGAGGAATAGGTGAATAAGAGGAATAAGAGAAAACAAGGTGGGCAAAACAAGACTTAATGAGTATTCAATGTGCTTCAATAACTCTTGTAATCCTCTTAGAGCTTTGCTAATGAAGTCCTCCTGATCTCACTGGATAGATATCCCTAGTATACCAACTTCACACATGGGAAAACTAAAGTTATCAGATGCAGTAGAACCAGAAATCAGTAACAATATAGTCAGCGTAGACCCACCCTCTGCTAGGAATCCATTAAGTAGCACACTGTAATGTTTGGCATCAGGCCCACTAAAAGGCATTAATATGACAGGGAACATACAAACAGGAACTCACCCCCATCGTCCACTTTGGGCCTCACTTCCCATTTCCTTAGAAACACCAGAAAGGTAAAGGTCAGCTCTAAACTTTGACAGACCAGCAAATCTGGAGTGATAAGATGGCTGTTTTTACAAAACACATACAGTCAAGGGAAAACTAAATTTGAAAGATGTAGGTATCTGTATGTGAGAAGCCAACAACTGAATTTTTAAATAGAAATTAACCCATAAAGAGTGTGCAGGGGACATGGGGTGAGTTCTACCTACCAACCAAAGTCAGAGAAGAGCGGAGCTCATCTTCTTGCTGTCCTTTCACACAAAAGCTGACCATTACCAGAACTGTAGAGATATTAATGGGTGTCAATTTAATGGAATTTAGAAGCATCTAGAAAACAGACTTGGGTGCTCCCACAGTGGTTTATCTGGGAAAGGAAGAGGCACCATGAGTGTGCACAGTTCCATAGGCTGAGGTCCCCAGAATTAAAAAGGAGAAAGTGAGCCGAGAGCGCCAGCGTTTAACTCTTTCTACTTCTTGACTGCGGACATAGTGCAAGCAGCTGCTCCATGCTCTTGTTGCCACCTTTTCCCACCAAGACGAATGTGAATCAGACTGTGAAACAAAATAGGCTCTTCCTTCCTTCAGTAGCTTTGCCATACAGTGCAATAGCAACGCTCTGGGAGTCTGTAAGGTAAGGGAATGTATCTGGGAGTCTGTAAGGTAAGGGATATAAGTGGTATTTGAGATTTCAAATGCTGGTGCTATTCCCAGTTGAATCTCTCTGCTTCAGGCTTCTGGTTCAAGATGTGAGGCTTCAGCTTCTGTCAGCATTCAGTTCTTGCTGCCTGTTACCTCCTTTCCACCATCATGGACTCTAACCCTCTGGCACCATAAACCCAAATAAACTCCTTCTTGCATTAGTTTCCTTGGCCATGGTGTCTTATCACAGCAATAGAAAAGTGACTAATACTCTTCCCAACTGGAAGGTTTGGTTAGAGCCCATGCAAGAGCTGAGAAACGGTAGAATCAGTCACCATGACATGAGTGGATACATAGGAGACCAGTAGAAGAGGTTTCCATCTGCCAAATTTTAAGTGGATGGATCGTGGTGTCTTGTTTCTGTATGCTTCGGTCAATGCTCTGGTGTTTCTTTTGTCTTGCTGTCAAATATCTGAAATTCAAATAAAATGGCATGGTGCCTCAAAACGATCATCATGCTTTTTCCATAAAAGAAGCAACTTCAAGTCTTCCTCATAGTCAGCTCTTAGAGCCTGGGTTTTTCAAATGCCTAGTCTTCTGAGACAGAAAAATCTTACTCTAATTGTATGAGCTGATTTTTTTTTTCTTACAATACTGATTTTTTTAAACTGTGCTAAAGAAATTGGATCTGAGTCAAGATCACTAATTTCTGCATAGAGTAGAGTAACAGCCATCAATGTCATAGTTGAGAGAGAAATATGTACTAAAGTATGGATCCTAAAGAGTAATGTTAATATTGTCAAATGTCATTTCAAATTTGTTTGGCAGATATTCTTGGATAGCCTTTTTTTTGTGCTGTACGTGTATTTTATAGCTGTCCTCCTAGTCATGAAACAGCTGATAAACTTCTGAATTTGTGGGTGTCTTCATACTTAAAATTAAAGGAATACTATACCTTTTCACTCGTTCCAACTTGTTTCTTAGAAAATATGTAATGGAGAAAGCTTTCAGCTTAAAAATATGTCACCCTACAAAACTTTAAATATATATTCTCAAAGCAGTACGTTCGTCACTTTAGAGAGGAAAATCAGAAACGCAGGGCTGAAACAGTGTGAAATAATGTAAAAAATAGATGATAGAAAACTTTGAGTGCTAAGCGGACAAGCCCGGGGAAAATCCATTATGTGTATACACGTCCACGCACACACATATACTGTGTGCGTGTTCACCCGAAAAGGGGTAGGAAGCGCCAACAGCCGATGATGCGGCTCTCCCTCGCTTCCGCCGTTCTGTATATACACTCATTCTCCTGCCTTCAGTCGCTCAGCTTAAGAACAGGAACTGCTTCTGGCAGCACTCGGGCTGATATTAATTGTCATGCCCAGGGAAAGAAGCAATTTATCAGATAACTGGGTCCCAAGCCATACAGGGCCTGAGAGATTAAAATGATCACCTTGAATTGCACTCAGAAGCTAAAAGGCAATCAGCGCAGACGGCGGAGCACAGGTGGAACAGGCCCCGTGTAGCCAATCTAGTTAAGCAAGCGGACCACACCATTTTCAGGGTCTAAAGCTTCCGAGTGGCCTCTGAAGTGTTGTTCCACACAAAGCTTGCAGGGCGAATTGAATACAAATTTTTCACGCGTTTGAGGATTTCTCCTGGAAGAAATGACTTTTAAAGAGAAAACAAATGAAAAACCCTATGAGATAGACTCCGGAGAATTTGTTAAAAAAAAAAAAAGGGGGGGACACCAGTAAAATGAACCATGCCCCTAAGTTATGCATGAGGGAGTTTTAAAACCTTGGGCTCCGTGAGGCAGCGAGTTGGGTGATATTCACACCCCTTTCTCAAACCGGAAAGTCACTGGAGGCGATTCCTACTCCCACCCCGAGATCATACTCACTTCTAAACGTAGGGTATACTATTTGCTATCACAATTGAAGTCAGAGCTGAACAAACTCATTTTTTAATGGAAGCGCGTGGAGAGGTTTCCACAAGGGCATCGGGTCCTTCTAATATCCAGGGGTCAGTGTAAGAATCACACTGGACAAACACAAACTGGAATGGTTCAGGGCTGAAGTATCAGGTTCGACATTTTGAGGCTCCTTTGGACATTTGGTTTGAACCCCCTTGTGGTTAGTGCAGTCTTTCTGCAGTACATAAACTCAATTTGTGCAATGAACTGTTTTTCCCTTTAGGATCTGCAGCCATCTATCTATCTGCTCTCTGCTTTGATGGGACGACAAAATCCTTAGGTACCTGTATCTTTCATTAACAACAGCAGTTGGAGGAGATGCTGAGGCAGAAAAATCACATAGAAGAGGGTGTGCTACAAGACAAATCTCTAACTTTAGAAAGTAGAAAGGTCTAATTATTTTTTTGTATTAAAAACTATCAACACAACCTCATTGATACTCATTACTATGTAATATGAATAGGCGTATGTTTTTTCTAAGATCATTTCTGTTCGTGACTTAAAAGGATGAAATGGTGCTTTAACTTATAATTAGTGAAAGCGACAATAATCTACCATTAGTAGAAATTTCATATAGTCCCCAAATGACAGAAAAAGTAACTAAAGATTATATAATGCAGGAAGACGATATGGAGGAATCGGGCTAACAGTGGACCATGCTGGCCTCAGTGCTTTTTTTTTTTCCTCTGTCAAGAAAAATACCTGAAGTTACTAGTCATACTCCCGAGAGACAGTCACTGAGACTCTAGACTTGGAGCCATGGGTACTTGTCAAGTCTTCATCCCATGTGGCAACTTCCCAGCTTCTCTAGACTCACTAAGAGTTGTTGTTCTGGGCCTTTGCATCGCTAGCACACACTTATCTTTTTCTACATTGGATTCAAAATTTGCAACTTGATGAATCCGATCTAACACTGAAACCCTTCAAGTAGAGTTCAGATTGAAAACAAGTAATACTATGATATGTGATCTTTTTCTTCCATCTCTCTCTGTGGCTGGATTTTAATGTTTTACCAGCTTCCTGACAGTGTACCCATTCCTTAACTTGTGTGTGTATAGGAGATCTGTCTATTTGTCTAGAAGGCTTGATCTGTTTTATAAAGCTTTCTTGACAAATGCTTGAACTTTCCAAGGGTGAAGACACAATTTCCTATTGACCAAGAGCTAGGAAATAGAAATAAAAATATAGAAGGCTCGCTTTACTTGAATAATCCTTAGTAAGGAAAAGAATTTATATGCACTAGAAGACTTGTCAGTAAGGTTCATGGTTGCACAGAACATGAGCACTCATCAGCTTCTACTCTGTCTCTCTCACATATTGTTGTGTGGATTAAAACACAAAGTCCAGTCAACTTTCCAGGCTTTGATACCCCCATTCTCAACTTAGGGATCCACATTAAGACTGCTGGAGATGACAAGTCATACTGTCACGTGACTTCCTGGTCACGTGTTCTATTTTGATTTTTACTTATTTCTTTACAGAGGCTCATTTTCTTATTCTAAGAACCTACCATCTTTATTAACACTGTATCTCCCTACACTGTCCAGTCCTCCACTAGAGTTCATGGAATATTGTGGAAAAGAGAAAAAGACAGAAAATGCAGAGGAATGGTGCAAAATGCTGTCTTCTGGACAGGGCATGGCGAGTGCACCCATGAACTCTCAGCAGCTATGGGTTCCTGTGCAAAATCTGCACAGCACTGAGCCAGCCAAAATTCCATCATAGATGGAAGTGCTCTTGAGGTTCTAGGCCTTACTGAGGATCTACTGGCAGCTGACAGAAGGATGAGGAATCATTCTTCGTTGAGGGTGTAACCATTGGTCAGCCTCTCATGCTGTGATGGGTGATCTGCACCCAGGCACATCTGGACAGCACTCACAGGACTCAAGGGTTATCAAGAAAAATGGAGGTGGAAGAGGGACTCTTAGAAGCATATGAAGATAGTCAAAAGAAGAAATGAGGGTGGATATTTCATTGTATACAGCTATAAAAGCCTCAACAATAAAAGTTGTTTGTTTTTAATTTCTACTCAAATATATAAATCATTTAAGTATTTCCAAGGCTATGGAATATGATTTTGAGATCTAGGCTGGCTTAGCATATGAGCAGCCTTGGTTTCCATTCCCAGTGCTGGACTAATGATAAATAATAAGAGCAATAGCCTGTTTTTAGAAGCACAGGGCCTGTTTATGTGATTTTTCTATTGTCAAACCATTCTTTTTTTTCTAACTCTGGAAAAGACAGGAATCATGATAATTGCATATCTCTTTCCCATTATCAAATATGGATCCTGTCCTTTTCATCTTTAAAATAATTTGCAGTCAGAAAATGTAAAACTAACCTGGAAAAAGTTTATTTCTCCAGCATCTATAATCAAGTGGTAGAACCAAAGAAATTAGTTTTTTATTAAACAAATTTTAGCATTCTGTTTCTTCCACTGACACCATTTTGGAGAATCTAGCTTCACACACACACACACACACACACACACACACACACACACTAGGTTGTGACTGGTTTATCTTTCAATAGTCATATTTCCTGATATAAGATAAGTTTTATCAAAAAACGAAATAAAATGAAGGTATTAGTTTAAATAGAGTATCCTATTAGAAAAATGAGATCTACTCTCTGCACAGAGCTCATTGTAACACTGGACCTCACATTTACAATGTTTCTGCAGAATATTTTATTGACAAAATATACTTTCCCTGATTCGCTGAAAATGTAGCCACCTTGTTAAAACAATACACACAAAAGCAAAACAGCCGCAGAATTCTTCATAGCTGCTACACATTTGTGAAAGGTGAACCATGTGGAATTTTCTAATGGAAATAAGTTTCCATGGGACCTTGATTATTTTTTGGAAAAAGTAAAGGACAGAATGGAACTGAGTAAAAGGGTAGGATATAGTTTTAAGAATGTTTAAATAAATTCCTCAACATCACTATCAAAATCAAAATCACAGTGAGATTCCATCTTCCAATAAGATAGCTATGATCAAAAAGTCAACAGAGTAATGCTGAAAATAGTAAGGAGAGGCAGGGTTCTTGTATGTGGTTATGGGAATATATACAGGAATGACCATCAAAGCAAACCATTAAAAGATTCTCAAAAAACTAGAACCACCATGATTATTTAGCACGGCTATGCTGCACCTGGGTGTCTTTCCAAAGGACATAAATCCAACATGTCAAAATAGAGATTTTCAAGCACCCATAAACACTGCTGTATCATTTACATTAGTGAAAGATGGATTCATCTAGATATTCCATTCAAAGAATGAATATATGGGTATACATACAAATACACGATGGCACACTATCCAGTAGTCTGTAATGTGTATAGTCAAATACGTGGAACTGGAAGACACTGTTAAGGGAATAAGTCAGACACAGAAAGATAAGAACCACATTCTCTTATATGTGGAAGCCAAAATGGTAGATGGGATGCTGAATAACAACTATGAGGGGATTGTGCGTAAGAAGAAAGAAGGGGGCCTATGAGATCACTTAGTTTGCTGCTAAGACGAGGTACCTGTGCTCCAGCTCGGGAACACACTGGGACAGTGTTCCCAACCATGGGGCACGACCCCTATGGAAGTGTGAACCCCATTCACAGGGATCGCATATCAGATATTTACATTAAGATTCATTACAGTAGCAAAACTACAGTTATGAAGTAGTAATGGGATAATTATATGATCAGGGGCCACCACAACCTGAGGAAACATTAAAGGGTCACAGCATTAAGAAGTTTGAGAACCACTCTCCGACTGCACTAGGAGCTAACTAATTCTTGCAAGTTGTCCTCTGACCTCCACACAGACATTATGACAGCTGTGTCTGCATGTGCACACACACTCACAAAGGGGGGATGTAAAAAAACTTTAAATATAAGTAGATAGACTCAAAGGAGTAGGGGGCAGAAAGAGAAAAAAATGAATGAAGGCAAGAACAAAAGTGAGGCAGAGTCCAAGGCTGGGAGATGAGTAGGTAAAGGGGTTTGCTCCTGTTCAGAAACTGAACATCATTTCAAATGAACTCCCAGAGGAAAGCTTGAAAACCCACCAGTGTCCCTCTAGTAAAATACTATTCTGGACCATTATTTTGTAAGATAAAAAGGACCACTAAGTTAAATAGAAAGTATTAGAGTTTCTTTTCAATTATTAAGAAAAGACTTTGTTTCAAAGAGAAACAAGCCATGTGATAGCAACCCAAGCCGAAAAGTGACATTTTTCTTTACCTTTATTAGAAAATAAAGAAAACTAAAATAATATGTTAAAGGTGACCAAATTCCTCAAACCAAAAAAAAAGCAAAGAAAAAAAAAGTATCTGGAGAAAAGGGCAGTGTGTCTATAAACCAAACAGATGTTTATGATTAATTCCTAGCTAACATCACCCAGCTGGCTAAGGATGATTTTTATGAAGGGAGTACATTACAGAATGACTTGAGTTGATATAAATCACCAGCACGGCAGTTGTGATCCTGGGACAGAAGACCTATGCATCCCATTTTAGGCACAGTCTTCAGATCACACCACATAGCAAGAGCACAGCCCTTCCTCCACACCATGCTATCTGTTTCCAGTTTCCTCCTACATTTTGATGGGTGTCATTAAGGGTCGGTCTGCACCCTGTTTTCTAACACTGTGACACACTGCACAGGCTCTCCTCCAGGTGACTTTCATTTTCTATACTTCATATTAATAATGCTAGGTTGTGAGGACATTGTTTTTCATCCTTATTTTCCTTGGGAATACGTTGCTCATAATTATTGGGATAGTTACATCGAAGTTAAAATATCAATTTTAGCATTAAAGTCATTGCAACTAAATAATTTAAATAAAATGTTACCTTTTTATTTCATTTCAACTATGAAAGTGGTTATTTATGTGAAGTGTGTAAACAAAGTAAAGAAGAAACAGCCTTTTTTTTCTCCATATTTTATCCCAGGCATTTTATCAAGACTTCATAATATTTCATTCCAAAAATTACATACAACCAAAAAACTCTGAATAAAGCATGAATTTTTAGCATATTGCTTGGTAATTGTAACAGATTTACCATGGTGATGCAATGAGGAACTATATGATAAACATGCTAGAATATTTTGCTATCATTTCAACTTTTATGTAAATCAAAGGCAACTCTACAAGTAATAGCCTACCCTAAAATTACCAAACCATTCTTAACACCATGTGTTTAATTTTTCCTAAAGCACCTTTACGGACAGTGTTCACAGCCTTTGATTACTTACTACTGGGAGAACTTCTAAACATGTACTAATGAAGTCAAAACATGAATATTTAAGAGATGATTTAATAGCTGTGAGCCTGCCTTTTATGCAGCTATGTATGAAAATTGCCTTCAAACTGTCTTCCCCAGTTCATTAAGAAAATGTTCATCAAATGTATACCTGAATTTGAATCATATTGTGCTGAGTAATCCATCAATTAGACTTTCATGTTGGATGTCACCCAGGGACCTACTGACTCCTCATAGCATTATGAATCTCAGGTCCCAGACTCCTAGAATTTCTCATACATTCTTCGCCATATCTAGAGAGAACTCACTATCTATAAAGTATTCATATCAAAATTCAACTCAAAAATTATAATTAAGTGTGCTTGAGGAAATTACACAGCTGATTCACAAAAATCCCTCTAAAGTCAGAGGTGCTGCTGTTCCAAAACATCTCTTGCACAGCTGCCACATTGCCACACCTCTATTTCACACAATCTCTGGGGTGACTACTATTCTGATTTACCAATCACCGCTTTCTTCAGTTTGTTCTGTATCTCGAATATTTATGCAATACTTAGATCTTTTGGATACTGCTTTGGAGTTTTATCTATTTTCTTCTGTGCTGTCAGGAGGTTGATCTTTTATTGCTCAAAAACATTCATTGTCTGGTCATACCGTAACAGTGTGCTCATCCATTCTCTTTGGGGACTATTCTCAACAGTTTTCCATTTTTAAAAACTAGGTATGGTTTCATTTAAAAGAAATCTTCTCTGGAGTGTACTTTCAGATTTACATATAGGCGTACATTTAAATTTATAACTGACAGCCAGAACTTTGTCCAGTTTTGTGGTATCAGTTTACATTCACACCAAGAGGGTGTAGTAGTTCTACTTGCCACACAGTCTTGTGAATATCCTAATCATATTTTCAGCTTGGAAGCGTCTTGTAGACATGAAGGGGAAGTCCACCATGGCACCAAGTGAAGTTTCCCTGAAATCTAATTGTTTCAACTACAATTTGATATTCTTCCTGACCATTACATCATGAATATCTATACAAACTTTTCTCCTTATACTTTTAGCTGTCTAGAGAGAGATGTTAAATTTTGACAAGTACGGAGACGAGTGTATGTGACTTCAATATTATACTCTTAATTCTATTTTTTGATACATTGTCTTATTTTGCTTTTTTTATTTCTATGATAACAACCACAAGCAAAAGCAACATAGGGAGGACAGAGCTTAGTTGGCTTGCATGTCCTGATGACAAGTCATTCAAGGATGCCAAGGGAGGAACTTAAAGTAAGACTATGAAGTCAGGACCTGAAGCAAAGGCTGTGGAGAAACACTTTTTTCCTTGTCTGTTCCTGTGGCTTGCTCATCCTTCTTTCTTATGTAACCCAGGCCCAGTTGCCCATGAATGACTTATATAGCCATCCCCTTTCACCATGAACTGGGCCCTTCCATATTAGTCATTAACCAAGAAAATGGCCTACAGACTTGCCTACAGGCCAATCTGATAAAGACATTTTGTCAGTTGAGGTTTCTCTTCTCAGATAACTCCAGCTTGTGCAAAAGTGAAAAAAAAAAAAAAAACACTAACCAGTACATAGGTGATCCAAAGCAAAACCAACATGCTTTAGAGTTAAACTGTATCATATGCTAAGTGAGCTAACAAGTACCTACTGAGTCTTCTATCTAACAAATTAAAAATACGTATCTTCTCAGTAGTCTATGGAATCATTTCTAAGATACTATGGTGCTAAAGTTAACAAATAGAAAAAGGATCAAAACAACTTTTTTTAGTGGATTGAAACTATTAATTAATATTAAGGAAAAGTGCACAGCTCACCAGAGAATAAACAGTACACTTCTGAATGAAAAGTGAGTCATGAAAGAAGTCAGAGAGGAAATTAGAAAAGTCCTAGAATGAAAAAGAAAGCACTATGCACAGAACATGTGGGAGAAAGGCAATTTTAGGAATAAACGTTATACCTATGAGTACTTACATTAAAAAAAAGATCTATAATAAATGAATACCTTAGTAATGCAATTCAAAATCCTAAAGAAATGAAAATAAGCCAGAAACAAAAGCAATGATAGAAAAAAAAACTAATGAAATAGGAACTAAAAAGACCACAGAAAATCAATAAAAGAAAAAGTTGGTTCATTGACATACCAAAGGAAAGAAAAGTTTCAAGTATTAAAAATTAGAGATGAAAGAGTGAATGATAAAAACAGATTACAGTGAAATCTACAAGACTGTTGAATACTTTGAAATTTTGTATGAAAAACAAACAAACAATGAAAACACTCTAGAAAACACAGCAGTCAGGAAAATAAGGCAGGACCATGGAGACTGGAACTGCAACAGAGGCTTACTGGCTCATTTTACATGGCTTACTCAGCCTGCTTCTTTAGGCACCTCAGAACCAACAGCCCAAAGGTGACATGCATTTCTTTGACTGACCCTTCATCACAGGCTGGGCCTCTCTCATCAATCATTAATCAAGAAAATGTCCCCAGAGATTTTTCTAAAAGCCAATCTGATGGATAAATTCCTAGAGACACATAACTTACCAAAATTAAATATAATGTATAAACAACTTAAACAGATCTTTAACAAACAAGATAGAACTTCTAATTTTCCCCCAAGGAGAGTCTAGACACTTGAAATTTCACTGATGGTGTCTACCAAACTTTTAAGAAGATCTAAAATCACACTCTTTAAAACTTTCTGTGAGACAGAAAGGGAAGGAATACGACCACGTACACTCTAGGATGCTGGTATTTTCTGAAGCAAATCAAAACAATCAATTGTTGTGTAATAGTTTTCAATACTGAATATTCCATTCTTCAGAGAAGCCCTTTAAGCAGGAAAGTAAAAGACTAAAAATAGTTTCAGGAAGTTTCTGAAACTGAGCAGACTCACTAGGCCCCTCCCTGCTATAGTAAGCAATAAAAGCTGAGATTCACTCTCAGACAAGCTGAGCTGAGCTGCAAAGACTGAGACAAGACCAGATGCCTAGAAGAAGCAGAAACGAGTCAAGTTGCCTGGAAGAGGTTTAGACAAACTGAGGCACCTGGGAAGGACACTCTCCAACATGCTGAATTATCTGTAGGCTGGGCTCCAGGTTCCCAGAATTATGAGCTGTCACACATGCTGTGGTGGGCTTTGGTGATGCAGCTTTCTTTGAAGCATTTCTAATCCTGTGAGTAACCTCTTACCTATATTACTGTATGTAACCCCAATAAAACTCATTGGTTCAGCAAGTTGGATTTTGGTGGTATCCATACTTCATTCTGTTGTGAGTTCCCTATCTGGAGTGAGTAGACATATATGTTACATCACCCCAACAAAAGTTTTGGCACACTATAAACACACATAAATCAATAAATGTAACACATACACAAACAGACTTAAGGACAAAAATCACAGTAAAAGAAACAATAAATATTTGAAGAGAGCCTACAAAAGGAAAGAACAAGATTGTCAAACATAGATCAAACAGAGATTACTATCAAGAATATAGAGAGAAGTACAAAATCAAATAAAAAAACTAAATTATTCAACTAAAACATGGACCAATGAACTGAGTGGATAATTCTCAATCAGAGAAATACAATAAATGTCTGAAATTAGGGAGGGGACTACAACTGGGATACAAAGTGAATAAACTGTAATAAATAATAAATAAACATTTTTAAAAAAATGTTTGAGATAGTGTTCAGTACCCTTTCCTGTCAGAGAAATGCACAGGAAGGACACCTTGAGATTTCATCTCACCATAGCTGAATGGCCATTATCAAGAAAATGAGTGCTGATGAGCATGTGTTGAAAGAGGACGCTTAGACAACAGTGTCAAGAATGTAAACTGTATTGGCCAATGTAGAAATCATTGTGAGGGTTTAAAACCAAAAGCACTAAAAATAAAACTACCATCTGACCCCCCACACACACCAAGTATGTCCAAATAAGTCAACATCTTAGAGAGATACGTCTATATTCTTATTTATTGCTGTACCATTCAAAATAGGTAAGAAGTGAAACTGTACTTGATATTCCTCAATAAATAAATGAATGAATGAATGAAGAAAGTGTGTTAACACATGGAGTAGATTCTTTCAGCTGTAAATACAATCACCGTGTTTTTAGAGAAATGCATTCAATTGCAGACAATTTTATTCCCCCAAATAAGCCAGACTCAGAAAGACAGCACATTTTGTTACATCCAGACTCTAGATATAAAGTGTGCGTGTGTGTGTGTGTGTGTGTGTGTGTGTGTGTGTGTGTGTGTGTATGTGTGTGTGACTAAAAACCCCAAGATAAAAGTTGTCACTTTGTATGGTGTTAACTTACACAATTCTAAAATGGTTTTTTAAATGAAATCTTTTTTCATTAATTAGTTTATTCACTTTGTATCCCAGCTGTAGCCTCCTCTCCTACCCCCTCCCAATTCCACCCTTCCTCCCTCTTCTTCTATGCCCCTCCTCCAGTCCAGTGATAGGGGAGATCTTCCTCCCCTTCCATCTGATCATAGTCTATCAGGTCTCAGCAGGAATAGCTTCTTTATCTTCCTCTGTGGCCTGGCAAGGATGCTCTCACATCAGGGGGAGGTGATCAAAGAAACAGTCCATGAGTTCATGTCAGAGATAGTCTCTGGTCCTATTATTGGGGACCCCTCTTGGATACTGAGCTGCCTTGGGCTACTTCTGTGCATGGGTTCTAAGTTATCTCCATGCATGGTCCTTGTTTGGAGTAACTGTCTCAGAAAAGACACCTTGCCCAGATTTTTTGGTTCTGTTGCTCTCCTTGTGGAGATCCTGTTCCTTCCAGGTCTTTCTATCTCCCCCTTCTTTCCTAAGATTCCCTGCACTCTGCCCAAAGGTTGACTATGCATCTCAGCATATGTTTTGATACCCTGCTGGGTGAAGTCTTTCAGAGGCTGTGTGTGATAGGCTCCTGTCCTGTTCCCTGTTATCTCCCTCTTCCAGTGTCTGTCTCATTTGCCTTTCTGAATGCAGATTGAACATCTTACCCAGGATCTTTCTTCTTTCTTAGCTTCCTTAGGTGTACATATTTTAGCATGATTATCCTATATTATATGTTTAATGTCTCAGCTTCATATGGAATAACAAGAAACCTAGAATCACTAGAATAATCCTCTACAATAAAAGATCTTCTGGAGGTATCTCCATCCCTGATCTCAAGCTGTACTGTAGAGCAACAGTTATAAAAAAAAAAAAAAAAAAAAACTTCATGGTACTGGCATAGAAACAGAATGATGGATCAATGGAATTGAATAGAAGACCCAGAAATAAATCCACACACTTATGGTCACCTGATTTTTAACAAAGATGCTAAAACCACACAATGGAAAAAATAAAGCATCTTCAACAAATGGTGCTGGATTAACTGGATGTCTACATGTAGAAAAATGCAAATAGATCCATACTTATCAGCCTACACAAGACTAAAATGCAAGTGGATCAAAGATCTCAATATAAAAATGGACACACCTGTTAGAAGAAAAAGTGGGGAAGAGCCTTGAACTCATTGGCACAGGACACAACTGGGTACAGAGCTAAACAGAGAATTTTCATTAGAGAAATATCGAATGGCAGAGAAATGCTTAATGAAATATGCTCAATATCCTTAGTCATCAGGGAAAGGTAAATCAAAACGACCCTGAGATTTCACCTTACACCCATCTGAATGGCTAAGATCAAAAATTCAAGTGACAACACATGCTGGAGAGGTTGTGGAGAAAGGGGAACCCTCCTTCATTGCTGGTAGGAATGTAAAATTGTACAACCACTCTGGAAATCAATCTGGCGCTTTCTCAGACAAATAGGAATAATGCTACCTCAAGACCCAGCTGTACCACTCCTAGGCATATATCCAAAAGAGGCTCAAGTACACAATAAGGACATTTGCTCAGCCGTGTTTGTAGCAGTTTTATTTGTAATAGCCAGAAACTGGAAATAACCCAGGTGTCCCTCAATTGAGGAATGGATACAGATATTATGGTACATTTACACAATAGAATATTGCTCAGCAATTAAAAACAAGGAAATCATGAAATCTGCAGGCAAATGGTGGGATCTAGAAAAGATCATCCTGAGTGAGGTATCCCAGAAGCAGAAAGACACACATGGTATATACTCACTAAAATTGTTTTTTAACTGCAGATCTGAGTATGGAATGTGCTGTTTCTCCTTATAGTTTTACCAGTTTGGGGCTTAATTATTTTGAGCCTATATTTTTAAGTGTCTAAAATTCACAGTAGCTGTGGCTTCCTATATTTCAGTGCATATTTACCTAGATATTTTCAAATTTAATGTTATGTTTCTTCATCATGATATTTAAAATGTTTATCTTATTGAAATGATTATAAATTCAAGAAAAATGGTAGCACCAAGCACACTTATTTAGGCTTTTAGATCTTTGCTCTGATTACCTATTGCTACATAACCAATCCTTTCGAAATATGTTCTTGAAGCTGACTGCATAATTCTTTTACTTCCCACGGTGTCTACTTGGGCTCTGGATAGATGGAAATTCCAAAAGAATCTCAGCAATGGCTATCCAAGTGACTGGTCTCCTGGTAAGATCAGCTGAAGTGCTAGCTAAAGGTGTCCTTGTTCTTGACGTCTTTCTCTTGCCATGGATTTGGGTTCTTTTATGCCATATTCACTCGATCCCTAAAGGAAACTTTCCACAAGACAAAAATGAATGCTCTATCCTTCAAAGTGTTGGGCCCTAGGTCCCAAATCAACATCGTCAGTGCTCAAATTTAGTCTCCAGGGCAGATGAGCTTCAAGGAGAAAGAAAAGCCGATATTATGCTATGTGTAGGGTGATCTTTGCATACAGGATGGAAGAACTGTGGGGAACCACCAGTGGAGACTACACAGCCTTCTCCCTCCATTGCTCACCACACTCCTGGGTGGCGACCTGCATAATCCCACACTATCTGCATTTATTTATGCTGTTCTGTAATTGCCAAGATATGCAGGCAAACAGGAGGTATAACAGGGCATACAGGGGGTACGTGAGTGAGTGTGTGTGTGTTTTCATTAATTTATGACTTGATTTGTTGGTTTGCATAGTTAAAGTTTTAGAACTTTTCACCACTTAGCACCTTCTTGCTCTTTTTCCCCTCCATGTTGCCGTATGCTAGGAAATAAACTTTGTTCCACTTTCAAAGGTGAATTAGCTTGGGACACAGCTGAAGAATGTTTGTATAGTATGCATGAAGCCTCAGGCTAATTCTTCTCTCTCTCTCTCTCTCTCTCTCTCTCTCTCTCTCTCTTTCTCTCTCTATGTCTCATCCCCCACACACACACAGGCGCATACACACACACACACTATTCTGTACTTCTTTATACTTATGATAATTTTCCTTTGCCCCTTTTGCTTAATTTGCGTGGGTCTCCAGTGTGTATACTTGCTTTCCCATTTTCTCACATATGTCACATCCCTTTTGGGGATTTCATGACAACTACTCACAGGTGTCAGCTAATAGATGCTCTTACCGTTTTTTGTCCTCAGATTCTCCTGCAATTCTTTCATGGCTTGTTTTCTGAAAATGCTTGGAATTTTTTGTTCTACTTCTCACATCATATCCTTTACATCATTGACCTTATCATAAAGAATTTTTATTTATTTCTTATTTTTATATTAAATTTTTAATTTCTAAGACTTAGTGGAAAGGGCTTTACCTTTTAAATTCTATTTCTCTGGTTTGTCTTCTCTTAGTACAGCTTTATTTTTTTATCAGTGGATTCATTTTTAGTCATTTAGTTTTTGTATTATTTTTAAATGTTTCTGTCCATAACACACATACCCCTCTCACTTTATTACTTTTATTCTTTATGTGCTTTATTAGTTCTTACTTAGGAAGTTTTCCTTAAGTGCCTGGAGGCTTCAACTCTGTTTATAATTAGGAGTTAGCAAAGTGCAATGGAATATATGAATTAAAATGATATAGTACACTACTGTTGCTTACATTCATTTAAAAGTTAGTTTGGAGAGGACAGGAATTCCACAATGAGAATAACAGAGGCAAAAAACCTGGGCCCTGAGGGGGCTGCAGAGACCAATACTCCAACCAAGGACCGTGTATGGCGAGGACCTAGACCTGCTGTTTAGAGAAAGCCCATAGGCTGCTCAGTTTCTAAGAGAGTTCCCTAGTAAGTAGTACAGGGGTTGTCTCTGACATGAGCTCAGTGTCTGGCTCTTTGATCACCTCCCCCTGAGGGGGGTGCAGCCTTACCAGGCCACAGAGGAAGATGATGCAGCCTGCCTTGATGAGACTTGACCTGACAGGGTAGAGTCAGATAGAAGGGGAGGAGGCCCTCCCCTATTAGGGGATTAGGGAAAAGGCATAGGGGGAGAAGAGGGAGAGTGAGTGGGACTGGGAGAAGTCAAGGGAGGGGGTTGCAACAGGGATACAAAGTGAATGAATTGTAATAATAGATAGATAGATAGATAGATAGATAGATAGATAGATAGATAGATAGATAGATAAAATTTAGTAAGTAAAATAACTGTGGTTTTTTAGAATTCTGTAGGAGCTAGTAGAAGTCATTGACTCCCATTCCTCTGTCCACTGTTTGCTAATGAGCCCTTCACTGCACTCCCGGCATCCATTTGTCGGGACTTGTCACAGAGGTGTTCCACTGCTCTGGCAAAGAGTCTGTATTTATCTTCTCTCCATGGGCTTCATGCTTAGCTGATACCTGTGAAAGAGCAAGACAGGACTCACTAGTCAGAGTTCAGACTTCCACTTAATCCTTCTGGTGTCAGCTCTTTGCCTCACCCCTACCCTCAGCTACCCGTGTGTCCCACATTTCCAGAAAACAAGCCTCTGGCATGCTGTGTGGGTGGAACTAGCTCAGGTAGGTAGGTAATCGCCTGCCTGCACAAGGGGTGAGGATGGGAACTGGTGTGACCTGGAATAGCCTCTGAGGGACAGACAGCTCCTAGGTCTAACTAGGCTCTGTCCTCTTCCTTCTAGGGTCTGTCCCTCAGAGGTAATTTGAGGCCACTTGGCCCTGTCTGGAAGGTGTCAACCTTATGCAGGCATTTAGATTGTGACATCTGTGCACATAAGTCAATTGCAATTCTGTGTTGCCCTTCTGTTTCCCTAAACTTTCTTAAAACGTGTATAAAATAAATACAGTCATGACCTCCAATTCTATAGTGGCTAATGACTAATATTCTTTTTCTCATTTGATATTGTTCAGTGATATATTAGAGGATGGAGAAGGTAAGAATATAGTTTAAAATTGTGTGATTATGAAGCAACACCTTTCAACATATTGTGGAGGTGAGGAATAAAGAAACACAATCCAACAGCAGTAAGTAAAGGAGGAAAAAAAAAACCTCTCTAGCTCTAGACCAAGAAAAAAGAAGCCCAGGAACCATAACAACTGCACTGATACATTACATTAAAGCTCCTGACTCACCCTTTTCCCTTCCCAACACCAACTGTGATTCTCAGTAAACTGGCTTGACCCTGTTCTAAGGAAACAGGAGGATTTTGAAGACTAGTTTTTTCAAGAAAGGAATAAGATTGAATTAAGATACATTTTACTACTGATGCACAAACTAATTTACAATTTATTAAATATTATTTTTATGCTTT
Source organism: Psammomys obesus (assembly GCF_907164565.1). NCBI lineage: Eukaryota > Metazoa > Chordata > Mammalia > Rodentia > Muridae > Psammomys > Psammomys obesus. The sequence continues at coordinate 15,951,710 of NW_026596095.1, read as the reverse complement.
GATTTTCTCAAAAATAAAGATATACAATATACTCTCCGTATAAAATACTTTTACCTGACATAATACTGGACAAATTTTAGAATCCAAATGAATATTTATACATTTCAATATCTACAAATTGGAGTGTTTCAAATAATGAAAGTTAATTTTCCTATGATTTAATACATCTAAAAGAGATCACAATTCCCATGCATGTTGAACACCCACTTCTGTGGCATGCATTTGGGTGGAGGATGTCCCCCAGGAGCCATATGTTGAGATTTCCCATTGGAAAATGTTAAGACTTATAACTCAATACAGCTTTGATATTTGCTGTGGGTCTTATGTGAAGCAATTAAAATTATACGATTTCATGATACTGCCAAGAAAGAAGTCAATCAATACATATGGTCCCCGAACTTCAGTCCTCCAGAACATTGAGGAATAATAACTCTCTCTTATTTATAAAGTTACCCACTTTCAGGTATTTTGTTTCAGTAATTAAAAAAGAAAATAACTTGGCCCTGAATCACAGTTATTATGCAGGATGAATTGTAGGTATCCTGTAGGGTGAATCATACGTATCAAGCAGAATACATCTTTCATAATCACCTGGGATTTATTGCATATTTCTTTCTATTGAAGTGACATATTTTATGTCTGTTTTACAGATGAGATAAGTCATAGCCATATATACTTAATTTCTGGCAAGACCAAAGCAGTGATTTTGAGTCTTCCTCCAGAAGAAATGGATTTCTTATTTAGAAATTTTAAGAACATTATAAATGAATGCTGTATTTAAATTATTTCCACCCTTTCCTCTTTCCTTGGCCCTCCATTCCCTCCCAAATGCATGGCCTCTTCTTTTTAAAGTTATTATGCTTACATATATATGCATATGTGCATATATAAATATAACCTTTGAGTTTATTCACTGTTGCTGGTGTGTGTGTGTGTGTGTGTGTGTGTGTGTGTTTAAAAGTTTGCTCAACCATGTTTGTAGCAGCTTTATTTGTAATAGCCAGAAGCTGGAAACAGCCCAGATGCCCCTCAACTGAAGAATGGATGCAGAAACTGTGGTACATCTATACAATGGAGTATTACTCAGCAATGAAAAATAAGGAAATCATGAAATTTGCAGGTAAATGGTGGAACCTGGAAAGGATCATCCTGAGTGAGTTGTCCCAGAAGCAAAAAGACACACATGGTATATACTCACTCATATAAACATACAACATAGAATAAACCCACTAAAATCTGTACATCTAAACAAACTAAGCAAAAGAGAGGACCCTAACTAAAATGTTCAATCCCCATCCTGAAAGGCAAAGAGGATGGACATCAGAAGAAAAAGAAAACAGGTAACAACCTAGGAACCTGCTACAGAGGGCCTCTGAAAGCCAGAAGAAAACAGGAAACAACCTAGGAACCTGCCACAGAGGGCCTCTGAAAGCCTCTGCAGTATAGACTGTCAAAGCAGATGCTGAGCCTGATGGCCAACTGATGGGCAGAGTGAATGGAATTTTATGTAAGAAGTGGGAAATAGTAAGAGCTGGAGGGGATGGGAACTCCACAAGGAGAGCAACAGAACAAGATAATTTGAACACAGGGAACTTCCCAGAGACTCATACTCCAACCAAGGACTATTTGTGGAGATAACCTAGAACTCCTGCACAGATGTAGCCCATGGCAGTTCAGTGCCCAAGTGGGTTACATAGTAATGGGAAGAGGGACTGCCTCTGACATAATCTGATTGGCCTGCTCTTTGATCACCTCCCCCTGAGGGGGGAGCAGCCTTACCATGCCACAGAAGAGGACAATGCAGCCACTTTCGGTGAGAACTGATAGACTAAGATCAGAAGGAAGGAGAGGAGAACCTCCCCTATCAGTGGACTTGGGGAGAGGCATGCATGCAGAAAGGTGGGGAGGGTGGGATCGGGAGGGGAGGAGGGAGGGTTCATGGGGGATACAAAGTGAATTAGTGTAATTAATAAAAAAATTTTAAGAAAAGGTGCTTTAAACATCAAAAAAAAAAAAAAGTATGACTAATTAGGACTTGAAAACCTACCAGGGAATCTGTCTCTGAAGAAGACTGATTCTGACACTCTTGCTACCCACTCTTCTTTAATGTTTCTTGTGCCTTAGATGTAGGGATTGTGTTGTAGATGAATCAGAGTTGGGCACAGGATAGTCAGTTGCTGTCTGCCATTTGACTAGTTGTAGCTTTCTATAATGGTGTAAGTCTTCTGCCAAAAGAAGGTCCTTTGAGAGGGATTGGCCTGCTCGTTGATCACTTCCCCCTGAGGGGGGAGCAGCCTTATCAGGCCACGGTAGAGGACAATGCAGCCACTTTTGATGAGAACTGATAGACTAAGATCAGAAAGAAGAGGAGAACCTCCCCTATCAGTGGACTTGGGGAGTGACATGCATGCAGAAAGGGGAGGGAGGGTGGGATCGGGAGGGGAGGAGGGAGGGGCTTATGGGGGGATACAAAGTGAATAAAGTGTAATTAATAAAAAATTAAAAAAACTATACTTATATGTGAGCACAGGAGTAATTATTCAGTATGTGTTTTATCATGAATAGAACCTGAGGAAGCATCTCTAAACTCAAAAACTCAAGTATAAGAAAGAGGGGAGTCTTAGTCTAGTCAGGCTGCTTTTAAGCCACAGAAATTTACCCCTTAGTGTTCTGAAGTCCTTAAAGTCCAGATGAAGGAGCCAGCAAGCTAGTGTCTATTAAAAAGCTATTTGTCCCCTCCCACGTCCCTCCTTTCCTATATGCTCAAATACTAGGAGGAGTGAGCTGCTCTGTAGGTGTTCTTAACGGGCCATTTATTCTGTTACTACTGTCTCTACCCTCATGACTCACCTCTGAAACCAACAGTGCTGGTCAGGCTTGCATATGAGTTTGGAGAAAACACAAGAAATCAGAAAGGGTTGTGTTAGTGTTCCGCCATACCAGAGTCGGAAGTCCTGATTGCCTACAGTAACTGATGGACGCTGGGTGTCCTCATCCAAATCAAAACCGTTCCAGGAGATTTGCTCCTTCTACGTATCTCAGCTCTTCTCCCCCCCCCCCCCCCACCAGAGCACCCTCTCCATCTGTGATTGGCTACCGCCCTCTTCCTTTCTGGCGTGTAACTCACCTGAGGCCCTGGTCAGTGTACGGCAGTCAATTGCTAGCTTTCACAGGTTTGTGTCGTTATCAATTGCTCTAAAACCGAGATCCTGAGGTCGTTTCATCTTTCACTTGAAGTTCATCTTGTAAGATCAGGTACACGCGGTCAGGTGGTAGAAAGGCAGTGTTTTTCCCTTGCTTCTACATGTGGTCCCCCCATGCCTTACTAGCTGTGATATCCACTCTATGTGGACACCTTTAAATGTACATCAAAGTTCAAGCTAAGAATGGCATCCAGACTTGACTCCCAAAAGCGCTGAAAACTAACGAAATGTTACTATTTCTAATGTCGATGGCAGAGATGGTTTATAAGCCAACGCTTTGAAAAAAAAATCAATCTTATTTTTTTCTTATTTGTTTTCATTCTTTAAAGACAAAAGAGGATATTGTTTTTGTTATATCTGGTAGAAAAATACATGCCAATTGTGCTTAAACACAACATTGATAGGGGAATATGAGTAAATTTCATGAATAAAGTATTTTATTTTGGTAATCAATGAATGTGTGGGCCATTTCGGTATGGAAGCACCAGATACGTGACATCGTCAAAACTGGAAGACACCCAGCCTCTTAAAAGCAATGCCGCGAACAGGGTTTTACCTTTCTAGTTTACATAACTGTTCAACCCGAATTGATCTTTGGCTTTTGTCTTCATGTGTTTTAATTGTTCCATTCTTCCTACTCATATACTGAAAATACTAATTTATAATACAGCTGCTGCCGTGATCAGCGCTGTCTCCTTTGGAAAATTCAGATAGGAAGTGGACAGTAATTAACTCAAGACCGTGGACTTACTGGTGAAATAAAGAGAGACCAAAGCAAACTAAGTAACTTCATTTGCTAATTGACTAGCTAAATCCACACTCATGGGAGAGGTTTCCCAAAACCTCTTTAACTGGCAGGTGGTGTTTTCTCCACAGTAATGCCATTATCCCAACTCTTTCAGGCTGAGGAGAAAACAAGGACTGACCTTCCCTCCTCTGCGTGTGGTAAATGCTCCCAGTCAAGCTGCTTAAAGATAGAAACATCTCTTAAACCCAGGCATCTTTTCTACAGTAAGTATTAAACTACTGCTTCGTCACAGCAACACAAACTTGAGAGCAAGAAAAGAAATTTTAAAACAATGCCTTTTACTTAATCCTCAAAATTGTTGGTGTTTTTAGCTCTAAAGTTTCAATTGATGCTTAATTTTCCTTTTCAATTGCTTTAAAAAAAAATTATAAGCATATTCATAGCAAACAACACAAGCCTAACACCAGGCTACACACTTTTTTTCTAGACATCCAATCTTGTAAAGAAATCGGCACCCTGGATGTGAGCATCAGTGTGGTAGAGAATTACACCCTAATCTTCTGAGACAAGTGCAGCCCATCTGCAAAAGCAGCCACAGTGGCACGGGCTGCCTTAACGTATTCATTTCCCACCAAAAATTTCGCCGAACTCACAGTGAAAATTTGTTTTCAAAATGGTAGCAAAAAAGATAAATACAAAAGGAGGATAATTTTGTTAATAAAAAGATTAAAAAAGACTAAATGTATATTTATACCAAATAATTGCTTTTACATACTTGAATTTTGATGTTAATTGGAAACAAAGAAATCTAAACATCATGATTTTTTTCTGCTAGAAAGATAAAGGACAAGACAGACAGTACTAATAGGTAAGTTGAAAATATGTATTCATTTTCCATATTTTTTTTTCAAAATCCCACATAGGTTGGATAGGCTTTCAACTGGTTGTGAGAAACCTTGAAGCAGGGCGTTTTGCTTTGGTTTTATTTCATCTCATCAAGATATCAAATACAGTTTGAAATGCCAACCACTACATTCAATATATTTCACAAATGTTCCAAACCTTGCACCAAATTCCATTAATAGAAAGAAAAGAAGTGCTTTGTTGAACAGGTTTAAAAGAAGAAAATAGTATAAATTATATACTTGCTCATCAATTAAGGGCAGCTAGTGATTATTTGATGAATGGTTTCCATGCCAAGCAGTTCTAAATAATGAAAGATACTTACATTTATGAATGACTCTCCCACCCTTTAATTACAGATCATTTTCCTAACCTATAGTTAGGAGTGTTCAAGCCAATATTAGTGTCACTCAAGTCATAGTGTGAAGTTGTTGAGGTCACCAGGTTAAAACAAATTTCATTTTGTAGACTTCAGGGACTAATGTTGGTGTTCACTTTCTCTATTCACTACTCCTGTATCAAACAAACCAAGATATAAATGCGCAGTTTTTGATCAAATAGATGAAATTAATTTAAAATCAATGGTTCTTGCATACTAATAAAAATAAAACAAACTTATTTATTGGAATCAGTTTTTCCTATATCAGTTTTCTGTGTTGGTTTGACTGTGGCTGTTTCACTTGGGTATCGCATGCAGAATAAAATAATTCCATTTATCATGGTACCTTGAATGTTCTTATTAATCCAAGGTCATATCATCTGTATATTATACATTCTTTAATTCTGTAAAGGTAGAAACAAAAATATGTCACACTATGGAGGAAATTTCTTAGGACTTGGGAGGATTATTAGGAGTATCTTACTAAAAAACGGTTTGTGAAAGTGACTTGATACAAGAATGTGGACTGATGTGGAAAACCTGTCTTGATGTGTTGGAAAATCCAGATACGCCGTCTACCGCATCCCAAAACATCTCCACCCACGGGATGTTGACAACTGTGGATCAAGTTTTTGAAAACCACTGAAAACCAGCCAGGGCATATATTGAATCCTTAAAACTGGGTCATGCAGCATCTTGAACGTAATAGTTCCCTGATTCTTCTGATCTTGAGTCTTATGATAATGACATCGTACTGTGATATAAATAAACTGCTCATCAAAACAATTTTAAAATGGAGTGAGTTTACCTGATGCTCTCCCATCTGCCTCTACTCTGGTAATAGCTAGAGTTGCTTCAGGTTTTCATTTGCAAACACTAGGAGATTGAAATTACAATATGTATTATTCAACAGCTGTTTAATATTATGGTTTTACAGCATGATAATCATTTCACAGCCCAGTTCAAATGACCAAGTCCAGCAGGCAGTTTCATGATAATATTGCAGTCACAGTCTGTGTAAAAATTTGTCCTGGGTCCAGTGATGGCTCAGAGGGAATGACACCTGCTGCCAAGCCTGAGGACTTGAGTTCAAGCCCCAGAATATATAAAACAAAAGTATAGGACAAGCTGTCCTCTGACCTCTACTCATGTCATAGTATGTGTGTATGTACATGTGTATGTATACATGCCCAAAAGGCCCCAACTGAGCACAAGTATTACATTAGCAGAAAACCCCTAAGGCATTTAATCATTATGATAATTTAGGATACACAAAATGCTAGATACCACTTCCCAAAGATGTCCAGCTTGATTAATATTTAAAATGAGTATGGCATTTAAAAATTATGAGCTCATACATTTTGTACAGTGGTCTTAATCAATATTGAGACTCAAGTAAACATTTGACACAAACTAAAAATGTAAAAATATTAAACCTGTCTTAATATGAGACTTTCAGAAAATAGAAAAATAGTTAGGGCCTAGGTTACTATATCTTAATTTCAAATTTTTAACGTCTTAAAATTTAGAATTACAAATAACAATATGATGGTAAGCTTCTAAGGTCCTGTCCACTTAGTTTCATAACTTATTGAAACATAAAATTCATTCTTTTTAAAGAACTTCAAAATAAAATGAGAAAGATAAAGTAAACCAAAATGACACTTCCCAAACAGCTGTGTCTACTTCCCACATTTAGATATGTACTACATTAAGTAATACATGAGATAAAGACATGTATTTTTTATATTTTTTTTATTTTTTATTAATTACACTTTATTCACTTTGTATCCCCCCATAAACCCCTCCCTCCTCTCCTCCTGATCCCACCCTCCCTCCCCTTTCTGCATGCATACCCTTCCCCAAGTCCACTGATAGGGGAGGTTCTCCTCTCCTTCTTTCTGATCTTAGTCTATCAGTTCTCATCAAAAGTGGCTGCATTGTCATCTTCTGTGGCCTGGTAAGGCTGCTCCCCCCTCAGGGGGAGGTGATCAACAAGCAGGCCAATCAGATTATGTCAGAGGCAGTCCCTCTTCCCATTACTATGGAACCCACTTGGACACTGAACTGCCATGGGCTACATCTGTGCAGGGGTTCTAGGTTATCTCCATTAATAGTCCTTGGTTGGAGTATGAGTCTCTGGGAAGTTCCCTGTGTTCAAATTTTCTTGTTCTGTTGCTCTCCTTGTGGAGTTCCTGAGCTCTCCAGCTCTTACTATTTCCCACTTGTTACATAAAATTCCATTCACTCTGCCCGACAGTTGGCCATCAGGCTCAGCATCTGCTTTGATAGTCTGCAGGGCAGAGGCTTTCAGAGGCCCTCTGTGGCAGGTTCCTAGGTTGTTTCCTGTTTTCTTCTTCTTCTTCTGATGTCCATCCTCTTTGCCTTTCAGGATGGGGATTGAGCGTTTTAGTTAGGGTCCTCTCTCTTGCTTAGATTCTTTAGATGCACAGATTTTAGTGGGTTTGTCCTATCTTGTATGTATATATGAGTGAGTGTATACTGTGTGTGAAAGACGTGTATTTTTACAAAATAGTAAACAAAAACATATGAAAATAATATATACTTCATATATTTTGTTTCAAGACTAAAATTCTGATATATTTCCTACACCAAATACATCTTGTCTGCCTGAAGTATTTAGACACTGATTACAACCAACTGAATGGTATGTATTGGGGAATAACAAAATTTTGTGCAGGAAACCTGAACTGACAAGGAAGGGAGGAGCATTCCAAAAGATTCCCCTACAGATATTAAACTTCTAGTCCTGTTGCTTTTAAACTTCTTTTAGACTTGTGTGTTTTTTTAAGATAAAATGTTCACAGGCATCCAACAAAATATTTAATTTAAATGTCAGGGTGAAATAATACACAAATCATTAAAATTCAAGCTTCAAGTTACTGTATATTTAAGATGCATTTGAGGCTTTCTACTAATATCTCATTCAAAGACTTTGTACAACTCTTCAAATGTTTCCCTAGACATCAGAACACCTTTAGGTACATTTCAACTGTATAGTCAAATTTATTTATGAATATTACAATTAATTTTTTTACACAAGCATATTTTATTCCTTATATAGCCATAAAATTTGTATATACCAAGTATGGTCATCACCTAGTATTATAAACTGAGTACTCAGAAAATGTTATAGGTGATATTTTAATGTTAATTTTGACATATATATTTAAATAAAAACAACTTTAAATTTTCAATTCTTTATCAAATTGCAAATGCTTTTGTTTTTATAATCTCCCTAATAAAATTCTGTGTGTCTAGTTTTAAAACTAAAACAAAAAATTGTTATGAGCAAGGAAATATTTACTCCAAATTTGATTCTAAATTATAAAGCATCTTCAAGGACTTCCCCTATCAGTGGACTTGGAGAGGGGCATGGGAGGAGATGAGGAAGGGAGAGTGGGATTGGGAGGAAATGAGGGGAAGGGATACAGCAGGGATACAAAGTGAATAAACTGTAATTCATATAAAAATTAATAAAATTTTAAAAAATCAAAACTAAAAAAAAAGAAAGAAAAATGCAAAGAGGACTCTTCCTCTGATTTGTTCTTACAGCCAAATATTTACAATATTCTCAATGTTGATTGAGACCACTGTATAAAACCCATGAGACCATAAATTTTAACTCCAGTTCCATTTTAAAAACTGAGTAAGCTAGCCATCCTTGGGAAGTAGCTTATAGCATTTAAAAGCACATTATAAAATAACATGATAGTTACATGTCCAAGAGTTCACTTCTAATGCTTCTGCCTAGTTCTGGGCTGGGTTACAATGACTACCAATCTTTAAAAGTGTTCAAACTAGTTCCAAACCAAATCTCAGCTGCACCATTCTCACTATCTGTCTTTTATTCTCTTATATAGACTCACAGTTGCTTTCCTATGACACGGGGTTTGTGCATGTATTTCGAACGAGTATTTGAAAAAGCAGTATTACATCCATACACCATCCCTCGAGGTGATAGAACTGCATTCAGCCTAGAAGTCGTCATGTTAAGACAGACAGGAAAAGAGCAGAACACACTGACGTGATAACAAGCCATTATTAACCGTGCTGTCCAGAATCACAATTCATGTGGAGTCTTACTCATCTGTGTCGGTGGTTGCCAAGGAGTACCCTGGTGTAAACAAAGGCAGCCTGAGCCTGCAATCCATTCCAAGGATTATAGGACTTATTAGTACATTAATAAAGGAGAGGCGTAGTAGGCATGTATGAACACATCAAAATTGATTAAAGTGTCTCCAATCATTTCATCAAACCAAAAAAAAAAAATATTTTGAAAGAAATAACTTTACAAAGACAGCGCCTGTGAACCCTTAGATGCAGTGTTGAATTATAAATACCCGGTTTTATGCCTGCTTTCATGAATTGAAACAAATAATAGGACTATCTCTGTAAATTTTCCTCAGTAAAATACACCTAAAACATGCCAGTACAGGAATCAGCTGTGGAGATGTTTAAAATCAAGAAAACATTACTCAAATGATTCTTGACTATAGAATATAAAAATAATCAACACAATTAGGACAAATCCAAGGAAAATTACTTGTTTACAGGATGCCAGAATAATCCTATTAATTGTTGCTTATTCTATTTTAACAAATGTTCAATGCCTTAGGACCATATAATTTATATAAGCTAGTCATAGGCTCAAAAGGAAATTCAATAACAAATTAGAAAGCAATAAACTTGTATTAAAATTCTTCCTCAGTAAAAGAAGCAATGTGAGAATGATCTAATACTTATATATTGCCCAAGTGTCATAAAAATACTTATGTAATAGAAAATTATGAGCTATACTTTTAACACTGAAATGGCTGCTCACATTCTGATAAAAAATTATTTTTTTTTAAATTAAAAATGAGACGAGGCTCTAAAATCCCCAAATCATTCATTCTGGAATGTGAGAATTCCTTTTCACTTAGAATCAACTAATTATAAGATTTTTTTTAATTTATTACAATTTATACACCTTTGTATCCCAGCTATCCCCTCCCAATCCTGCCCTCCTTCCCTCTTCTCCTCCCATGCCCATTCCCCATCCACTGATAGGGGAGGTCTTCCTCCCCATCCATCTGGCCCTAATCGATAAGGTCTCATCATGATTGGCTGCATTATCTTCTTCTGTGGCCTGGCAAGGTTGCTCCCCCCTCGGGGGAGGTGATCAAAGAGCCAGCCACTGAGTTCATGTCAGAGACAGTCCCTGTTCTCCTTACTAGGAGACCCACTTAGATGCTGAGTTGCCATGGGCTACATCTGAGCAAGGTTATATCCATGAATGGTCTTTGGCTGGAGTACCAGTCTCAGAAAATACCCCTGTGTCCAGATTTTTGGTTCTGTTGCATTCCTTGTGGAGCTCCTATTCCCTCCAGGTCTTTCTATCTCCCCCTTCTTTCATATGATTCCCTGCACTCTGCCCAAAGTTTTACTATGAGACTCAGCATCTGCTTCATTACCCTCCTGGGTAGAGACTTTCATAGGCCCTTTGTGGTATGCTCCTGTCCTGTTCCTTGTTTTCTCCCTCCTCCAATGGCTATCCCGCTTATAAATATAAGAATTATAAGATTCTTTTTTCTTCTGTTTATATAATTCTTTTTTCTTTTTTAATATAATTTTTACTTTATTACAATTTATTAACTTTGTATCCCAGCTGTAGCCCCCACCATCATCCCCTCCTAATCCTGCCTTCCCTCCCTTCCTCTTCTCTACCCATGCCCCTTCCCCAGTCCACTGATAGGGGTTGACCTCCTCCTCTTCCATCTGAACCTAGTCTATCAGGTCTCATCAGGACTGTATTTCACTTGTCTTCTTCTGTGGCCTGGTAAGGTTGCCCCTTCCTCAGGGGGAAGTGATCAAAGAGCCAGCCACTGGGTTCATGTCAGAGACAGCCCCTGCTTCCCTTACTAGGAAGCCCATTTGGAGACTGAGCTGATCCATGGGTTACATCTGTGCAGATGTTCTAGGTTATCACCATGCATGGTCCTTGGTTGGAGTATCAGTCTCAGGAAAGATCCCTGGGCCCAGACATTTTGGTTCTGTTTGTCTCTTTTGGAGCTCCTGTCCACTCTAGGTCTTTCTATCTCCCCTTCTTTCATAAGATTCTCTGCACTCTGCCCAAAGTTTGGCTATGAGTCTCAGCACCTGCTGGGTAGAGTCTTTCAGAGGCCTGTTGTGGTAGGCTCCTGTCTTGTTTCTTGTTTTCACCTTCTTCAGCTGTCTATCCCATTTGCCTTTCAAAATGAAGATTGAGCATCTTACCCAGGGTCTTCCTTCTTGCTTAGCTTCTTTAGGTGTACAGATTTTAGTGTGATTATCCTATATTATATGTCTAACATCTACCTATAAGTGAGCATATAACATGTGTGTCTTTCTACTTAGAGGATACCTCATTAAACCTGTTAGAAGAAAAAGTGGGGAAGAGCCTTTAACTCATTGGCACAGGAGACAACTTCCTGAACAGAACACCAACAGCACAGGCTCTAAGATCAACAAATCAATAAATTGGACCTCATGAAAGTGAAATGTTTCTGTAAAACAAAGGACACTGTTGTCAGAACAAAATGACAGCCTACAGATTGGAAAAGGATCTTCACCAAACCTATATCTGACAGAGGGTTAATATCCAGAATATATAAAGAACTTAAGAAGTTAAACAGCAACAAATCAAGGACTCCAATTAAAAAATGAGGTACAGAGCTAAACAGAGAATTCTTCGTAGAGGAATAACAAATGGCAGAGAAACACTAAAGAAATGTTCAACATCCTTAGTTATCAGAGAAATGCAAATCAAAACAATTCTGAGATTTCACCTTACACTCATCAGAATGGCTAAGATCAAAAACTCAAGTGACAACACATGCTAGAGGGGATGTAGAAAAACGGGAACCCTTCTCCATTGCTGGTGGGAATGTAAAATTGTACACCCACTTTGGAAATCAATCTGGCACTTTCTCAGACAATTAGGAATAAGTGCTGACTCAAGATCCAGCTATACCATTCCTAGGCATACACCCAAAATATGCTCAAGTACACAACAAGGACATTTGCTCAACCATGTTTGTAGCAGCTTTATTCGTAATAGCCAGAACCTGGAAACAACCCAGATGTCCCTCAATTGAGAAATGGATACAGAAATTGTGGTACATTTACACAATGGAATACTACTCAGCTATTAAAAACAAGGAAAAGGAAATCATGAAATTTGCAAACAAATGGTGGGAACTAGAAAAGATCAACTCGAGTGAGGTATCCCAGAAGCAGAATTATAAGATTCTTAAACTTGAACTTTACAGAAAATTTACAATCTTAAAAGTAATAAGTTAGTACTTTATATGCTATATCTACAGAGGCAAATGAAACTTGACATTATGAAGAAAAAATGGCGGAAAGACAAGGAAAGACTTGGGGGAACAGAATAGAATACGTTTTATCAAAAATCCATTATGTGTATGCATGCATAAATAATAAAATATCTTAAGCATAAAAAAACTAAGTTAAACAATTTACTATAATTTCCCCTTTTAATCATTCATTTGCTCTATCAAAATACAAAACAAAATAAGTTAAGATATTGAGATATTTTTTTCTTTTAATCACATGATTTTGGCATGTGGTTTGAGTACATTTAACAAAAATCTGTACCTTCAGTTTATTGTCCAAAACCACATGCCAAATTTCTTTTGAAAATATAACTGCCATCATTATATTCACATAAATACTGGAATATACTTTAGGACTGATCATCTAAATATTATACGTTGAGATTCACTAATTATATGCAATAGTATCAGTAACTGTTCTGGTCTTTACTAGACTAGTGATAAACAGTTAACATTTACAATTTACCACTGACTAACCATCTCATGCCATCAAGGATAAGTGGAAATTCAAAGCCTAATTATGGCCCAATAAACTAACTTAAATATTTTTATTGTTAACAAATTGAATCAAAGAAGAGGCAAAATACAATGCCTCCTTTTCCTGCCTAAATAGTATCAGCCCTCATACTAAAACTCCACCTTGTTTCCAGAGCTGCCTTAAATATACCACCAGTTTGCTGGCCTCTTCCATTAAGGCACATTGCCTTGCTGGATCAAAGCACATTCACATAATGCCCAGCACAGAGGCTTAACTCAAAAAGCATCGAATTTAGAAGGTAGGCCATCTACAATAGCATTTCTCAAATTTTAATAGACATATTAATTACACAGAAGGCTTCAAGTTTAAGCATTTGATAGAGTGGATCAGAGGCTGGGTTTGCAGGTCTCCATTTTTCTGAAGTTCTAGTTGATACAGATAAGTTCACTGACGGCATTTTAAATATGTCACATTGTGTTCCAGATGAGGAAACTAAACACTGTAATCTTAATTTAAATGTTGGTTTTTGGTTCCTTGGCTATAATCCCACCATAACCAAATATTTATACCCTGTGTGAACCTATGGCCAGGAAGGTCATGGGCTCTAAGGGGAAAACCTGATATTATTATTCTGCCATGTGGACATCACATTTCTAATAGCGTCACATGACTTATCATGATGCCCGCAAATCACTGCATCTTTCAGCCCTTAGCAGAGAAGCTTCCATGCAATGCAGACACCCCCACAAATGGTCAAGGAGCACAGAGCGAGAGATGTTCTGCCTTAAATGGGACATTCGTATCATGTCCCTCGTTCTGAGGCTCAGGAATGTTTGTAGAAGAGGGAACAGGAAGATTGCTAGAGCAGAGGTTTGGACAATATTAAAGAAACAGGCTTTTCCAGACACAACAGGGCATGTGCTCACGTGAACTTAAAGCAGTTGTGAAACCTGAAAATTTGAGACATTTCTAAGGCCTGTACAACCTCCAGCCACAGACAAAAATCCCAGCATAGAGGTGGGAAGGTAGTCATAAAACCCCACACTAACTGAGGAGCTATTGTCATTTGATAGCTTCTAAGAAAGGAAAAGTAAATTTTCCTTACTTTCATGACCCCTGGTAAGATGGCCGCACACCAGGCAGGTTCTAAACCCAAGAATAGCTAAGCAACCCAACAGCACTAGAAAGAAACGGAGGAGGAGGAGGAGGAGGAGGAGGAGGAGGAGGAGGAGGAGGAGG
>NW_026596095.1:15928958-15937260 GCF_907164565.1 Psammomys obesus | reverse complement strand
GGGGGGGGGGGGGGAGGAGGAGGAGGAGGAGGAGGAGGAGGAGGAGGGATAGAAGGTTGAGAGGGTGGTAATGGGAGGAGTTGAGGTAAGGGGATAAATATGTTCCAAAATCTGAAAAATATAAAACTGTTACATATAAAAACCTACAATTACTATTGATTTGAAGATCTTGCAGCCGGCAGCCATGTGTTGAACACACTTTCATCAGCCACCACACCTATCAAAAATGTTTATGGCAGTGGAAATTGTCAAATAAACAGCCCCTTGAGGGGATCAAATTTGATGTTCTGCCTTTGTTTTCGCCTTGGGGAATAGTTACCATCCAGCAATGATACCCTCCCCCAGAAGCTTCTTTTGCCATGCTCGTCCTGTCTGAATGCCACATGAGCCACACACAGCAGCACAAGATGGCAACAGGGAAGTCATCCCTAAAGCCCCATCCACAAACATCTGAAATGTGCTCAATACAATGCTGATGCCTCAGAGAAGAACACCTGAGGACTCCTGATCTCTCTTCTTTCCCCAGATTCTACCCTTTCCCTCACAAGCAACCCAAACCTTCTCTAACCGCCCCCCACCAAACTACCAGTTTCTTTCATTTTTCAACTGCTCTATGCAAATACCACCCAGCTATTTATTCAATTTCATTTCTCCTCAACCCCACATCAACTCTGCTTGAGTTGTGTGTGTGTGTGTGGTGTTGTGTTGTAATTTTTTTATGTTTGATTTTGTCATAATCTTAAGACTGCATGAAGTTACTCCATTTGAACCAAAACACAACAGTGTCTACACACATGTACCTCTCATGCTCCACAAGAGCCAGCCCTACCTCATTAAAACTGACTTGGGGTTTGGGGATGAGGGAGCTTAGTGTTTTTCTTTTGCCTTAGACACATTTTGCTTCCTTTTTACTGTGTAACTGATAGTATTCCTCCAGCCAAAATGCTGTGTGCCCAAAAAGACCATCTCTGACCTGCTCACACAGGTCTTCCTGTTCTCATAATGTCATGTACTTTTAATCACAAATTGCCCTCAGGATTCAAACAATCATTAAAATAACCCAACCATGTCACTGAGAGATCTCTTTTCTCTGGGAATATTATGGGGAATATGACCACAGAAAGCATACCACTCTGGGAAGATGCTGATAAGAAAGTGAGCTGTGACTTTGCAGGACAGGACAGTATTTTTTAAAAAACAAAAAACAAACAAACAAACAAAAAACTCTGCACCTCCATTCAACTTTGCTGTTCTAAAATAAGTCTACAAAATGATAGGCTAAAATAATACTAATAAAACAGATAAAATCTAATGTACAGAGAAAAATTATAAGGCTGCCCCATAGCTCAAAGATATTTACCCTTTATGTCTATAAAATGTTTTGACTCTAAAAATCAGTTATGTGACATGAGGAGTTTCTTTCTCCTTTCTCGTCCTGTGTCTAATTAGTTTTCAGTATGTCGCTTGCACCTCAATAGCCATTTTTTCTCTTAGAATTGGGAAAGTTTTCTGTGATTTTGCTGAAAATGCTTTCTGTGCTTTCGATTTAGGTTTCTTCTTTACTTATGAGCCGTAGGTTTGATCTTCTATAGTGTCCCAGCTTTCCTGTTTGTTCTGTCTCTCTTTAAAAATAACATTTAACATTCTCTTTAACCGAATGGTCCATTTTTCTCTACTTTGTCTTCTCTATTTCCTCTTCCACTTGACCCAATATATTGGTGAGACTCTCCTCTGAACTTTTTACATAACTACCTGAGTTTTTCACTTCACATTTTACATCATTTTGGCTTTCCTTCAAAGATTTTATTTCTATTAGATTCTATTTTTATGTCTTCGTTGTTTTCATTATTTCATTCAACTTTTGTTTTGTTGTGTTTTTGCAGTCCTCATGTACGGAGATGTTCATCTCATTTTTTTTAGTTCCTAGAACATATTTATAATTGCTATTTTGAAATAATTGTCTTGAACATTAGCTAAATTCCTGTTTTTCATTTTTTAATTTATTTATTTCTTAGAGAACATTTCAATGGGGTCCTAATTTCTGGGAGACATATGTCTTGGTTATTTGTGTTCTGAGGTTTTGGTTTTTTGTTGTTGTTTTCTGGGACCTAGGTGTCTGGCGTTAGGTCATGGGCAGGTTTTTGTCTTGTTTTGTGGATGTAGAATCTGATCTTGCCTTTGCTGACTGGGTTTTGGAACTTTGTTCGTTGTTACCCCAACATGTCAGGTTGTGGATCAGGTGAACGGTGCATGGCGTCCAGTCTTGGAGCCAATCTGTATTGATAGGTGAATGGAAAGTCAGGTTTGGCTGTGTCTAGGAGTAAAACTTCTGTAGGCTCAGAAGAGTCTTATTGCTCTTCTTCAGACATTTCTGGCATGCCAACTCTTTTCATAAATGAAGAATGGTCATATTCCATGTAGTACAAGGTGGAAAACTGAGTAGTGTGGGCGGCAGGCCAAGAGGATTTGAGGGCCCTACACATAGTTTCTGGTGGGTGGACTTGCTTTTTGGTTCCAAATAACAAATAGAACAGACCTAGGCCCACTTTGGAACAAATGAATAGTGTTGAGTGCATTCCAAACAATTGAGGGCATGTGTTTTGAAGTTTAATCAAAAGAGAATATTCTAGAAGATAATTGGTTATATATAACTCATATATTACATTAATGAGCTTTTTTCACTGTTACAATTATTACATAGAGTATCTACTTTAATTTTATTTATTTCATTTATGACTTTTGCTAATTTGTTGTTGGTGAAAAAGCAGCAGAGAGATTAGAAGATGACTGAACAGGCAACCTCTGTGTTTGTTTCTAAGAAAACCATTTCCAGGGACATCCATAATGTACTTGTCTTGAATATCACTGTTGCTGCAGTACTACGTGCTAGGGATGTTATGGCAACATCTTCCTGGATTTTTCCCAGGACTCATCTGTTTTTTATTGGATACTACTACGGTTTTCACAACAATTGCATCCTTATGAAAAGAGTTGGCATGCCATTTTCACAAATATTAACTTTTTTAAAAGTATTTTTCAGCACTCACTGAATTTATATTGGCAAAGATCCATGCCCAGAGCCTTAGTAAATAGTAAACATTAAGTGCCAGAAAGATGGATCAGTAAGTAAATGCCCTGGACACTAAGCCTGACTACCTGAGCTTAACCTATAGGACCCACATGGTGGAAGCAAAGAACCAACTCCTTAGGGGTGGCCTCTAAATCCTACATCTATGCCTGAAATACACACACACCCTCAGACACACACACTCACCCACTCACCATAATAAAAATTTTAAAAAGTAAAATTTAAAAATGATCAACTGTAGAACATCTTTATCCAGTATTATCTGCTTACTAATTAGGACTATTCATAAAAAGTAATGAAGTGAAATGTGTGTCTAGGGTCTTATGGACGACAATTGTTTTAAGAGCAAATTTTTAAAATTTAAAAACTGAAAATCGTATTTATGGGTTGACAGGTTAGCAAAATGATTGTTATTTAAGACGTTATTAACAGGTGATGTCAGCAGTCTCCCTGTCTTGTGTCAAAAAAAAAAAAAAAAAAAGGAAAAGTAAATAAAATCTTGCTTGTCTCATCTCAAATCCAAACAAGAGAAAAACTAAGGGGGGCTAGAGACAGAGGGGGGAAGGCGCGAACAAGAAACCTACATTGTTTACTGAATGCTTGGGTAGAGTGGTCAATATTTAAAAGCCCACACATGAAGTAACTTGTTGGTTTAAAGAATAAGCAAGGCAATGACTAGCAGATTGGACCTTTCATGACAGAACAATGCATGGATGAGCTGGGGGCATTAGTGTCTAAAGGAAAGCTGGCCCCATTACTGGTAATTATAGTTAATCAGCAACAATTGTCTTGACAGAGATTGAGATCAACCACGAGCACCAACCCAACAAGACTAATGAGGCTAATGGAGGATGAAGAAAGGCAGGCTGAGCTGAACAAGGCGTGCGGACCCCGAGCAGAGCGAACTTTCATCTCTGCTCATTCACTACCTGTTGTTTTTAGACAAGAAGGCACAATGCACGCTTCCTTCGAATTAGGGGACCTTTTGGTGACTCTCAGCAGAGACAGTGAGAAATGGTTAACGCTTAGCGCTGTGGTTACAAGGTATTTGCATGGTCTGTACCACATTAGCAGGGTGACACTGCCTTTTCATGCTCAAATGTGCTGTGAGATCCAGCTGAAGTGACAGCCCCTGGGAGCTGCTTAGCTCTGCACACTCTCAATCAATCCAGGGTTCGGTCTGCATGTCAGCAAGATCCCGCGAGACTCCCACGCATGCTAAAGTTTATAAAATGCTGGTACCTTGAATCAGCGATGCTTTGAAACTTATATGTTATGTTTTCTGTTGTTTACTTCTGTAGGCACAGCTTTGGATATGGCCGAACTATAATAATTGGTACCTAGTAAGTAATAACAGTGTATTTTTATGGTTTTGTGTGTGTGTGTGTATATATACGTACATATACACACATATATGTATATGAGAGTGTGTGTGTGTTTGTGAGCAGATGACCATGCAGAGGTGGACATGCAGTGTCTCACTCTATCGCTTTCTGATGTATATTTTTTCATATACAGAAATGTGTGTGTATGTAGATAGAAATGGCTTGATAAGTAGAGGCCAATGATTCACTAACACCATCGGATAGCAAGCATGGGAGAGCTACCTCTTCCATCGGCCTCTGAGACCCCAGTGCTGAGGTTACTGATTTTTGCCACTGTTCCCTGGTTTACAAGGGTGCTGGGGATCTGAACTCATTCTCATGTTGGCAGCCAGGTCCTTTACTGACTGAGGTATCTCCTCAGCTGTAAGAAATACCTTTTGGCTAGAAAGAAAAAAGGCATTTTCACTAGCACGTCTTTAAAGCAAGATGATCATGAGTGCCCCCAAAGAAGAGGGGAAAGGTGTCCTCTGGGGTGGGTGGGCATAATCAGGTCAATGTAGATGGTTCACACAGTCCATAGCCATCCATTAAGTAAAACACACTTTTTTATCGTTACTCAAAAAAAAAATCTGGTTTAATCTCTACAACATATAATAAAAATTATTCTTACCAGAAAACAAAACAGATAGTTTGTGTTAAGAACAGATAAAAGATCTGTATACAAACAGCAAACAGGTGTCACAAAGAAAATAGACAACAACAACAAAAAAAATCGTAGTGCATATGCATTAAGTTTTTCCAGACTTAAAAAAAAAAATAAATGAAGGTCATTATGCTATGTTCCCTATGTTCTACACAGTTTGGGTTTACTGCCATGAGTGGCCAATCATAGGCAAAGCATTTTTCTCCATGAGAAATATACTGCTTTTTTTTTTTTTCTTTAAACTGCCCAAAGATTTTTCTTTAGAACTCCCTAATCAAATAACAGTGCCAGCCCAGAACTGTTTGCATTTCTATGATTCTCCCAAGGAGCCAATGCATTGAAAGGTGCAGGACCTCGCTTTTATCGCTCTAGGAAGGCACAGCATCACCTTTTTCTGTCTGTGTCTGTGGAGAGAACACTTGCAGGTGGGAGTAGCAATTTGAGATCTATCCTTCACTAGGAGTTTTCCATAAGAACGGGTAGTAACATCCAGTGAAAGCTAAGGTGCGGTGTAACGATTTTACCTCCCCGGTATGAACCCAACAGCCACTGTGGAACTGCATACATTTCAGACTTGACCTTGGACCTCACGTATTAATATTGTAAATTTGAATTGATTGTGGTGAGTCAGATATTATGAAAAACTTGAGGGAAGTGAGGTCACCTGTGTATGACTGCGAGGTTGGGGCTACTCTGCACCACTAGGAAGAGCATGTCATCATCTCTCTTTTCCCGTACAGAAGCCAAAGCCGACACCTCGTAGGAGAAGGGGAAGAGCCAGCCTTCACATGACAGTCCATTGACAGGAAAACTAGGTCTCTGCTTGCCAAGGATAACTGCCTTGCTCGCATTGCTTGAAAAGGATATCTGTGAACTGTATGCCTTTGGAATGTGGTCATTGATTGGCAAAACTGAAAAAAGACCAGAAGACTCTTTCAAATCGAGTTCCATTACTTGCAACATTTACACTGTTTTTTTTCCTCTTGTAGCCAAATAATTTAGTTATCATATCTGTTGCTTCTAGTTCTAGAAAAAAGCATCTATAGAGTGTTATTTCTCATTACCTCTTAAATCAAATTTAGCTGTTGTCTAATGACTTTACGTTTTGACAGTTTATGATTTACCATTTTATATACCTCCAGACCTTTTCTTAATACTTTTATTAATTAATCCTGAGGTTAATAATCATCATACTAATATTGTTTGTTTAGTTTCTCATGCCCTTGTCAATATTTATTTTCAAAGGCTCGTGTACATTTACCAAGTGCTTATTATCTACTAGTAATCATTCAAAGTGCTCAAATTCTCTATTGATTCAGCTAAATCAGTAGCAATTGGAGCATTGGGGGTGAATATGATAAAATCATTGCATGAAATCCTCAAAAGAATGAAATAATGAAAAATGAGAAAGAACAGGAGACAAGAATGCTTGGTGAGCAAATCTTACGACACTGGAC
This sequence comes from Psammomys obesus, assembly GCF_907164565.1. Lineage (NCBI taxonomy): Eukaryota > Metazoa > Chordata > Mammalia > Rodentia > Muridae > Psammomys > Psammomys obesus. Next base: position 15,930,687 of record NW_026596095.1, on the reverse strand, counting down.
GTAATGCGAAAGGCCAGTGTTTAGATGATGTTTCACATTGGGCTTCTTACTGTAAACATCATCATAAGGTAGAGAGGTCATAACAATCTCTTTTTTTTTTCTCACAGCTTTGGAAGCCTGTGATGTGTTCAGGGCTTAGATGAAAGCATGCCTTGTCTCTACAACAGGCCAGTGTTTGAGCTGGGAAAGTCTGAGTGGCTAGCCAGAGAAGAACAGAGGGACTGCTCTGGGTCCCTGGGGCCTCAACTTTGGCTATAGAATGTGTTCAGGTAAGGAATGAACTGGTGACCTGCATGTGACCCTTCTGGGGGGTTTTTGAATAGTTTCTTATATTATAGGTACCTTGAAACTTTTAAACTGTGATAGCTAGATAGATACTCGAGGGGGGAAAAAATCTCTGCATCCTAGAATTTGAAGTCACTTCCTGAGACTCCAATCTGGCAGTTAATAAATTTTTAGTTTTCTTCTCACTCCATCTATGCGACTTCCATTTTTAATTTTCTCTGATTAATTTCTAACATTTCTATCAAATGTTTTAATTTGATCTTCTAATTATATTTTCTCCTCCAGTTACTATTTTGTTCTACTTTGCAGACTTTCTAAACATTGTATCATAGTTCTTGCAGTCCTTTGAAGGAAGAGCCATACGCTAAAACCTAATCCTAACGTGCTAACATTAGTAGCTGGGGTACTTGGGAAGTGCTTGGATAATGAAATCGATGGGGTTGTGAAAGAGACCCCGGAGAGCATCTTCCACGTGAGGAAATAGTTAGAAGGCACTATCTAGTCTTTGCTGTCTTCTTGTCAACTAGAGCAGCTCTCTGCCTGATCTTTACAGGTTGAAGTCACATTCGCAACAGATCGTGTAGAGTCTTGCAGAGATGCGTGAGCTGATAGAGAGCGCATCCACGATTAGTCGCGTGCCCTGCCTTATGTGGAAAGCTGGAAAATAGCTTGTATTTTTATGCATCATACTATCCTGGGATATGCTCCCTTTCACACACAAATAAATAAATAAATAATCTGATAACGTTAAAATTTTGTAATCTTTAATTTTTTTTAAAAGACTGCTAACATTCTTCCAGGTAGGCAGCTGTTGAGTAAAAAATCAGCCATCAAAATTATCAGAGAAAGAAAAAAGAGAGGGAGAGACCAAGCTATTAGAAAAAAGGTGTAGAAATGTGTCACTCATTTGTGAGTGTAGAACTCCATCTTGATTTTATTGACAATTCAAAACTGAGTCGGTGTGCCGCCCCTTTCCCTATAAATACTTTTTTCTTCTGTTTGTGTGTGTGTAAAAGGGTGTTTAGGTAGATTACTACAGATTGAACATAGAACTTTGTACTGTATTTCTTTCAAGTTATCTTTCTTTTACAGCATTTGGGTTTTTTGTCAGTCTCTTCCCAGCTATTCCAGAAATTTTTAATGCTCCTCTCCCAGCCTCTTCAGTATTCCCCCTCCAATTATCTCCTTAACATAGTTTTATCTGTGTTGAAACTTCTTTAAAAGCAAACACATTATTTTCAGGGTGGATATAAAGCTGATGATATTGACTCTGTAAAAACACAATAATATCAGGTTTCTCGAGCCAAGCTTTGGTACTTTAACCTATAAGCCGCTCTGTAAAATTTCTCAAACATGTAATTTAATTGTCACAAGTATTGTTCCCAATCTCCTGGATCTATGATCTTTTTCACATATATCCCAAAGCCCACCAACACATCTAGTT
>NW_026596095.1:15873168-15928948 GCF_907164565.1 Psammomys obesus | reverse complement strand
TCCTTCTTGCTGTATGTTAACTGCAGGCCATTTCCACGTCAGCCAGTCCATGGTCCATAGTAGAGTTTATGATTGTGCAGCCTTGGCCTGAGCATAAAGGTAGCCACATTAGTCTACCATTATGAAGTCACTCTGTCTAGTGTTTCTGCCCTAAAGCACTCTCCGTAAGTCAATTCCCTTCTCCTGACTACTGGCAATTACTCTCTGTTTATTATCTCCAAAACTTTAGCTTGTCTAGAGCACTGTGGAGCTGGAATCACATTGTCTGTAGTTTCTATAAAGTTTTCTTTGACTTGGTAATACACATTTCAAAGTATTCTGGGCCTTTTTCATGATGTGATAGCTCATTTTTAGTGCTGATCGACAGTCACAGCCTATGTAAACTATCACTTGAACAGTCTTTGAGGGAAGGGGACAATTTTAGGGGAGGGGGACATGAGGGTGGGACTAAAAGGAGAGCAGGGAGGGATTGGGATCAGGCTGTAAAGAGATTAAGAAAATAAATAAGCAGACAAATACATGAAAAAGTTTGTGTTTTATTTAACTTCATATTTCTAACCATGAATTTCTAATATATTCTCTTCTACTCTTTGCCTCTGAATCTTTCACTTGATTATTACATTTTTAACTGCAACTTCTGTTCTGATTATTGAAACTAAATAATCTAATCTAGCAGTCTAGACAAACTTACCTGTGCCGTGACAAAGATTTTTGTGCAAATAAAGTCTCAAGACAAAGTGTAGGCAGAGTACCTTCATAAGTAAAAATGTAATAGTGGAAGAAACAAAGCGTATCTGTATGAATAACTGCCTTTAAGAAGTAAAACACGCTTGGTGCTCTAAAATCATATTTTGAAAGGATATGAAAAACTGTTAAATTTTTAAAACGCTAAAAATATAAAAATGAATCCTGAAATTACCTAGACTCATAATTATCATCAGGTGGTTGAACTAGACCTATGCGTACATTTGCATTCCAAAAGTTCTCTATAAATCTGAGATACAATTATTTCACTCAGACAAATAGTCTCAAAAGATTTTTCAAAATATGATTAATTTTTAAGTTAAAAAGACAAAACTTCTCAATCATAACTTACCTTCAAAAGTATATAGAATTTCAAGCTACTTCCTGCGCAAACAAAAGCAAAACAAAACAAAAAATACACTGCGTGTGCGCACACACACACACACACTTTGATGGAATAAGTAACTTTATTATTGAGATTACAGCAACAGTGATGATGAGGATGAGATGTTGAAGGCAGAGTCTTAGTACAAGGCAGCCCTTGTAAATTATTAAATGGGCATTCCATTTCTTCTTTTGCTTGATGAAAATTTACTCATCTTTGACCAAAGGTCAAATAGAATGCATCCTTGTTACTCTCAAAGCAGCAAGTTAATGAGCCTATTTAAACATTACCACATTTCAGTGGGTTACATGTTCACTAGTTAACTCAGGGCAGAAACACGCCTTATTGATAGTTTGAAGGAGAGCATATGGCACATATGGGCTAACATATCCAGGAAATTTCTGATGGCTTTACAATTAAACTCTTTTAATGTTTTCCTTAAATTAGCACATCGATTTTGTACATAATACTGAAAGCTCACATTTTCCTCCCAATTATTTATAACTTATTTTTTACATTTCTGAATTACCAGAATGCCACCTTTACTTGCCTGCTTTGTCCTTCCAGTGTATGTGTTCTCTACCTTATAAGTAATTACCATTTGTGATATTAGCATCCTCATTTAGGAAGTGTGTAACCAAATATAAACATTTATGCCAAGTATTTTGCTACTAAAAAATACCAGGACTCAGAAATATATGTGTATATACACACATAATTTTGTCTTTTTTTTTTTTTTTTTTTTTTTTTTTTTTTTTGCTGTGTTGTGAAATCTATTTGCTGAATGCAAATAATTGACTTAAGGAGGCACGGACTCAGCTACAGCCTGAACCTAGCTCACTGTGAGTTGGTCAGCTGTCTCATTCTCTCCTCACTGTGAGTTGGGCTACTTTTGTGAAAAATTATCATCCTTAATTTCACCAAGAACTTATGCTGGCTCTGCAGCTTCTTCGGGTCTCCATACTATTCCTAGTGGAAAATGAGTGCCCGCGGTTTGATGAACCCTCTCACTTTTAGAAGATTGCTGGATTCAGACTTGTGACACGTTGAGCAAGAGATGGACGGGCTTGAGCAAGTTAGCTATGTTCCAGAGCTGGAAAGTCAGCAGGGGAACAATATAGAAAGATGTGAATTTTATGGAATTTCTACATTGGATAGGACATTGTACAAATTATCAAAGAGCTAGTTAAAAATGAGAAAAAAATACAAGCAGAGACCAGGGCAGCACTCTGCAAGGTCAATATTCTTCCCCAGCGCTCATCACTTCCCTCAAGCTATCGTGAGTGCTCTAAGCTGCACCTATCAATTCATATAATGAATAAATTTGATGTAGTAGAAATGTCAGTGGAGAGAAAAATAAGAGAAAAGAGATTCAGGAGACACAAGGAAGGTGACTGGATCGTGTGACTAAATAGGCATGGAGTTAAGAAAAGGGTAAAGTTGGGAGTGTTATTTTTGCTGCCTGGGAATTGTGTGACTATTTCCTGAGAGAGAAAAAGAGAGGATGAAATTGTGAACAGAATTCATATTTAGAAAAAAATAACTACTTTTATACCCTGTCTATTTGTGAAATTACTCATTCCAAATTACTATGAATTTAATAACTATACATATATGTGTATCAGTAGCACATATCTTCAGTGATTATGTTTACTTGATGTATTTTTATTAAATGCATTCTACTTCAAAAGCACTACACTGCATGAGACCCTGTCTTAACCTTAAAGATAATGACCTAAATATTTTCTAAATCAGAAAAAATGGAAAGGAAAAGACACACAGCACCCAAACTTACACTATATAACTTATACTAGATCTAAATGAACACCAGTGGCATCAAGGACCAAGTGATTTGGCTGCTAGACCTGGAAAGTGTTTTCACTGAGTCATTCCTCTACTTCAGTCTCACATTCACCTCACACTCAAAAGCTGAGGAGGAAACTTAGCATTGCTTTTGTAGGTGAAGGAAACAGCAGCATGCACTGGACACAGTATGTCAGTTAATCACATAGGTGCCATTCCCTCAAAGTGAACTCAGAGTGGCAAGCTTTGGATAGAAAGAGGCATTCTGAAGAAGACAAAGAGTAGTAACAAAGTTGCATGCAATGGTAACTTTATGCACAAGCCATTTCTTAAACGTGTGTCCAACCACAGAACAAAACATAAAAGATGACTTCAAAGCATTTTCCGCCATTAAGAAAAAGTAATATTATATACAAAGAGTTTAGGGACTGTCATTCGTGAGATTTTATGATAGCTAGTTTGGTTGAGAGCTAAGTAAATGGTTGGAAGTTTGTGCCAACAGAATTAATAGTTCAAAAAAGCCAAAATGTTAACATTATTCTAATATACAGAAAGATATAAGTAGTTGACATTCTAACATCATACAAAACATGTATCAGATTTCTGTGTTATTATTTGTTTAATTGTCCATGAACCTCTACATTTAAGGGTAGGCTACATTGATTGGAGTGTTTAGGGAGTAACATAACACATAGTTAAGAGTGAATAAATATTTTTAATGAATTAATGAATCAACATATAATTATTTAGCTCTAAAAACAAGGTAAAATAAATGTTATTAAACTTGGCAAATACTAATAATCAATCATATTCCAACATAATTTTGCATTTCAATCTGTCGATAGAAAGGGAGAAAGAAAAGGATAAAAGTCAAGTAATGATGCTATTAAGCATTGAAATTAATCAATTAAGCAAAATTACATATGGCTTTCCCTAGGAACAGTGTGCTCTACTAACAAACTCTACAGATCTGCTCTGACCTCTCTTGTGAGTCCTAGCTACCAGTCCAATGTTGCTATTCTATAGATAATGATGCCTACTTTGTGGTAAGTGCACCCATTATATTAATGGGTTTTGAGGTTAGAGATACACTCCTGGATTCTCAATCCCCCTGTGTTCTCAATATCACTGTCACTAACATGTGCTTAGTACACATTGAAAGGAATGTTTTCAAATTAATGTACATATATATATTAAAAACTGATGATTGTAGCAATAAGAAACATTAATATTTGTAAAGATTTTGGAGCCACAAAGCCATTAGTTTACTTAATGTCACAAGTCCATAACTTAGATATTATCATTATTCACATTTTCTGTGAGAAAATAGAAATAGAGAGAGATGAAGTAACAAATCCGAAGTTGGGTGCTGGTGAACGGTGATCCCATCCATCAAACCAGAAGACATAGTGAACATTTGCAACATCAAGAGAGAGGGCGCACAGAGAACAGAAGACTTGGAAAATAGGTATTCAAGACTGATGAGATAGTGGAGCCTGCTATCAGCCCTTCAGATCCTGTAGGTCAATGGCCTTGTGCAGGAACACAGAAACGTTAGCTGCCACTGCCACCATGACCTGACGTCTCTCCCATTCAACTCACTCTTCTCATGGGGTATCTTGCTAGCTATTCATTAACTCTCTTCCAAAAAGCAGGAAAAAGAAAGAAAAGAGAAAAAGAGGATGGAAGAATAATAGAAATTGTAAAAAGAAAGAAACATTTGACATGCTGCTGGGGAAGGAGAATTGAAGACTCTACTTGGGGCAGGAAGACTGCTCAGATGACAGAGTTCATCCCTCATAAGTGGAATCGTGTGATCGCCTGGTTGAATAATCAGAAGCCATGTGAAAAGCAAAGCAAGGAGGCCCATGCCTATAATCTTAGCACTGAGATGAAAGACAGGAGGATCCCTGGAGCTTGCCGGCCAGAACACTGAACCTGGGGGCTCTGGGTCCACTGGAGACTCTGTTTCTCACACGTATGCATTTGTGCATTTGATTTGTACATGTGCATTTACACACAGACATGCACGACAATTCACACTGGAATATGCACACATGCGCATACTGAACACACACAAAATAATTCTAACATTAGAATCTTCTTCATCGACAGAGACCCTAACTTGTGTTCTTCTGTATGGAGACCTGAAAATTTTGAAATGATCCCTGGGTCTGTTCCCTGCACAGTCCCTTCATGTATGTAGACAGGCCTGTGTCTCTTTCGGTAACGTATTGTCTAATTTCCAAAAACTTTATTTAACATAGGAGCCATAACCTTGTAAATGCATCAGTCCTGACTCCCTGTCCTGCCTGCCATCTTCAAGGACTCTGCATCCTGGTTTAGAATTGGTTTCAATTTCTATTCTCTAACATCTTGAGCTAAGAAGAGGCCATTTCATAGTGATGCCGAACTACCACTGAAATGAGATGATCATCTTCTCCCTTAGGCTCTACCAGGGTTTGCAAGAACAATCCTGTTAGTTCTCCAGCTTCTTTGTGTCTTGACCTTTCCCTTGAGACCCTCTATAGTGCTGACAAGTCCTCCCTCCCCTGATGTCAGCTCAGTGAGAACACGGATAAAGCAGCCTTTATCTGGCAAGCAGAGAACTTCTCCCACATCTGCCTGGCAATAATCCAACACAAATCCAAGCCTCCAAGTTGTCCAGACTATATTAAATGGCCTTCGGAAACTGCATTGAAAGCGTTGGGATTTCATTTGTTTTCCCTTTTGTGTCACAGAACTAAATTGTAATGCTTACTTCTTCAGGGCAGCAAGCAGTCAGGTAATACTGTCAGCAGCCAGTACTTGAGGCTTCAGAGTACCTCATGGTAAGGGTGGGAGACCCCGATGCTGAGCAATAAAACTAGAGGTTATTGCAGGTTGACCCCTTCAAGCCTCAAATTAAATGTCAGTTACTTAGAGAAACTGTCCCTGACCTGTGACAGTACCAGGCCTCCAACAACGCTTTAGACCCTCCATAGTAGTTATTAAGTTTTAATTGTTATTTCTAAAACTATGCTGATTTTCTCACACAGTTCCTGAACTAATAAAGTCCAGCCTGGTATCTTCTTTAATACTTCAATCTCTACTCTCATAATGGTATACTCACTTCCCTTTACTCTGCTCTGTTTGTTTTTCTTTGGTTGCTACATATGTCATCAAGTGGCAATGAATTCAACATGACGGAACCTGGAAGACTTATGTGTGCATGTGTGTCCAAAAGGCCAAAAGGGAGAGAGCAAAAGAGTGGCAGGGTTAGAAACAGAGTAGAGCCCAAGTGGGTAGGATTATCCTGTGCCACTACAGAAACTGAAATACAAGAGATTCATAGTATGGTAATCTTGAATGACTTACTGTGTTCCTTTCTTTCATCTTGGCCTTTGGATAAGAATTTCACAAATGCACGTCATGCATGTCATATAAAAAAAGAACTTGAATTCATTCATATCGAAGTATGCTTTGGTATGCAGAGCCAGAACTGACAGTTTAGTCCAATTTTGGTGTCTCTGCATATATTTTCATGAACATTTAATTCTGTATAAGAAGATTAAATAATTTCACTCTTGAGGTATCAGAATATTTGACAGTTTTTCACAGATCATAGAATATTTTTTATACACGAACTTCCAAAATATGGTTTCTGCCATACTATTTTAGAAGAATTTACCTAATATGAAATATTCACTTTTGGTGACCTTTATCTGTGGTTGTTTTGGTTTTGTGGTGCTTCATGACCCAAGAGGTTTGCTTTTCTTTTGAGAACCAAGAACCATTCAACAGAAAAACTGCTTTGAAAATAGTTGATTTTAGAATCTGTTTGCTGTTTATGTCCTCAAACGGCAATGGTTTCAGGATGGTGGTACCTGGAATAGTTACACCCTTGAAAATTAGTTATAACATGAAAGAATACACATAGTAACTGCTACAGTCCAATATCACTTATCTATCATCCTTCCCCTCAATTGTGATGACCATTCTAATGGCAATTCCAAAAAGTCCTTTGTATTTTGTTCACTGATTCCAAGATGGCGACGCAGATGCCAAGTGGATCTCTGTGATATTTTGAGAGGTCTCGAGTACACTGCCCGGTGCACATGGTACCAAGTGACAGATTCAAAATGGCAGGGCATGAGATGTTTGTGAAGCTAACAATGCATTGCAAAAATAACCCCTCCTCACTTTAATATTTGAATTTCAAATGGGTATCGCAGTTTTCCTAGTCATGTTAGATTTCCCGCAGCCTTGCATGTCATGGCAGTTTAGACACATCGTAATGACTACACTATAATTGTCCCTGTATTTTGCCTAAAATTGTGTCATAAAATAGGAGATTTTATTTTGCCCATTATCTCTTAAAAAGGTTAAGTGCAATATACAAATGAAATGGAGAGGAACTTTCATCTTTGCAACTGATGGTTGAATTAAAAATATTCTCCCAGTGTATTTCTGTAACATAGCTTTGTAAGATTCTGTTTCTAGGTTGCAGTTGATCCAGGATCTCTGAGCTCCAGAAAATCAAATGAGTGCCGGACTAAATTCCACATTAAACTCTCTTGTACCTAGTTCTTACTGGTAAGTAAAACAGAAATACAACTGCGAATATCATTTTAGTCAAATTAATACTATAAAGTAAGTGTTCAGCCCGTTATTGTGACATAAGTGTTTGAGGAGTGAACTGGGACATCCACCTCTTCTTCCTATCAGGTCATCATCACCATTGTAATATTTAAAAGTTTTGTGCATATAGTGAGAACAATTGGTAGAAAACACAGTCATTTCCAATCACTGAATTCTTCTGGTTTTCCAGGCAAGATATTCTAAGTATCCATGTTTTCCACTGGCAGCTCCAATTCCCCACGTGAAATGTGAATCTACCAAGCTGAAATAAACACATGGAAACTATAAGCCAACATATTCTCTCCATATCATTAGGAAAAGAATGCTTTCATTCCAAAAGTTTCTGCCCTTTTAGTTACATAAGAAACATTCTATTTTGTGCTGCCTACTTTATTTGGATAATGGTTGCTAAAGTGGTTGAATAATGGATTGCTTTCTGCTGCTGTTTCTCAATGCATGGGCTGGCTGTGGAGGGCTCTGTGCTTTGCCATCTCCTTCTGCTTTGGTAAATAATACCTTAATATTTTTAATAACTTCTGAGTTTATTAGAAAGTGCTAGCAGTGTTCCATATCAAAATTTAACTACGTTTCAAAGACTTTGATGATTATAATTAGAAGAGATTTTTTTTTTTTTGAGGGCGAAATCTAGGTCATAAATCCTGTTTTTCTCCTTGAAGGTTTCATAGCTTCAGAACTGTGCACTTCTCGGGGGGCATTAAACCTTGTATTCTTTCTAGATTTTCAAAGTAAGGTGCTAAAATAGCATATCATGAACACTCCAACAATTATCAGTAGACCATAAAGAATCATAGGCTCCCTTAGCCACATCCACTTCTCGGCTCTTCTCAGTTGTGGATCTCTCTTTTCAAACATGGTTTAAACCAGGTTTGCATGAAAAAGGTATGATCAGAATTCTTAATCTTTATGCTACGTTAGGTATTTGTTCACCTTTTCTTTAACTAGAAATCAAAGCAGATATGGTCCAATAACTTCAATAAAAATGAAAATGGCAGCACACAGAAAGTATCGTGAATTTTAGGAGTTACATTTAGCTCCTGCTTAAATATTTAAAAGTGAAGGTTTCAATTAAATTTATTCAAGTTTCTTTCACAAATGGTCACTTGGTATAATTCACAGATTGAGAGAATAAAAATAATGTGTTTTTTTTTCAGTCACTGGATTTATGCCAGAAGAATGTATAATACAAGCAAGTTGAATCAAAATCCTAAAGATGAGTTTTTGAAACACCTAAGGTGTTCTCTAGTTAATCACATATTCTCAGTAATAACATCTTTCTAGACTCCTGAAGATGAAAAGATGTTAACTATATAAAAGATGTTAAAGATGTTAACTATATATGTGTAGTTAATTTTATGTATAATTATATATATAAAGCACAGCACATTTTGACAGATGTCTTCATTTCAAATTGATAGCCACAATCAAGTGATTAACATATTTATAACTCCCAAAGTTATTATAGTTAAATATCTAGAGAGAGAGTATGATAATGAGAACACTTGAGATATACTCCTTAAAAACTTGTAAATATAAGTTACACTATCAAGCACAGTGCATTAGAAAATAATATCTTATTTAATGTGCATATATGTGTCTGTGTGTAGGAACATGTGAGCTTAAGTGCTGATTCTCACAGAGCCAGAGGTGGGAGATGCTCCTGTAGCTGGAGTTACAGTCCATTGTAAACCACCTGATAGTGAGTGCTGAAAACCAGACTCTTGTCCTCTGCAAGAGCAATATGTGATCTTAGTCACTGAGCCATCTTCTGCCATTTGAAGGCTGATATGAAAATATAAATCTCTTGGCCTTTTATATTTTACATGCACACATGAATACAATCTGTCACAACCATGAATTTCTAGGATCAGAATTACAAAACCCAGTAGGAAGTGAGAGATTTTTAATGCTAAATAGACTCTGAAGAGACTTTGTTACTATAAACAAAAATAAGTCCGGTTCCTGTCCATGAAACGTTCTAAAACGTGATACATCTTGCTGGAGAGAAGCACCACTAATTTCTGCGGAATTTTGCAGGCCTTTCCCAGAGTTAATCTTTCAAATCTCTGTGGCAAATAAGCTTCCTAGCCCTGATTCTTCTGACTTCATTTCTTCAGTGCAAGTGTAATCTAGCTGTGTCATGGAAGTATTAAAAATATACTTACCAATGATGAATCTGTAAATTCTTAGATAGTAGAACTCTAATTATCTGAATTTTAAACACATTATCCATGCTGGGTAACATTTACAGAAACAAAGATCACTTTACTAATTAGTGCCATTTGCAGAGAATAAACAGGAACAAAAGGTGTGCTGGTGTCAGAATCGTTTGGGCATATCACGACTAGCTTGTAGGATGGGGTGTTTGTTCTGCACTTTCTCTCACACAGTCTTCTAGGACAAGACTGTCTGAGCACTGAATTATGTAGTTCTGTCTCCAGTTATCTTGTTCTAAATTAATATCTTCTTTTGGGGACATGAAATCTTATTACCATGAGCCATGTATTCCTATTGCCAGCCATCACCGTGTCTATCATTAATGAAGCACATCACAGAAAGCCAGCAATGGAATCTGCCAAAACAAGTCTAAGTCCTCACAGTTGTCAGGAAGTTAATTACTACACACAGTGATGAGACCAGTCACATGCCCAAATCATTCCGGAAGAGTCGCTTTACAATATTGCTTCTAGAGAATTCTTCTGACTAATGACTATGTTTCAACTGACATTTCTGCCATCCAAAAACCTGAAGTCATTAAGCTAAAACTGTTACACTCTAGTTTAGGCCACTCCTATTATTTCTAGCCACGGAAGAGCTCTGATCTCACCTTTAGCCCAAGAAGGTTCCCTTTATTTTCCTGTCTCTCTTACCAGGAGTCAGTCACCATTCTCTAGCCAGGGCAGAGGCAAGTCTCCTTTTAATGAGGAATTACTGCCATCTTGTGGCTATCATATGGAAGGCATCTGTCCCTAAAGCACCATGGAAGAAAAGAAAGAAAAAAAAATAGACAACTGTACCTTCTTCTTCTGCTTACCAAAATGTGCGACCACTGATAACTGTTACATCCACCTTGATGTGGGTTCATTCACTGTGGATGAATAATTGCTCCCCAAAGAAAAATTCTCTGTATCCTCCAAGTAATCACTAGCTGCCAAGTGATTCTCAGCTAGATAATCCTCGATAGGTACAAAGAAAATTCCACTCCCCAAATTCTGGCATCCTTTCCTCTCCACCAAAGGAACCATTTTATTCTTGAACTCCCTATCATTAAGAAGCACCATAATCCATATTATTTTAGTGTTGGCATCGTGTTGGTGCCATAACATTCAAGAGGATAAACCCTGTTATATGCTTCATTAAAATGAAGTTGTTAACATAAGATGTTAACAGAAACTAGTTTAAAACAGAACTTTGAATCTTCAAAAGATAGACAAACAAGTTAGTGGAGGCACTAAGAAAATTTCGACTGTCTATTCCCCACTTCAATATATCCACCCTCCCACCCCACCCCCACCCCACCCCCACCCCCGTCGTCAATGTTAAGAATTTGCAGAGGATCATTAACTCGTTAGGTTCAGATATTTCTAATTCTGAGGTGACGTGTTTGCCACTCATCTCCACAGCCCGTGTCAGCACCGGAAATTGGCCAAGACCCACTAATAACCAAAAACAGACTCAGAGCGAACACTTCTCTAAGATCTGTGTGGCACATGTTGTCTTCAATATTCTTTCCCTTGACATGTGACAAATTTGCAAATTCTGCATTTTTTACGATTCAGACGACTGGCGCAGCAAGTGAAACAATGGTGATGATATAAAATAAACACATGTAGAAACAGTTTTCTCTGATCTATAAAGCAAAAACATTATTCTGTTTCTCTGTCAAGATGTGTGTCATTCAAATGAGTCATTTGAAGCATAACTTTGTTTTCGACCAGAAGTTTCAAGGAAGAATTATCTGTATGTTTTTGGTTGAGAAAGGCAGCGTTCTAAAAGCTGATGATTTTAATAACCAGAAAACGCAATAGAACATTTTCTCCCCATATGATGCCTTGCTCTGAAACATACAATCTTAAATACTAAGCAGAGAATGCTCCACCTGGTGGTAGAAGAAATGGGATAATGGCTTCCTGCAAAGGACCCTCAGGAGAAAAAGGTGGAGTGAATCAACAGAACACTCAAGGAGGCGAGAGTTAGAAACTAAGATACCCCATGATAGTTGGCAAGCATCTTTAAAGCAAAACCCAGACAGAATCTGCCTCTCCATAAATCTTTCCACCCCTTTCCATTACTAGTTAGGTATTGTTGGCTCTAAGCCATCTGATTTTACTATGATTTATTAACTGCTATGCATTATATATGAGATTCGGGTTTGCTGGAGAGTTGCCCTTATGGTCATTGTTGCATACAAATCAGCTACTGTTAGAGACGTCTTATGCTGCTGGCACTTCTGTGAGGTGGTTGGATAATGTATAACTGGGAAAGAATGCCCTCCCTGTTATATTTTCCCATAAATGTTACTAGCGCACACAGTTGCAGACTAAGAACAATGGTCCTTTGTTCTAATTTTAAAAGGGGAGGGGGGAAGTACCCAGAACAATAGGAGGGAGAAATCAAAACCTGTTGTCTCAATCAAGGCATTGGTATTCTCCAAACCATAGCTGCAGCATTGAGCCTTTTTCTCTGGTGAGACCAACTGAAACGTGAGAAAGCGCATTGATGTGAGCAAACCCACTTACTCTTGGTAGGAAAATGCTGACAACCGGGTAGCTCAGAGATCTAAGCAGATCTGTCTCTGAAGCAACAAAACAGGGTTGCACTCTCTAGCTTTTTGCATTGAGACATTTGATTAACTAAGCAATTCAGCTCTAATCTCTCACCCAGCTGGCAGTGCAATGACCTGACCCCTAGACTTCCCCTTAACACCTTTCAGGCCTGTTTGCCCTAAGCCAGTGCTTCTGAGACTTCCTAATGCTGTGACCCTTTAGTGCAGTTCTTCATGTTGTGTTGGCCCTCCCAAAATAAAATTGTTTTCACAGCTACCTCACAACTGTAATTTTGCTCCTCCTATGATTCCTAATGTAAATATTTTTTGAGATAGAGGATTGCCATTAGGGATCGTGACCCGCAGTTTGGGAACTGCTGTCCTCAGCTGACATTAAAAAAAAAAAAAAGCAGCACATATCCAGAATGGCCTTGATTTTCCTGTGACTGACAGAGGGTTGCTGTTGACTTTCATGTCCCGCAGAAAGAAAAACCTGCGTCTGATCACATTACCCGTCTAAAGGCGGGAGGCTATCTTTCACTCCCCATCTTATGCCACACACTGCAGTGTGGCCGATTACGAAGTGTTAGCTAATGCCATTATGTGCATGGAAAGGGCATCAAATATTCTGTATTCTTAGGTTTGATAAAACTGCCCCAGATGAACTAAGATCACATCTACCGAGACTTCATAAAGTGATTTTAGAATCTGACATATGGACGTACAGACCAACAAACAATTATCTTTACTGAAACTTTTATGTTTGAGTAATTCATGAACATGTTTCCTAAATTTCTGAGTGGTTGGAGCTGTCTCTTAAGAAATGGAATAGTGATGATCACAGGAATATTCAGTTGCTTTAGAAAGGTTCCATATGAATTTGGTATTAAGGCCATTATGAATTACTCATAACTTCTAAGCATAACAGAGATAGAGGAATTGTTAGTTGAAAATAGAGATTATTAATCTCTTCAAGATTCTGGTTTCTACAAGAGTGTCCAATATATAACGGGTTATGCTCCCAAGACACCTTGAACTTTGAAGATGACAGTCACAAAGATCTCAGAGGGTAAGCTGTTTTCATGCATAGCAACTTTGAAAGTGATTAATAATGGGTCATGATACATAAGACATCTGTATTCTGCGATGGCATTAACATATTGACAGTCTCATGGCTTTTCCAGTTTCTAAGACAATGGCTTGAAAAAGGCGGAAATACAGGTGTGCATCTTGTATCAAAATCTACCGTCAGTGTTTCATGAAGAGGAAGTATTGTTTGCCTTCCCTCAAAGAATATCATTTAGAAATGTAAAAAATTCAGCTATGGGATAGGAAGTACTTGTCACCCATAGGACCATCAATCAGATCATTGTCATCATGCTTTGCTTCCTTCCCTTTATGAAAATCAAAAAGGAGAGGGGGGAGAACCTAAAAGAAATATATGCCTGTTTCTGAAAGGTCTTCAGGCTGACTAATTGAAAGATCTCAGAAACCAACCTAAACAATTGCTCCTGTGTGGTCCAAGTGCATGCCAATATCTTTTTTTAAGGAGTCAGTATGTGGTATCTATTATTAAGGTTTTAAAACGAACTGCATCATCAGAGAGTCAAGTGCATGCACACAGTGCTTAATCCAGTGTTCTTTCCCCCAGTGACCCTGTTTAGAGTGATAAACATCACTGAGCCTTGGCAATGTAGACCCTCATGTTTGGAACAAACTCTAATTAAGGGAAGTGGAACCTCTTCTGTGGACATCTGCTACTGAACGTCTCAAGTGCCCACAACAAAGTATAATATTTCAGTTTCCAGAAACATAATTAATAAAGAGGGTTTTTTTTCCCAAAGGTGTAATTACAAATTGAGATATTGTTTTTAGAACCCTCAAATAACAAAACTTCCAGCCCAACCCCCCTCCGTTTTCATTTCATTTCTTCAGTTCTTTGAATGCTTTAACTCTCCAGGCTTAGTAGTTAAAAGTCCCACTAGACAGTCAGGTAGTAAAACATTATCGTAGGCTTGAGCTTGGCAAGAACTCCAAGAGTTATTTCCTGTTTGGTGAGGAGGTGCCTTAAACTTGCGTCCATTCTCTCTCAATGTGCCACACACTTCCTCTAAAATGGCATCTCCACAAACCGAAAAGAAGGGAATGGTTTTCCAACCAATTTGTCTGGTGTACACAATGCATGAGTTCTATAGATGCAGATATGGATGTTGGAAGCAGGAGCCTGTTCTAGTCTTGACAGATGGCCCACACTCTAATCTTTAGAAAGCTCATCTGCAAACTAACGTAATTCTTATGGGTTTGCACAGACCTCCTACTCTGACAAGAAAAAGCGTATGTGTGTGTGTTCTGTGTGAATAAAGGTAAGAGGGACACATACATGAGCAGTGTGATGCCATCATCATCAGAAATTCTTTTCATTTGCTTTGCACTAAGCTTGCTAGAATTCCAAATAAAATTACTTGAGTTCCCTTACTATAATTAATAAACAATTTTTATATTTGTAAACACAATAAAGAAATTTGCTCTACTTTGTTTTTATGATGGGATGCTAATATGTATTTACTCGTATTTAGCCCAATACTTTTCAACAATCTGAATGAACATGAATTTTCCTACTTTTTGAAAATGTAATTTGTAGAAAACCATGTTTAAATGCCTAGATGGGCAAAAGTAAGTTGGGGTTTGCATTAAACTATTCAAACACTCTTCAGTCAGCCATGATAAACTGATGCAAAGGCTGTGCTTTTATCTGGTTCAGCTTCCATCCAGTCATCAGTTTTAACTGGATACAGGACTTGAATGGTACAAAGAAGGGTAAGTATTTTTAAATCATTGTGGGGAGAGGTAACTCAGCAAGTCTTTAAAATTTTATGGCCACGTTTGACCTTTCTTGCTTTATAAAAACGATCAGCTTTAACTTACACAGATGTGCTCTCTGGAGCAGTAGGCCCTGCTTTAGAACATAACTCAATTTAATGCATCTCATATATGTTACGCTACATTACAATGCTGCTTCCCCGTATTCAAAACAATTGCTGGGCTAAAGCTTTGCCTCATTTTTGCATTATTTACAGTCACTTTAAATCCCAAAAAAACACACACACAGAGAAATCAAAGCCAGGCAGGAGGTAGAGACAGTTTTAATGTGATTATATTGGCATCTGATATGATGGTGCTTTGGACCATATTGACATGAGTGAGGCTTCTAGGTAGCAACTGTTCAATACCATCCGTTGGACTTGTCTGATAGACCACTTAACTATCTCAGCTTTTCCAGTGATCATCTCATTTATCTAGGATTATTGCACTGAATTTACTGTTTGGTTTTCTTCCAGAACTGAAATGTCAAGTCCAGTGTCATGTATGCAGTAGCTTTGTGCTGTGAGAGCCTCACAGATCCCCCAAAAGCTGCTAGCAGTTGATCTTTGGATAGAGCTAGAAATAAATAAATCCTCTTTAGCAGATCAATATTCATCCCATTTAATGCTTGATGTGAAACTTGTGGATTTGGGGTGGTAATACTGATGTACAGCTAATCGTTGAAAATGGGCAACAGGGCTTTTACAGCATGGCGCATATTGTCAGGCAGGAAGGGAAGACGCAGCGAGCACAGCCTCGACCAGAATATGGTGAGTGCGTATAAACTAGCTGAACATTTGGAAACCGAGTGGGCCATTTCATTATGCATACTGGAGAATAATCATGTGGGCAGCTAAGAATCTGTTCCCCAAGAGGAATACCTGTGGCCTTCTCTTGATTTACCACCCTGTGGGATCACACACATAAATGAAGCATCTCACTCAGTTGGGAAATCTGGTATCAGATGAACTGTTGTTGAGTTTTTGGTTTTTTGTTTTTGTTTTTGTTTTTTTGTTTTTTACACACCAGGAACTCATTCTAAAAATGAAGTGCCTGAAAGAATGGAGTGCAAATCTATAATCCTGAACAATTAACTTGAACATACACACAATACTAATAGTGAAGTAGGATTTAAAATAGTTAGTGCCAGTAGTGAAGGGATTTTTTTTTCCACAATCAATGGTAAGAGCTATGAATCAGACTTAGCTTAGACAGCAAGGGTTAAGCGTATTCCTTTGGATTGAACAATTTCATTTTTTGCTGCAGATGTGTGGTAATTCACTGTCAAGGGCGTTGGGAAAACTAGTCGAGGCTGAACATTCTTTGTATGCAATAGCTGTCAGCCCAACCACATGAGCTGTAAGGCAGCCTTCTGTGGTCATCAATGCTAAACATATTTTCAGCCAGATCGCTTGATTATTAGTTTCATACAGCGTGAGCAAAATGTGCACATGATCTCTGTGTGAAAGCCTTGCCTTCGCAATGTTCTTGCAGAGCCAGGCTGACCCAGACTAAATTTTAGTGAGCATCGAAATGTATTTGTTAAAGCGTGAGAAGTATGCTTTTCTGTGAGGGTTGAAATAAGAGAACGGGTGTTGATTTGTTTTCCCTGGACAAGCCATATTCTTTCCGAAATAATGGCTTTTCACTTAAGTTCACTGAGAAATGAAACATCATCATCTTTGCACGGTGGGAGACATCATTAAGCTTAGGGAGCAAGCAGCAACATCTGTTCCAGAGATCCAGTGGACTGCTCACAAGTGTCAGTTTCCCCTCTGTAGCTTCTCAGCTTTGCCACTGATAAATGATATGTTCCCCGGGTTGGGGATTTCGAGCAGTCACTGGTTCTTAGGTTGGCAAGGGCAGGCAGGATGAGAGGGGCAGGTCATGGCCACAGGATCATGTTTGTCAGGTGAGGAGTGAACCGGTAAACGGGGGGGGGGGGGGAGCAGGAAGGTATGTTTACGCTTGAGGCCATGAATTGGGAAAGAATAATGTGCAAGGCCGAAGCGGACAATTGGGGAATCGTGTGGGTGTGTCTGTGAAAGCCTGTGCATGTGAGCTCATGCACACCGGCAGAAATGCATTTGGCCAACCTGGAAGAGAAAAAAGGTATGTGTGTCATAGAAATATGTAAATATTCAAACACACTGTGTTTGTATTCTGTAATTTGTGTCTGTCAAGCATAATCTATATCTTGGAAAACAAATATGTTTTTAAAAGC
This sequence comes from Psammomys obesus, assembly GCF_907164565.1. Classification (NCBI taxonomy): domain Eukaryota; kingdom Metazoa; phylum Chordata; class Mammalia; order Rodentia; family Muridae; genus Psammomys; species Psammomys obesus. The sequence goes on along the minus strand of NW_026596095.1, from coordinate 15,911,527 downwards.
TACCCATTAAATATCAAACCTTTAGTTATGCAAACTTATTAATAGTTATTAAACCCCAAAGATCGATCACACACACACACACACACAAATGAGTTCTGTTTCTTATACCTTTAAATGTTGAAATTAGTACCAGGAAGAATAAACAGCACTTTGCTCTTCACAGGGAGCCTGTGGCTAAAGAATGCCGGCTGCCGGACTTACCGTGAGCATGCTCACTGATATCTGCACGGACACAAAAGGAAGGAACTTTGACTATTATTCCAGTCCAGAATTTAAACATCTTTCAATGTCTAGTCATTTAATTTTAAGAAATCACAACGAATAACTTCAGAGTTTAGCATAGCAGTGTAATTAAAATTAAAAAAAACAAAAACAACTAGCTCTTAAAATGCCTTTTTTTCCCACTTCCATTTTAATTACAATCTCTCACCTGAGTTCCAAAAAGTCTCTAAGCAAGGGTAGGATCAATAGCCCTTTGGGTAACATGTGGTATCTCTTTCTGCAGAGAAAAACAAAACGAAACAAAGAGGTTGGAAGAAAAAATTCAAAGCCAATTTCACTATGTTGACCACTTTGTGTGTCCTGGCTAACCTGAAGCAGAAACTGAGAAACACGCAGTGCATGTGGCCAGACATTTATAATCTTTCTTAGTTACTCATTTCTTCAACAAACATTTACTGAGCAGTGTGATTATGCTAAGATGTTGTATATCTTACCCAGGGTATCACAACACATAGTAGGCATCCTGTGGAAATATTCATCAGGTGCATGATTACATAGAAAGGCAGTGGAGGATATAAGGAGTTCTGTGGCATTAGTGCTTCTAGTTAGGTTCACAAGCATAAAGCTATGCCAGCCCCACAGATCAAAACCTATCAGCTGAGCATCAAAATTATGTCCTCCTATGACAAAGGAAAACACCTAGGCCAAACTATTGCCAGTACCATTTCCTAAAGTAGAAAATTAGCACTTCATTCTCTGCTAGGTGTAAGTACTTTTTGACTAGCTGCATTTGGGTATAGTAGAAAAGTTAAAGGAAGCATTGTAAACTTCAAGGTCTTTGGAGGGGCGTTTTCTTAGAGAAAGGAAATAGAAAATTGCGTATCACAGGGCTGGAGAGATGGCTCAGCAGTTAAAAACACTTGCTGCTACTGAAGAAGACATAAGCTGTGTTCCAAGAACACACATTAGTCGGCGTGCAACCAGCCTCTGTGTTTATCTCTCTCCAGAAGAGCTCATGCTCTTTCCAGGCACTTGCACTTGTGTGCACATACACACAGACAGAAAGACAGACACACAGACAGACACATACAGAGAAATACTTGATATTTCTAAAAAATAATCTTTTAACGCATGCACATTGCATGTGTGTCTTTTCCTCAAAATATGTGTGTCTATGATAGGGCCAACAGGCATGGGCAGTAGGAAGAGAAAGCATGCAGTTTGGCCGCAGGATGGCTAAGCTTGAAGCCTAGTGTGACATCCTGAGGAATGACTGATGATGATGAATCCTCTTAAGGCTTTGGACTCACAGAACAAGCCATGTCATCCTTGGGCATTTTTTTTTTTTTTTTGCTTTAATTTTCTGAAACTTCTAATCACAGTTATGACGTAATCATGTTAATCTAGGTGGTAACCGGGAACCTGAGCAGTTAGACCATAGACACCTGTCAAAGTTTTCTACTGTGAAGTGACTTCCATGGGATGAAATGCCCACAAGAGAGGCTGGGACACATGAGTCATACCAGATGACAGTCTATCAGTTCATTCCCTCTGTGCAAATAGTCTGTGATCATTTAACTAAAATCTGCCAGAAAAAAAAATATTTAAATGTAGGGGTTTACCGTTTACCTCACTCCCACTAATCCCTGTTAAAATATTGTAAATAGCACAGAGCTTAGAGTTGCGAAACAGAGACCTAACAAGACTTAAGCAAAAATCTTTTGTAAAAGATTCAACTAAAACCTTACAACAGATAGCTAAACCAATCCACTTTGATCCATGGAAATTATCTATAGTCTTTATCCCTTTTATCTTTTAAAAAATGAAGAACAATCACTCATATTTAAAGCACATAATTTTGTAGGAATTTTCTCTAAAAATATAAGAAGTCCTTTGAGATTTAGTAATTCTGAAAGAGGGTAAGTCTGATTTGTTCTGCTTTCCCAGACCTGCAGAGTGTCCCCATTACTGCAGTAAGTGGGCCCTGTTTGACACATTCTTTGGGAGAAAGTTCTGTGCTCCCTTCTCATGAAGACAAAGGATGGATGGGCTTTGTAGCCAGATAATGATGTAGACACAGGGAGACACATGGGGTTCAAAGCAATGACCAAAAAAAAAAAAAAAAAAAAAAGTAGGCATTCCTAAAAAATAAAAATAATGCCAAGAATCTTTGTCTTTTTTTTTTTTTTTTTTTCTGTCTTCAGATGGTGTGTTCAGGCAGGAATTTCAGCCAGGACCACTCACTCCACCAGATCTGCAGACATTACTTATAGTAAGGAGGCTGCTGGCAGAAATAGAATCGGGTTTTTGTTTGTTTTCATTATTGGTGTTCTAAAGAAACACCTCACATATACATAAGCATGCCAAATCATTCTTTTCACAAGATACCCACCCCCAAATAAGTCAGAACTAACTGGAATTGTGTCAATAATTATGCCATTATGATAATACTTTATCTAAGTAAAGTCTTATTTTGTGTAAAATGTGATGGGAGGGGCAGAGGAGATGGCTTATTGGGTAAAATGATTGTTGTGCAAGATTAGACTCTACGGTCAGATTCCCAAAACTCAAGTAAAGGCTGAAAGTAACCCTAAAAATGGGAAACTTGGAGGGTGTGTTGGGGAGGGGTGGATCCAGAAGCTTTGGACGAGCCAGTTCATCAAATCCAGAGAATGACAGAGAGTCTGTCTCTCAACATAAGGTAGAGAATGCTACAGGAAGATGCCCAATCTCTGGCCTCCATGTATAGCACAGAGAGTACCCTTCACACAGGTATACTATTTGTATACACATTTGTAGCATGATATTAACTAAACTCTCTCATTTCGCTTGAACTCCACACTTCCTCTGTGCGGCTTCTTTTTGCTTTTAGAGAAAGCTCTTGGTGAGAATAGGAGTTTGAAATTCACCCTGATCATCAATATTAACTATGATAAGGGTTCTTAGCATGAGTTTGTGACCCAAGCTTTCCACAGTGACTCATCAGGTGGAACTGTCACAATGAAGTCCATTATGTTGTGTGCTCATTTGAAGGCGATATAAGCTACATACAGTTAAAACATATTCCACACGAGGAATAAATTCCGTCCTTTGTCATGCGCACACTAAACCACCAGTGAGGATTTATTTCCTCTTTGCCCCCAAGAAACTAAATAAAAGTTAGCCTGTTTTCTTCTGCACTTCTACAGGCACCAAATGAGAACAACCAGGAAGCAAACAGATCCCTCACCTAAAACGTAAACTTCTGAAATAGTTTCCTATTTCCCCCTCAGACTAGGGAAGTGTTCTTTATGAAGTAACAGGCCATAATATAGATTATAGAAATGAAAGAAAACATTTTAGATGAGAAAAAAAATCATTTTAACAGTTTTCTATTCTTCATCAAATGTGGGTCCCAGAACCCTCTTACAAATACATCAACGTTGGTGGCACAAAGAATACATACATTTAGTACGGAAACTTCATGCAACCGGAGAAACTGGTTGGTGTGTACGTACACACACATATTTGGATTTGTGCGTGTTTTTCTGAGGATTGCAACTAAGACCTCATGATTGCTGCTGTGTGCTTCACAACTGAATTACGTATTCAGCCTGCCAGACCGCATCTGCACTCTAAAACTCCATTAATTCAAACTCTGTAAGCCAAATGTGTTGAAGAGAAGAAAGTTGGTTTTCTTCTTTAAGAACTGCGTGACTTTTGAGTTTGAAGATGAGCCACAGGTCTGAAAATCTACCTATTTCTTATACTTCAAACACTACTGCTCAATTCTGTCTCATTGTTATGTATGTAGCCAACATATGCCATCACCACTGCTCAGGGACAGACAATTATAAAACTCTTTTCAGAAAGTATCAGAACCAGCTTTACTATTGTTGATTTTTAAAGCTTGAAGATTTCACTAATCAATATTCATTTTACAAGTCAATAGGTTTTACCATTCTTACAGTCTTCACAATTTTGTTTGAAACCGTGACGTCTTTGGCTTGAAGACATAAAGGCCAAAACAATTTTGTTTACTGACATGTGGCTTTAAGGTAAATCCAGGTAAAGATGAATTATAACACTGATTTGAAATAAAAACGAAACTTCATTCATTCATTGGCTAACTGCTTTGTTACAGAAAATGGACATTGTTCAGTTTGTAGTAAGATACACAACAAGCAAAAAGAATGCCTTTATGGAAAACACCCCTGTTTGACAGGGACTTGACCTTAGAACGAAAAAACACAATTACAAAAAAACGTAATTATCTTAAAATATATCTTCTTTATATGTGTACCATAAAAACTATAATAAAAATAATATGGATCAAAGTTGTAAGAGGCTGAATAGGGCCTACTCCTACACATTCCCTTTCTCCTCAAGTAGACGCGTGCACAGTGCATGGATGTGTGTGTGTGTATCTTGATGTTTTACTTGATCACAGTTCGCAGTTTCTATTTCTGTGTCATCCTCTCCTCTTGGTGTGTAGCATGAAGATATCACTTCGCTTTTGCTTCTTGGCCTACCCAAGTTTCTTAGAAGAAACACCGTCTGTCAGGATGTATTTACAGAAGCATTTGGCGAAGCTTCCCTCCGTTTGCATGCTAATTTTCCAGGCTTGGGTGCCGAAGTCGGGTTCTCCTGGAACTGTTTTTACCCTGACAGTCCTGAGACTGTGGTTGCAGCTTTGAGATCTGAGGCACACTCGCCGACATATTTGTCTCGTGGTCTAAAAGGACAGCAGAGGGAGCCCCTGCACGCGTTAAGATGAGACCCTCGCGGAACAAAGCCTCTTCAGGGTCCGGACCCGCGCACGGTGCCCTCTACTGGAGCTGCTTGTACATTTAGATTTCCACAGGAGCTCATAAGCACTGAATCCCCAGACTTGTTCTCAGCAGCCTCCATCAGTTTAATAGTTACGGCAGGTGCAGCTGTACCTCCAAAAATAAGATTAATTTACTTTCAGTTGAAGGTAAATGCCAATTTTACTTTTTAAATTTTGTGGTTAATAAGTCAAGCAAATTTTGGGGGAAAATCTCATTTTTTAAAAAGTTCTTGTTTTATTAGTGTTTTTTCCATCACTCTATAAATAATTTATTACAGAGTCCCAACAATATATAATACACACCCTTCATATTCTGATGACATAAGTACACCACTTTTTTGCACAATAGTCTTGGTCTTGCAGTATGTGAACAAAATCTATTCTAAAAGGTTTGGGTCAGGATTTATAGTGACTAATAGTATATTTAATACATATAATTTTTCTGCAGTGGTTCAATGTTAAAACCTGTTTCTTCAATTCCATTTCAACTTCCTCTAGTTTCTCAATTCTTCTGAAGGCTCGTGTATTGGAAGAAACTTTTTGCTTCCAAGTGTTTGGTGATGCTGTTAATTTTATTTTAAATAGGCAAATGCTAATTATAAGAAATTTGTGATAGCACTTCACCATAAGCCAGAAAAATCTGTAGGCACTGTTTATGTTTATGTGGCCAATGTGTAACATTTTAAAATGAGTTCTCTAGTGCCTACCATTTTCCAGTAACTCCAACCCTTAGATTTAAATAACACTTAAAAAAGCATTATAGCACATTCAATTATAGTTATCATAAAATGAGAAAAATATTTGCTTCTCTAATATTTTATTATGACTTTACCACTACTGGAAAGATAAATATATAGGAAACATGGGAATGTGTTGTGACAAAGAATGTATCTGATGTTTTATTAAAATTTTTTACTAAATGTATTTTTCTTTTCAGTGTTTTTAAGTTTACTTTTATGACACTGTTTTCAAATTTATACCTTTAATACTAAAAATGGTAAGATTTGTATATATGTTGACTATGTGCATATAGCATTGATTCACAAAAACTATATTTTGTTGTTTTGATTTCAGACAAGGCTATTGATAATGTAGCTTTAATGTAGCTTAAACTCATGAACTTCCTCTCCCACCTGTAAATACAGAGGTGAGCCACTACACTCGGCTATACACACACACACACATATATATATGTATATATACATATATATACATATATAGAGACATGTATAATATGTATATGTGTATATATATATTATATATATGTATATGTTACTTGAAGAAAATATAAACCTCAAGAAGAGAAATATCCTCAACCTAGTGAGAATTAGCAGTTCTTCCTCTTCATTTTGGGATACTAACATGAATATTCTTTTCAATTTCTGGGCCAGAAAAATTACATGGATTTCCTTAGTTCTGCCTTGTTTGGCCTGAAATACCAAGAGAAAATTGTAACCACCACCTCTGGCTGTATATGGCACTGAGACTTCAAGGCTTGTTTAAATGCCTTTGAAAACGCCAGCCTGATGATCCAGATGATTATGTTCCATATTTCATTTGATGTGTTTTTCTGAAATGAATATTTACTGAGAAAAGGCACAAAGGATTTAAATATTTTAAAAAATGAGAGCTTGGTAAATGTTAGCTGTGGGTTATGTGCTTTTAAATGTAATGTAATTCTCACCCCAAGTCTATGAGATGAATACTATTTTATTATTGTCTTTCAGGTGAAAAAAAAATTAGATTTACAGAAGCAAAAACTGATCAGGTAACAGGGATAACATGAGAAGCTACGGTGCTTAATCATAGCCAGCCTTAGTTTTATTATGTTGCCTGCTCCTTAAAACCTACAGTATTTCATCAAAAGAAATATTAAAATCTTAGTATTGAGGGGAAATGAGCAGTGACTGTAAAAATATTAGTTTTCTTTTTAGCTCACCTTTGTGGTAAGCCCTGAGCATTTGTCTGTGTGCTATCTTGAGAACTTAGGCATGAGGTCACAGCGTGGTCATCCCATTTAATGGAAACTACTTACAGATTTCTTCGTCAGGGACAAAATCTTCAGAGAGCTGGGTATCTGTCTGAGTACATGTGACTGCTTTTACAAATATATGCTTTTTAAAAGTCTATGTATTTTGTATTTTCAATTTTCAGGGTTCTTATAGTAAAAACTGTAGGGCAGAAATGTAGCTATACATGTGCATATTAAAAGACATAATAATAGTGACAACAGCTAGAAAGTAAGTAAATATTGTATATATGAGGAGTTAGAATTTGATAATTACAGCTAAGTGACTTAGCTAAGACAAAATTAATTTTGAGTGTGTAAGAATAACACTGTGTTATTCTGACATGAGAGTTTTCTTTCTAAACTGTTGTGAAACACTGCTGTGAACGGAGTTAAGATTTTCAGAGAAATAGCCATTAAAGATAACTGTTAAGAAATACTGCATTTGATTTCATAATGCCTTGAATGTGAAATGTCTCTTACACTTCCGTTTTGAAAACTGCATCCCTGATAAGCAGGACTGTTTAAAGTTCTGGAGCCCTTAACGAGGTGAGGCCTGGTCGGCAGAAGCAGACCACTTTTCCAGTCTTTGAAGGTTAGTCCAGCCCTGGACCTCGCCTTCACTTCCTGCTTCCTGCTCTGGGACCGGTGAACCACTGTCATGGCACATGTCAGACATTTCTGATGTAGTCACTTTGACTTTTCCATCATGGTAGAATAAAATTCCCTGAAAGCAGTGATCTGGAACCAAACTCCTTTTTACTTTCATTTTTTCTGTCATGTATTTTGCCACAGAGATGCAAAAAAAAAAAAAAAATTAATACATTGTTTTTTAGAAAAGTTCTACCCACTGACTATCATTCATGAATGAAACTGATGCTTAGTTTAGGATATGTTCCCATGACTACGTATGGCAGACAGTACAAGATAGTGTAAAAAAATAAATAAATAAAACTATCTCATCTTCATATTTTCTGAAGGCTGAATAGAGAGCCAAAGACCAATTTCCATTAAAAGTTCAACTTAGGGCCTAACATGATCACTATCCAGCACAGCTAAGCAATGTCAAGTCTTTCACTTGCATTAATTTATTCATCCTTCCTTCAAACTCCTAAAGGTTATCAGCCTATTCTTTCCAGACAAGGACACTGAAGGACGACTTTTTAAAAAAAACCTTTTCCAAGTGTAACCAAACCCCACAGTCAGGCTCAAGAGTCATTCCACCATGCGAAAGGATTCACCATCACGCTTACTGTTGAGAAATACCTATCATTTAGTTTTCATCTCAAAAATTCTTTTGAGCTTTAAACCACAGTAAAGAAGATTTAGGAAAAGCCTAAGCTATGCTCTAATGTTCCGCATATATTACGGGTATCCAAAAGCAGGGGTTCTGAGGTGACTGAGGCTGTAAGTCAAACAATTTTCTCCCTGACAACAACCCGGACTCCATCTGGAATCTGAACAAGAGGCCGCAGTTCCCTCTTGGACTGTCATCATTTGTCATAGAGAGCTTTCTTATTTGTTTCCTTTAATGCAACTTGGCCCTCAGGACAATGTGGAAAATTCTACAGGTTAGCAGCAAGATGCCATCTCATTACGTGAAAGACATGGATGGCTGCATTTGTGTCAGCTTCTTCCAAACCTTCTGTTTTCTTTGTTTGTTTGTTTTTCTTTGTGATCTTTCTTCTTGCTGTTGCTTGTTGTCTAGTATAACTATGCAGAAGATTTTTTCTGTAGTGTTCAGATTCAGCTTCCGGCTGGCCTCCTTTGTTTCCAAGCTTGAATTGTCTCCCCACTCATCTAGCTCTGTGAGCCTTGAGAAAGATCTTAGTTTCCCCTCACAAGAGATTCCTTATCTAAGGAGTATAGATAGAAACAGAACACACCTTACAAGATTATCATATACTTACCAGCCCTGGTAAGTATATCAGATTCTCCGGTAGATGCATCTTTTACCAAGTGGTCCCTCAATCAATATTAAATATATGTATTTAAATTGGAAAGATCAGGATTAGAAATCTAAAAATAGCCCTGTAGCTGAATACTAACCATTCTTGGAAATATGCCAAATGTGGAAACATGTTTTCATGCTGTTATTCTATTGAAGATACTGAGATTTAAAATAACCAACCACCTGGGAGTTAAATGTGGCTTGTGTTTGAAATGTCACCAATGTGCTCACGGTCTTTTATTTCCTTTTTTAAAAGATATATTTATGCATTTTATGTACATGCATTTGATTTCATAATGAGCATTTTGTTTTCATGTGTGTGGTACTCTCAGATGTCAGAAGAGGGTGTTGGATCCCTTAAAACTAGAATTATGGCTGATTGTGAGTCAACATGTGGACATTAGGAGTCAAACCTGAGTTTTCTGGAAAAGCAACATGTTCTCTAAGTCTCTGAGCCATATCTGAGCCCTGGGATCATTTCTAAACACTTTGCCATGGTATAGTGATGTTTTGGAGGGCACAAGAAGTTTATAAAGTGGAATATGGCTGGGATGGGACTTCAAAGACTCTGTCCTGGCCCCTTCTTTTAACATGTCTTCCTTTCTCATCCACTGAGTATGAGGAGTTTCCTCCATATGCTCCTGCATCCATGGAGTCTACTACACATTCCCCAATACAATGGACTGGGAGCTTCAGAATCCATGAGCCAGAATAAATGTCCTCTCCTATATTTGGCTTTTGTAAAAAAAAAAACGAAAAAAGAAAAAAAAAGATAATATTGCAGAATACACTGCTTTCGGCTTTATAAGAACTGCAATTTCTACATACTGCTGCTGACTAATGTGCACTGTGTTTTCCTTCTTCTAATGAGAAATAAATGTCGTGTCTTGGGTTTTCTACATTTTGGAGATGCCGGTGCCTATCATCATTTTATAGACATTGTTCCCTTTCTTCACAGAAGAAAAGCAAATTTGGACTACCAAATGTAAACACTAACCTTATGAGTATCTTCTGTCTGTAGAACAGAAAGTCCACAGAGACTTGACCTTGACAATCTGAGGTACCATAAGAACTCATCCTGTTCTGCACACTACTAGAGTTAAAGGGTGTATTGATGTGATATTATTTGAATTTTCATGATAACAAAGCATAGTTTTTTCCTCACAGGTGTTTCTATAAGTTCTATAACACTCTGAGACAGCCCTGCGGAGTGTAGAGAGCTCCGTTGTAAAGCCATTTGAGTTGGAGTTCAAAGTTTGAATCTTCTAGCTCCTGGCTGCTCATCTGTCTCTGGGGAAATTGTTTAACTTCCTTGAACCACAGATTGCTTGTTAACAGTCTATACCTCATATGGAGATTAAATCTGAACAAGGATCAAAGACTTTATTCACATAGAGTCAGCAGGTAGTAGCTGTTGGAATTGAAGTTGGTTTAAGCATTCAAGAGCACGTTTAAGAAGTGCTGTAAACATCCTAAACCCTAGATTCTCTGACTCTAAGAATCACTGAACCCAGGCACAGAAATTTCTCTTTCAATTCACATTGAAATACAAGTTCCAACCCATAATCTAGTCTGTGGAATCTAAGTTCTCTGCTGTGTGTATAAAGCCTCCAGCTGTGGTCAGTCAATCCTAAAAACTAACTTAGCACTTTCTGCTGAGGACACTCATAGGGTTAACCCAAATAGCGTATTTCTCAGCTACCCTTTAAGTCTGTCTCTGCTGGCACCTTCCTGTAAGTGGGGCATTCAGACCTGTTTCACCACTGAATTGCATCTTGCCAGGTGGACCAAAGTGACAAGTATCTTTTCATGCTAAAATCACATCTTCTAACATAATTGAATTTGCCAAAGTACTTTCGGATGATATGAAAATTGTCAATAATGGTTTGACACACTTTTCTGATTAATATATGTGGCCAGAGTAGCGGGAAGAAAGGAGCACTTCAGGAGTGCTTGTGTCCCTTAGGAGTCTTCTCGTCATTTTAAAAACCCACAATAGCCAATAGACATAAATCCCTCTGTTCAATGAAATCAGACACTGGGACACAGAACAAGCTGGTCTGCTGGGACAAAATCCAGGTATTTCTGACTACTTGTTATCTCCAGAACTTGATTTTTATTTTTTTAATTTAAACTTTGAAGGAAAAAAGTGGAAAGAAAAGGATTTGCTATGCAGGAGAACAATTAAGCATTCGTTGTCAATTTCTTATAGAATTGTTTTCTGAGACTCTCTAATGCTTGATCATTAATTGCTTTTATTATGGAATGTCACATGGGAGAGCGAAGGGGGTCTTCCTTAATTCCATGGCTGACAGGATTAGCATTAAGGTAATTGCCTACCCACTACTACTCAGTTCAGTTTTAAATAGTATTAATTCTCAGTTGTATCAATTTTAAATTCCCCATCTTCAAGATTATGGTAAATATTATGGGAAAAAGTAGGGAGGGAAAGAAGGAGGGGACAGGAAGGAAGGAAGGAAGAAGAAAGAGGATCCCTGCTGCTAAGTAAGAACTCATGAATTTCGTTACATCGTTTCAGGTTTCCTTAGCTTAAAATATTTCGTGATATTCTTCATATTTTCATTTTCCCATTTTGAAAATTAATTTATTCATACCAAGGTTCAGTGGAAGGCTATTACTCTTGCCTTCACGACTTACTTCTGTTGTTTTTTGCTTTGTTTTTCATGTTATTGCCATTTAGGCTGGTCTTATGAGTAGAGGTCTGAATACAGAAACTAGCATTCAGAAAATGAATCCAGGTAGAGATTCTTCATAGTCCTCCTTGTAAGTGGAAGGCTGTCATTATACCATACTCATAAATTACATTTTCCTTCTCTGGAAATAAAGCTTAAAAGAAGTGATGCCTTCGCACAAACATATATTCTCATGAGATGATCAACATCAAACTCCTTTTAGAAATTTAAACAATTTTATACACTCAAGGCAGTATGTTAAGAAAATATCTCCCCTAGCAATTCACCAATTAGATTGGCAAGGACTTTAACTTTCCTGATTTTCATTTAGATTTGAAGCTTCTGAAGCTACAGTTAAAACCTAGCTCTTCTGGAAAATATCAGAGGATTTTTTTTAAATATGGCTACAAAGAACAAGAGAAGATTTGTGTCTCAAGAAAGAGATCTACAGACTGAATATTGCAGAGAAAGCCATTTATTCACTCTGTAAAGATGAAAAGGCAGAGAGGCCCTAATGGGTAATAAAACATCCACTGGCCGGGGGCTCAAGAGGCTGTCTTGTCAGACCCCGTAGTCGGAAAAGTACCTACACTCTCAAAAAAAAATTCTAAGTATTTTCTGAGGAAAGTGTTTAAATATATTTTAGAATGACACTGGCTTTTATTATTACTATTTTTTATGTTTAGGGGAAGCACCCATCCACACCGTTTTACTTAAGAGAAATCCATTCAAATTAAAAAAAAAAAACAAAAAAAAACAGTTTTAAAGAGAAATCCATTCAAATAAAAAAAAAAGTTTTACAGACTTTGTTCTTTTTACCTTATAACTTGTCTTAAACATAATTACAATGTTAACTACAACATACTGACGTAGTTAAATAAGATGACACTGAATGCGGGAAAAGGAGCAACGTGGGTGAGTGGTACAGGGCCCTTCACTCAATGCTTTCCATCACGTGACAGAACCAATTCATGAACATTTAAATGCTAAAGAAAATGGCATACCAGCCATTAGGGAGAAAAGAAGAAAGCAAGAAGAATACAATATAGGTGCTGAAGAAACACCATGGTTACGAACCTGGCAGGGGAGGGGGACGATGACAGTTTTTTGTTGTTGTTGTTTTTTAATGAAAAATGAAGGGGAAAAAAATCCATTTCTATTACTATAAAACTCAGGTTATACTACACTGAAGACAAACTTGTTCTTGCTATGCATGTTCAAATACTGTTTAGTTTAACAAAAGGAGTGCAAGGCAAGTGGTCTGATGACCCAGATAGCCATCCGCTTATGTCAAGGTTCGCATCAATTGAGAAGGTATATAGCATCCTGAGTGGGAACTAGAATATGATGGCATTCTGATGAGGAGTTTTCTTGTCACACAAAAAACTTTAGCTAAGATAGGAATACTAGCTCACCTATGTGTTAGCCATAATGAAATGATATGACTTTTGGTTACTTAACTCTAAATAAGTTAGTTATTTATGGTTTCAGAGGTTTAACAATAGCCCACTGGGTAAACATCGTATACATTTAGGTATTATAAATATGTATATTCACATGAACCATTAATACGGCAATGATCTTCTCATATTCAGAGTTATAATCGGAATGTTATAACTCCCATCAGTCATTGTCTGAAGTTAGGGGAGATGAATGAGCAGAGTGAGTAAGGACATAGGAAGTGGAGGTTGTAGAGGCTGAACATAAAACACAAAATTCATTTTGTAGGATGTACAACTAAGTAGATACTATATTTGCAGAATATTTATTTAGTTAAGCAAGTGTAGGAAATGGTGGGACTGAAAATGACACATTAGCATATAAAAAGTACACAGACACAAATCCTGTAGAAGAGAACGGAAATTCCCCACAAACACATTTCTGAGCATTCCTGTCCACCGATTTCATTAGCATGACAGAAACATTGTTACTAAGGAATGCAGTCAATCTGTAGGAGCCAAACAAGGATATGTACACAGACTCTCTCTCTCTCTCTCTCTCTCTCTCTCTCTCTCTCTCTCGCACACGCACACGCACACGCACACACATGCACGCACGCACATACATAGGCATAAATGTGTATGAAAATGAACATTAATCAAGCATTAAGCCAAGACACTACCTCAAAAAGGACAGCACTTCACATCCCTTAGAATCGGCAGCCAGTTGTGCCAATGGGAAATTCTGCATGCTAAAGATGTGGGCAGCACCGTCAGTGTTTCCACACTAAGTGGTCCTCCATTGTTGCTGCACAGCCCAGCATCCAAGATCCCCGGTTCATTGATGGGGGCTCGAAACTACACACTGACATTTACAGGACTCCAGCACTCTCAAGTTAAGAGTCACGAAACTGAAAATGTTTGTGGGAATATACTCTGTGACAATGACAATCAGTCCCACAGGCTGTGGTCTGGCCTTTTGTAAAAGGTGTTTGCAATTGATGGCAGCCCCCAAATCCATCCATTCAATGCTAGCTCACCGTCAGCCTCGCTTTCTTTCCTCCTAATCTGTTCTGCTTTACTTTAATATGTTAGCCCTCCTGAAAGGTGCTCTCTATGGGTCCCTGCCCCGCCCCGTGTGCATGCCTGCCTTACAGCAAGGAGTCTGAGCACTGCCTCCCTCTCCTTGCTGTCAGGAATCACTCACAGATGAGAGCAGCTTCAGTGGTCATGCAGCTGAGGATAATTGGATTTGATGTCACCAACCATCTAAATGCATAGAGGCCAGTAAAAGCTGCTTCCTTCGTTCTTGGATACATCAAAGGCCAAAAATAGCAATTATCACAGTGTGCATTACATTCTGTTGCACGTAGAGCAAGAGGTCCCTCCAACTCTCAAAGCATGCACTCTCTTGCATGGGTGATTTGCTTCCATTCTGATTGGAATTTAGATAGATAGGTAGGTAGGTAGGTAGATAGATAGATAGATAGATAGATAGATAGATAGATAGATAGATAGATAGATGAAAGAAAGATGATAAATAATAAATAAATAGGCAAATAATAGAAGATAGATAGATAGATAGATAGATAGATAGATAGATAGATAGATAGACAGAAAGATAGATAAGTGATTGATTGATAGATGATAAATAGATGGTACAGGGTAGATAGATGATTGATTGATAAATAGATCATAGATAGATAGATAGATAGATAGATAGATAGATAGATAGATAGATAATACATTCCTAATGAGTCCTACTTACACAAAACACATAAGTTATAAAGAAAAGCTAAACTCTCCTGAATGCTCAGTGAAAAGGACACCTGAGAAAAATGGGCAAAGGAGGAAAGAGCACAAAAAAGAGGGAGCGGGCATTATAGAAAAAGCCTTTACCTGAAATCCTGTTAGTAAATAACTTTACAAGTGCTCTCTTTTTACTCCATAAGTGCTTCTTTATATGTCTGAGGCTTAGAGACTGACAATTTTTCTTAAATCCAAATAAAGTGATTTATTTAAAAGGGCTTCTTTCCAGAAAATCTACAAAATGCAGTCAAGTGGCCTCCACTCCCACCATCCATTCTTGTCCTCTGGATCAGCAACAGGGTGATGCAAATGCTGCTCTTCTTCTGTGTCTGCTATGTAAGGAAGAAATCTGGTTTTTCTCAAGCTCTCACGGACTGTTTTAAAAAACACAATAGGAAAATATCTAAAGAAACTGAGACAACTTTCTTAAATAAAACCATTTCTCTGTATGATAATTAATTTTCTTGACAGAATGAAACCAACCCCCAAATTTAAGGGGTTCAAAGTACACAATCATCTAAAACCTCTGAAGGAATACTCTTACCAGCTGATGTATTTCAGAACCAATTCTGTGTCTCTTAGGTTACTTGGTACTGGCCTCTGAGTCAACACAGAGAGCTCATGATGGCTCTTGTTACGGTTTGAATATGACATGTCATCCCCAAAAGTTATATGTGGTAAAGGCTTTCTCTCTAGTTGGAGGAACTATAGAGAGATAAAGGGCTCATTACTGAGGGTGCTAACCTTATCAAGGATTCTTCTTATTCTTTTGATAGTATTGTAACTTAGCATTGAAAGGCATTAATTACTGTGGTTGTGCCTTTGGAATGCTTTCTTTCTTCTATCTATCATCTATCTATCTATCTATCTATCTATCTATCTATCTATCTATCTATCTATATCTCTATGTGGATACGATCTCCGCCATGATACTTAACCTCACAACAGACCCAAAACAATGAGAACAAAGAAACAGGGACACACAAGACCAACTAAACCCTTCTTCACTTGCACTGATTTTGCTCAGATATTTTCTCTGTGGCAAGAAACTAACATAGTAATATACATGCCTTTCACTACTAAAAGGTCTCCTTCTATGTATTTATCACATGGCATAATACACTGTGCTCTAGGTCATTCTCCTACACTAACCTCTGAGTTCAATTAGCATATTAATCCTGTCATACATCTAAGTAGCAGAGTAAAACTCCAAAGGACATGCCATTATTACCAACCAAATGAGGAGCTGTTCTGAAATGGGCCTGGTTTTCTAAGAAACATAGGGAGGATGCCATTCCAATGAAAGAGATCTAAATTAGTGCTCAGAGACACTGGAAGGAGCAACAGATGTCTGAAATGCACAAATTGGATCCTTTATTTACTCTCAGCCAATGATAATGAAGCGAAATGCCTTAGAGCAAGAGTGGCCTTTGACAGACACGCACAGACTACACCCAACAAAGACTTAGAAAAACCTGATCCAGATGTATGAGAGCAAAGGCATATGATGCTATAGGACTGAAAAGAAGAGGCAGTCAGATCCAGGGATGCATAAAGCGCTGTTTATTGATGACTTGTGGAGCAACGGTGTGCCTTGGGTGGCAACAAGACAAACATAGGGACATGCTCCAAAGCAGGAGGCAGAGCTTATACGGTGACTTAGACAAGAGAAGATGGTGGATAGTCAGAGTGTACCTGGGTTAACCCTGAAATTCTTAGCATTTCCAGGATCACTTAAAAAAAATAACCTGGGCTCTTTTTTTGAGGTTCCTCCTAGGAGATTTGTTGTGTAAAGATGAGGCTGAATATCTCCTTACCAGCCACTGACTGAAGGAGGCTCATTTGAAGTGGACGATGACTGCAAGACTGTACATTACATGAGAAGCTCAGGGCCACAGACATAGCTGCTGGTACTCTAGGTGAAGAGTGGGGGGGGGGGCTATGTGATCAAAATCAGTGGTGGGAGCAACAGCAACGAAACACGAGGTTTTCCTAGGAAGCAATGTAGGCTGACCTGCAGTAGAGTACATCTGATGTTGAATGAAGGGAAATGATGTTATAGACAGGGAAGAACTAGAGAAAGGGAGTGAAAGTTTGTTCAAGAATGCATTGCAGATGACAAGTTAAGTTTTCTCAACTTGGTTATTGTAAAAATGGAGAGAAGGATATCTATGAACTGACAGATGCTAGTGTGCCCAAAGAACTAGCAGGATCTGAAATCTTATATGTCTCTCTAAAAAAAAGATGCTGTCCATCAAAAGGGTTATTAGGAAGCTCTTAAATAAAGACTGTAAGAAGCCCAGGACAAAATTACCCAAGAGCCAGCATCTTAATACCCCATGGGTCCTGCAACGAAAATACCATTATATTGTTCTGACTAAACTGTGAAAAATAAAGAGGAGGCAGCAGAATATGTTAAACACTGGCCTAGAAAACGAAGGAAACCAAAGAAATATGGCAAAACAGATTCCCAAGAGACATAGGGCTGTCTTTGATGAGAGCTCTCATTTCTTAATCTGAGTCCAGTCAAAACTATCTTTAAGAGTACCAAATAAATGATCAGATCTTAAGACAAAAGAAAAAAAAAAGATATGGGAAAGAGTGGCCTGTGCAACATGCTATCTAACTAGTTTGTTGACTCCTTGATGGGATTTGGGATAAATACCAGTGCTATCTGACAGGCAAAATGGTACCTCTGGTCAAGATGGTCATAGTCGCATCAAGCTGGATCATCAATGAGATCTAGAAACGATTTTTATTCTAATTGTACCCTGACTTAGACTCCTCTATCTTTACTTGAATCTATTTCTCTTGTGCTGTCTCATAACAAATACCAAACACCATATAAGCCCCAATTCTTTTCATCCTCCCATCTCACCTTCACTATGTGGTAAGAAATTCAGTAACTGCAGGAAGATAATAACCCCTAGATGGCTACATTCCGTTTTCTTAGCTCAGAACCTATGGTGGTATATAGCAAATGAAGTCCTACCATGACCTCTGCTACTGACCTCTACCATAGGTCTCAGGGTCCAGGTATTGTGGTACCAGCCCTTCACCACCTTTTCCTGCTTAGATTTCATGCATCATCGCCAAAGAGGGCAGTTGTTGCTCACAGTAGGGCAGGCCCTGTAAGGTGGAACACAGGGTCATCTTACTGTCTAGATAGCCTGAATACAAAATATAATACAGAAAGGCTTTTAAATAACAAATTGATGAGGTAATTTTCTTTTGGATAAATAACTTAGGAGGCATGTTTAAATTATTTATTAAAAACTGTAAAGAGACTGGTATGAGAGAGAAAATGTAGAATTTTGTTATTGTATTTAGAGATGAAATTCTAAAGTGGAGATGAGAAGACAGAAGTGAGTGGATGAATTAGGATGATCCTTAAGAAAGAAAAGACTGTGAGAAATTAAACTGACTAGACCTGAATGATAAAAGGCATAGATGTTACAAAGATTGGCAGCAAGAAAAATGTCTCCAAAACGGAGAGATTTTTATTACTAGAAATAAAGAACTTTGAGAAGGCAGTCAATTTTCGGGGAACATTCATGAATTTGATTGTCAACACACTGCATTTTAAGAATAGGAAAGATATTAAAATAAAGGAATTTGACAAGAGCCCAGTGATTCTGAGTAACATGGGTAAAAAGTCAGGACCAGAGCAAGAGATGAAGGAGGCAGCATGCAAAGGTGGTTCATGAAACTATGGGCTGCTGAACATTCTCAGAGGTGATTGCTGAGGGACCCTTAAAGGCAGAGACACGAGAAAAGAAAGAAATCAAGCATGCAGTGGAAGATAAGAATGCAGAATCAGCTAAGTCAGAGATCCATGGGCAGCATAAACATGGAAACAGTGACAGGAAGATGGTTACAGAGTCTGAATTTTGATTCTGCATCTATTAGTTCTAATAAACCTTCTTGGACACAATATTTTATGTCTTAAATGGTGTTTAGGATGAGATCTGCATTTACCACAAGTTTTTCCATATACGACTTTAAATTGTACTCAATGCAAACAAATATGCCCTTTCTCCAAATATACTTAGAAAATGTTTGCTTAGACACAGTTAAACAGATTTCTGTTTATTTCAGAACTTAGAATTTTTATAACATCGCTGTGCATCATGAATCTCCAAGAAGGCAGAAAGAGTTCCCAGTGTTTTCTAAGTTATTTTAGAAAGGAATACTGGGTATCTGTGCCTCTGTATGACTGTGTTTTATGTGTGTATGTGTCTACTTATGTGTATGTTTGTGTGTGTTCCTGTGATGTGTCCATGTGCCCAGGTGTGTCTGGGTATCTATGTTTATGTGAATGTGCGCATATGTTTCTGTTCCTGTGTGTTTGTATGCATTTATGGATGTGCCTCTGTGTGTATGTGTGTCATGTGCAGGTGTTTATTTCAGTATGTATAGTGTGTTTGTGTGTGCTTATGTATGTGTGTCTGCATGAGTATACATGTATAGTTATATGTCTATGTGTGTGTACTGTAATCCAGTGGGCTAGACCCATATTTATTACTGATATGAAACACTGTCAAAATGGCATGTTTCCATAGACCCTAAATTAGTTGGGTTCTTATGCATTTTTGATAGCTATTTCTAACAAATATAAAATTATTGCACATTTTTGCACAGTGCAAAAATTATCCACTGTTTTTACCCTTTTGAAATTGACAAGGATCTAAAACTATATGCTAATATTACCTTAAGAAGAAAGCCACTTTATATATCACTCAGAGTGCAATTAGTTCTAGGTCTAAATATGAAGGTGTTCACTCTTGTCTTGACCCACATTGGAGTCTAGGTTGTTTTCTCTACCTGCTCCAGTTGATGCCACCGTCCCTTCTTTTTCAAAAATGTTCTCACTCCTGAGTGGGACTGAAAGATTCCTCTATTAGGGTCAGTGCTCAGGCCACACACCAAATCTATATCTCTGGCAAATTCCCAGCAACAAAATTACAGAATTCCAGAACCAATTCTTTCAATCTTCATTCAAAGATTTTTAATATAATTTTTTATTTATTCACTTTGTTTCCCAGCTGTAGCCCCAACATTCCTCCCTTCCCAATCCTATCCTTCCTCCCTCCTTCATCTCTTCCCACGCCCCTCTCCAGATCCACTGATAGGGGAGATCCTCCTCCCTTTTCCTCTGACCCTAGCCTATCAGGTCTCATCAGGACTATCTGTATTGTCTTCCTCTGTGGCCTGGTAAAGCTGCCCCCCTCTCAAGGGGAGGTGACCAAAGAGCCAGCCACTGAGTTCAGGTCAGAGACAGCCCCTGTTCCCCTTACCAGGAAGCTCATTTGGAGACTGAGCTACCACAGGCTACATCTGTGCAGAGGTTCTAGGTTATCTCCATGCATGGTCTTTCGTTGGAGTATCAGTATCAGAAAAGACCCCGGGCTCAGATTTTTTGGTTCTGTTGTTCTCCTTGTAGAGCTCCTTTAACTTCCAGGTCTTTCTATCTCTCCCTTCTTTCATATGATTCCCTGAACTCTGCCCAAAGTTTGGCTATGGGTCTCAGTATCTGCTTTGATACCCTGCTGGGTAGAGTCTTTCAGAGGCCCTCTGTGGAAGGCTCCTGTCTTGTTCCTTGTTTTCACCTTCTTCAAATGTCTATTCTGTTTGCCTTTTTAAATGAGTATTGAGCATCTTACCCAGGGTCCTCCTTCATGCTTAGCTTCTTTAGGTGTACAGATTTTAGTATGATTATCCTATATTATATGGCTAATATCCACTTATAAGTAAGTACATACCATGTGTCTTTCTGCTTCTGGGATACCTTACTCAGGGTGATCTTTTCTAGTTCCCCCCATTTGCCTGCAAATTTCATGATTTTCTTGTTTTTAATTGCTGAGTAGTATTCCATTGTGTAAATGTACCACAATTTCTATATTCAGCCCTCAACTGAGGAACATTTTGGTTGTTTCCAGCTTCTGGCTATTACAAATAAAGCTTCTACTGGCATGATAAGCAAATGTCCTTGTTGGATACTTGAGCATCTTTTAGATATATGCCTAGGAGTGCTATAGCTGGATTTTGAGGAAGCACCATTTCTAATTGTCTGAGAAAGCACCAGATTGATTTCGAAAGTGGTTGTACAAATTTACTTTCCCACCAGCAATGGAGGAGGGTTTCTCTTTCTCCACATCTTCTCCAGCATGTGTTGTCACTTCCGTTTTTGATCTTAGCCATTCTGATGGGTGTAAGATGAAATCTCAAGGTTGTTTTTATTTGCATTTTCGTGATGACTAAGGATGTTGAACATTTTTTAAGTGTTTTTCTGCCATTCAGTATTCCTCTATTGAGATTCTCTGTTTATCTCTGTACCCCATTTTTAATTGGATTACATGATTTGTTGTTGTTTAACTTCTGGAGTTCTTTATACATTCTGGATAATAGCCCTCTGTCAGATAGAGGGTTTGTAAAGATCCTTTCCCAGTCTGTAGGCTGTCATTTTGTTCTGATTTTTTTATAATTTTTTTATGTTCTGATTTTTATGATATTTAGTTGGTTAGTGAGATAGATAGATAGATAGATAGATAGATAGATAGATAGATAGATAGATAGATAATTTTTTTAGATAGGATTTTACTTTGGAGTCCACTTTGGGTCCTTTTGTCTTTCTAGTATGG
The DNA here is from genome assembly GCF_907164565.1 of Psammomys obesus. Taxonomy (NCBI): domain Eukaryota; kingdom Metazoa; phylum Chordata; class Mammalia; order Rodentia; family Muridae; genus Psammomys; species Psammomys obesus. Next base: position 15,889,954 of record NW_026596095.1, on the reverse strand, counting down.
AGGTTATAGGCTGGTACTATATCATCCTTGCATAATTGGGTTATTTTAAAAACAAATTATATATGTTCAGAAAAAAAAAGACCATCAAAGGCTGGAGGATAAGCGTGGTAGAAGAGTGCTTGCCTGTTATGTGTGTGATCCTAGCTTCGACTCCCAGCTCACATGTAGAGTACGGAAACTTTTGGTATTTTTTGTATCCATATCTATCACTATCATTTCCATAATGAAAATGCACGATTCTATAACTGGAAAAAAAGTTAATGGACATTTAGAAACAGTTTCTCAAACAGCAATGCATTGGCAGAGACAGGCTGGCATCTTCCTTGTTTATGTACATGCCTGAGTGTACGGGCACATGGGTGCAGAGACCTGTAGCAGTCCTCTGGCTTCCACAGGTGCCTGGAAGTACCTAGACATCCTGGAACTGGAGATGCAGGCAGTTGTGAGCCACCTGACATGGCTGCTAGGAACTGGGTCATCGTGAGGACAGTAAGAACTCCTGAGGGCTGAGCCATCTCTCCAGCTCCTAAAGCCCATAGCTGAGATGGGTGACCATCACCACTCCAAGGAAGGAACGTGAGTCCTCAACAGTGGACTTGGGGAGGGGCATGCGTGAAGAAGGGGATGGGAGGATGGGATGGGGAGGGGACGAGGGAGGGGCTTATGGGGGGATACAAAGTGAATAAAGTGTAATTAATAAAAAGAAAAAGAAAAAAAAAGTGATAGTTCCAAAACTAAGGGACTGTAGCCTGAATGTTAGATGGCACAGACATGCATAATATATTTTAGGAAAGTTTGATCCAGGATAATAAATGCATGAAATGGTTTGGCATACAAAAGTATTATTTGGAAATTGGAGCTATTTGGAAATTGCCAGCACGTAGAGCACGTTATCAGGGTCTGTATACATGTGCTAAGCTTAATAACATATGGCCAGATACTTTCTATTGCTTAGTTTTCACAACACACAAAAAGCTATTGTCAAAGAGACCCACAACCAATCTATAGGTGGAACTCTGGGAATCTTGTGGAAGAGTGGGAGGAAGGATTGAGGGGATAGAAGGGATAAAGGACTCTGCGAAAAGACCTACAGAGGAAAATGACCTAGGCCCATGGGGGCTCACAGAGACTGAACGCCAACCAGTAAGCATGCATAGGTGAGACCCAGGACCCTCCACATGAATAAGAGATGTGCAGCTTAGTCTTTATGTGGATCCCCTAACAATTGGAGCAGGGGGCTGTCTCTGACTCTGTGGTTTATCTTTGTATCCTTTTCCATAGCCAGGCTGCCTTGTCTGGCCTCAGTGGGGGAGGCTGTGCTTAGTCCCCCTGTGAGTCGATGTGCCAGGGTGAGTTGGTACTCCTGCAAGCCTTCCCTTCTCTGAGAAGGAAAGGGAGAATGGGTGGAGGGTATGTGAGGAGGGATATTGGGTAGAGAGAAGGGAGGGAACCTATGATCAGGCTGTAAATTGAGTAAATGAACTAATGAAGAAAAAAAAATTTAAAAATCTATTATCTCTCCTCTGTACAGACAACATTGTCCAAACACATCTTTTACAGAGGCAAAATGAGAAACATGAATTTTTCCTACGGGATGGCAACAAAATTCTATCAATCCCACCTGAGGCATTATAGACATACCAAAAGAATAATTACATCCCAGTCCAGTTTACAAAGTTACTGAGTATTTTTAATTATTTTTTTTTTCTGCAGCTCTGGTGAGAGATTACTTAAGAATGTAGGTGACCCCCGCCAAGCACTTGCGTCACCAAAAAGTCCCATTCCAGCCTGGGTGACGACCTCCTGGAAGCTGCACAGTGAAGGTCTCCACCTGGTTAACGTGTCTATTGTCTATCGAGACCTCATGCAGCTGGGACAGAATTATATACAACTGCAAGGGAGTCAGTCACATGAGGGAAGGAGTGGATGGAACCTTGGGGAAGGGTCTACTGACCCTTTCCAACCCCTTCTTTTATTAAGGACTATCAATAGGAGCAATTCGGTGAGGGTTTCTTGTGGGTGATCATAGTTACTGTGATTAAATGGTAATACTTAAGCTATACCCAGAGGAAAGTGTGGCACAATAAGTCATTCTCTAAAAGAATGAGCTAGCATCATGATAACTAAAGCAACTTACTGATTTTATTTTTCACTTAATTTTACTTTAAAATTTTATGATTATTATATTTTATACACTTTCTTCTCCCCTTCTTCCTTCTAAATCCTTACATGTAAACCACTTGCTCTCTTTCACATTCATGGCCTCTTTTTTTTTTCTTTAATAGTTGCAGGTGTTTGTGTGTGTGTGTGTGTATGCTCCTAAACACATAAATAAAACTTGCTCACTTTGTATAATGTTAAAAAAAAAAAAAGATTGATCAGTTTTGGCTGCCTAAGAGTAAATGGTGAGAAAACACTTTTTCTAAGCCTTTAAGTCATGTTTTCCAACCAGGGAAATAATGACCCTATCCACCACAGTCCAGAACCTGTGATCACAGCCCAAGCTATGTGGCTGTCTTCTGAGAGCCTGAACCCCAGTGGCCTGTCTTCCATCTTTCCTACAAAGATGTAGAGAATAATTCAAATAGGAAACCTGTAATCATGATTTTATTTTTTTTTTAATTCAAAACATTTTAATCAGAGACACTAAGCCCCAGAGACACTTCTATTTTTCTTGCTGTCAAAACACATGCTGTTTGGGAGTCTAGGTGTTTCACCTGTACAGTGCACAGAGACACGGGTCTCCAGGTGTCCTTGCCTGCTGGACAGCAAAGGCCCTCAGCGTACCAAATAAAACCCTAGCCATGTTCTCTCCAGCTTACAGAGGAAGAAAAATTAGTCACATTCAACTGTCTCACAAATACATGTTTTACGACGGAGAAAATGATAGGCAACAAGTGCCATTTACAGACAATTCATGGACGGTGATCATTTCTCTCTTTAATTTACCCCATGTGATGATCTGGCCCTCATCTTCACTCTGTGAAATGACTGCATAATGCTACCGTCCTCCGTTTTGGATGGCAGCTGTAATGCTAAGCAATGGACACCTTCACATCTATGCTTGTTTACTCCTGAAATGGAAGCCTGCTCGGTGTGACATTCAGAACACAGGACGACGAGCTACAAGTCTTTATTAGCAGAGAAAAGTCTACCTAGGACAGGAGAAAAGATGGATTTATGATGAGAAGTTGCACACATCATCTCAGAACAGCTAGCAGATGCTGTTTAAGAAAAGTGCACTACAATTTCTGAGGTTCTGCTAATGCTTAAATCCAAATGCAACTTTCGCATCTAATCCAGGAGATGGAAATAAATACCCTATGTTTAAAGGCTTCTAATGTAGTGGCATCTTCCCAGTTGGTTTTCTGAAATTTTGAGCTGAGCTCTGTCCTCTATTTTCTTCCTACAAACATGTTAAAGCCTTCCTAATCTCTCCCAAGGCCTACCATTCTCCATGAGCTGCACTTTTTGTGCTTAAATAAGCATTCCTTTTTGCTATCTGGAGATGGGCTCTGAGCGTGAATGACCTACTCTATTGGCAGACTAAGCTCTACACTTCATTCAGGGGAAAGTTACACAGCAATCAAGAAGTATCTGAGTGGAATGCACACCATTCTTCACAAGAGCACATATAATCTTCATTGTGAATATAGAAGAAAAATATCATTTCTGAAACCTCGTTTTCCTAGAGCTTGGCAGAGAAATGTTTGTAGTTCTCTATGCTCAACTGTCTTCTTATAATGAATTTGGATATTTGGAAAATTGTAAGTATGTACTTTTTTGTGACAGCAAGAAAAACATTGTACCACTTAATTGTGCTGTATTACATATGACTTACATAAGTAAAGGAAAGAAAGCAATTCCTGTACACAGTATTCAGAGCGCACACTTGTGCTCAAGTATGGCTGTCTCTGCAACAAATGATAATCTAGTCGTGTCTCATGTCAATGAGTTTTGACTTTCTGAAAAGATGCATGAGAAAACTGCTCATTGCTTTGATTGAGTAGAGTTTATCTGAGTTGTTAAAACAGTCTTTATTTGTTTCTTGCCACTCTAATCTATTTTTGTCATTATAATTATTTGCTCCATTACCCTTAAAATCCTACCATCAGTCATATATTCTAATATTTGAATTTCTGTTTTCTGGATCCATATGTTTACTCCTACTCAATTACACAAACCAGATATCCCTAAAGCACTTTTTACAATTAATTGGTCAATATGAATAAATTGAATGGACTGGAGCCAGAATAGTAAAATAGATAAAGTTCTTAAGAATGATTATCAAGTTAAACCAAGTCCCAGGCCTGGTTTTGTATTCCAGTATCACAGTTTGTTTTTCAGGGTCGAGCATGTGATATCTCACCCTTGCTCATGGGGATAATTTGAAGATGAAGTAAATGGAATTACATGGAGCACTTGGCACTCTGCTTGGTGGTGCTCAATAAAGACTATAAATACAGCAAGCAGTACCAAGGTGTGCTGACCGGCAAGGCCAGTGATAACCACAGTGATTGCTGTCAGGGGAGTGTCATGGCTCTACAGCCAGTAGCACTGTCTAAAAAGACTCTGCCAGCTTTCCTGTGGGGGTCCTTTCCAATTAAACAACACAAAAGTACTGAGAATTCACTATTTACTCTCTGCAGGATACTAGAAAATAAATAATGAAAAGAAAAAGAAAAAAAATGATAATCTTCACTAAATACCCCAAAGGCGTCAATGTTCAGGGTTTTAAACCTTGTAAATCCAAGGCACTGAAAGATTTGGAAATGAGTCCTTCTGATTCTGGCTCATGTTCTTTGAGAAGAAAACATAGCCATGAGGCCATAGAGAGACTATTAAATATGATGGGAGACAGAGAAGAGCAATGAATTCCAATTTGACAAAATTAGATCATACAAGGTAGACAGGGAATAAGAAAGTCTGAAGTGTTTGACTCTGAATGGGACAGCTACATCAAACACGGCCTCCTCACCCCTCATGGATCTCTGCAGAAGAGGGAACAGAAAGAGCTGAAGAGCCAGAGGTAGTAGAAGACTTCAAAGAAACAGTATTTTCCAATCACAATAGGCCAGATGAACACAAGTTCCAGTGATTGTGACAGCATGGACAAGACCCAGACTAGCTCAGGCCAGGTCAAACTGTAGTTTGATGAAGGAAGGTAGATGTGCATGAAATCTCATCCCTAACTGAGGAGCTATTTGTTTAGCATTTGACTGATGCTAAGTGAGGGCAAGACAGTTTTCTTTAACAGTGTGACTCCTCCTCATGTATCAACCACACTCCAGGCAAGTCCAATGCTTAAGAGGAGGAGTTTGGGGAGTGGGTGGAAAATAATCAAAATACATTGATTCTTAAAGAACTAACAAAAAAATATTCAAAATAAAAAGCTGACACTGGACTTGAATATTGCATGGTAATGAAAATAATAGTTATTGACAAATTAATAGTGCACAGAGGCTAAAATGCTTTACCTGGGCAGCATAGTTAATGGAGTGAAGACATGTTGTGGCAGGAAAGCCAGGCTAGATCCAGACCTGGGGTGTCAGATGCAGGGAGCTCCTCCCAGTCCTGAATAACCAAGATGTGGGTAAATAGCAGAAGGGCAACACCAACGCCAGGATTAAGACCATGCTTTGAGGACTTTCAAGACAGTAAGAAATTTGCATTTTATCATACAGATTACAACAGATACCGTTAAAATATTTCACCAAAACAAGGTGATCATACCTGAGTCTTTGGGAGAAACTGTGCTATAGGTGAAGACAGGTAGAAATCAGTGGTTCTTAAGTGAATATAAATAAATTTCAAAATGCACGAATTACTCAAACACTTTAATTAAGAAAGTAACCAGGGCTCAGAGGGGGTTTTTAAGACTGAAGCATCAACCAAAGACTAGGCCCTCTACAAAAATGTAGAAGATGAGCAGCTTGGACTTCTTGTGGGTCCTCTAGTAAGGGAAGTGGGGACTGCATCAGACATGGACTCACTTGCCAGTTTTTTGATCACTTCCTCCTGGCAGGACTATCGTGCCAGGCTACAGAGGAGGAGGACATGATCAGTCCTGATGCAACTCGATGAGCTGGGGTGGATGGGAAAGAGATCTCCCCTTTTTTCGAGGACAAGGAGAGGGAAGAAAGGAGGAAGAAAGGGTAGGCCTGGGAGAGGAGGAGGGGTGAGGCTACAGCAAGGATGTAAAATGAATTAAAAAAGTAAATTTATTTCCAACAAAATTTTTTTTAAAAAAAAGAGGAAACCAAAAAGGATGTTTCCCGTGCCTGGCTCTTGAAGCGGGGAGCATTATCACCCCAAGTAGCATAATTTCATTTAAACAATGCATATACATACTCAAATTATTATCTACAATTTTAGGTAAATAAAAATACTGATTCTTCATAGCTTTTGTAAGCATCCTTAGCGATTTTTATCTTTCTTTCTCTCTTTTTCTATATTGGCATCTCTCCCCGTTTCCAATCTACTCACCATTTTTTTCTAACTTCTTTCATATCCTTTCTATCCTATTTGCCTTGCTAACTCACTAGCACCACTGTTCCCATTCTTCATGGTACCTTTTTACTTTCTTGATCTCTACAGTTAGTCCATGTTGTATACTCAAAGTTAAGGTTTTGGAGCTAGGAACCGTAGATGAGAAAGAACATACAGTGTTTTTCTTTCTGGGTCTGGTTTACTTCACTCAACATAATATTTTCTAGTTCTATCAATTTACATGAAATTTTCATGATTTTATTTTTTCTTACAGCTGAATAATATTTCATTGGGTCTAGGCATGTTTGCATTATCCAGTCATCCGTTTAAGATGATTTAGGTGGTTTTAATTTCTTAGCTATTGTGAACAGAGTCCCAACTATGATCGTTGAACAGGTATCTGTCAGGCAACTTCAAGAGACTTCAAAAACAATAAGAGTTATTGCTGTCACCCTTGGCTGCCTCCCAAGAGTTGAAATAATATGTAAGTTGTTATTGCTGAAGATAATATGTACATCAAAATTGAGTTGGTTCTGATCAAAAGCCTCCTCCATAAAGACTAGCTTTCCTAACACCGGAAGGTGCTCTGCAAGCTGCCAGGGGAGAAAAAGCATTCATGGCCCTACCTGGCTGTGACGCTTGGAACTACAACAACTATAAGCACAGCAAGATATCCCAAGAGGTGCAATAGTGGCATATCTTGGTGGTAACCAACAGCTCTCTAATTAGGCATAAGGCCTGCTGAACAGAAGGGAAGACATGCCTGGGACTGAAAACCTAGACCAGTGGCTTGGGAGATAATAAATCTCAGGTGAAGACCTACCACAGGCATTTCCCCAAACCGCATAATTCCCTAACTGCTTTCTAAATGCTTGCCCTTATATATCCATAAATGAGTATCTCTTACTCTTCATCAAATAAACTTCTTTTCCCTGAAGATGGAAATCTACAACCAGGCAAGCTGCAGAGAATAGAGGACTATGGGGGCAACCGGGCCCAACTGATATATCTACAAGTAATTCCCACACTGAAGGCTTAGAAAATATCTCAAAAGAGGGAGCCAAAAGACTGTAAGAGCCAGGGACCAGAAGTCTGCAAGACTGAGTCTTCTAAATGTAATAAGGAATCTGCACCCATAAAAATCTCAACAATATGGCTTTTTGTAAAATATTAAACATTGACAACACCAGTTTACATGCCAATGTGGACAAGGGCAATTGTACGAGGTTCCAAGCCTAGATGAAGAGCTACAGGCAAGTGAAAAAAAGAGAATTAGTCTTACCCAGGGATGACTAACTTAAATGGTTATCCAATCTCAAGACTTAAAGACATACAAATAAACCAAAAAACATATCTACAAAGCCTACATGCATACATACAAGCAATGCAAAAGGGACTCAGCAGTTTGCATTTATTTACTTGTTTGCATATTACAATAATAACTAAATAATAAGGAGCCACGTTTTGAAAGAAAAAAAATGGGATGAGATAGGGGAAGGCTTTGAGGGAAGTAGGGAAAATTGTATAATTATATTTTAGTTAAATTTTAAAAAGAGAGAAAAAAAGAAATAGAAGAAACTGAAATGGTTAAAAATGGGAACATGAATGGAACTAGGCCAAATAGTCCTTAAAAATCTCTTACTACAGCATTTTTGGAGAAGTTGCAGCAGGCAACTGGGTAATCATCCTAAGGTCAGGAAACAGGCCTTCAAGATACCCTGGTCTTGCTGCCTTTCCATTTTTAGAAATGCATACTGTCACTCCAAAGAGAGGAGAAAGAGCCAGTGACAGACGATAAATAGCTGACAGGTCATCAACAGAGTTCAAAGTAGTACCTCCATTATGTATTAATAATTTATCTTATACAAATGCATATTCTATAAAGTAAAACAGAGTACAGACATTTCTCCTACATGAAAATAGATGAAAGGTGACCCCAAAGTAATTCTTTTTAGCAGGACAAGGATTTTTTTTTTTTGTAGGAAAGAAAATAAAACAGTAGAAAGGTAGAGATTTGGAAATTCATCTTCTCATAAGGGACAGATGGGGACAGGAACCACTGTAGGACACTGGGGTCTTCAGACAGAGAAATTAAGAGACAAGAGCCAGTAAGAAGGGAGATGATTGCAAGGATGCACACACAGTCTCCAGCCAGGCAGGCACATTTGACCAGGATGACAACCAGGAAGAGGCCACTGAGCATGCTATCTGAGAGAACAGAGGTTGAAGATCAAGAGCAGGTAGTGGATGCAGGAGGAAACAATGTGTGGGGGAGGAAAAAAAGCCAAAGGAAGGATGTATATGTCCTAATATTCCTAATATGAAACTACAGAGCAAGAGCTGAAAGAAATGAAATTGGCCTTAACACAGCAGGAGAGAGAAGGGGGAAGAAAAAGAGGACTTCATCTGATATCAGCAGAGGGAAACTGAGTGAAGATGGAGGTTACCGTGAGCTACACAGAGGAGGAAAGCTGATGGGATTTATAATTGTATTAGGACTGGGCTGGGAGAAAAGCAGATTGAACACATTATTTTAAAGCAAATAATGTAGATAAAGTCATACTAAAAGCAGGAAAGTAAGTTAGGATACAGGTTAACAGGGGCAATAAAATTGACAGAGTTATCACTTGGCAGACAAGAGAACTCTGTTGCCTAGAGATAAAGCTGCCATATGAACAATCCGAAAGGTCCATTTCAAATGTGGGCTGTCCAAATCACAGAGATTAAGTTCTGGAACAAGCCGGGATTCAAGGCTTGGCATTGTTTTAGATAAAAGGACAAACAGACAAAAGAACCCAGAATGGTGATCGCAGCATTCTTAGAACAGCTGAACCAAGAGTCTGTGTCAAGGAATCCTGAAGATGGAAGGATGGATATATACACTTTAACCCTTTAGATTCTCGGGAGGCTGAGCTACCTCCTACCACCTAACTCAAGGCCTACCTCACATGCATTCTCCCTCTTTCAGTGCACTTTCTTTGTAAACACATTTGTATTTAGCACATCTTTCTCAGTACACAGGGGCAATTTGTTCCCACTTCTGTAATTCACATTCTGGCTGGCTGTGGTCCAGCCCTAGAATATTCAGCTCATCATCTTCATTCATGATTTACGAAGTCAGCAGGACTTGAAAATAAAATCCTGGTGGATGTTCTGTTGTTTCAAAAACCCAAACCGAAGGGTTCAGTAATCCTTTAAATCTGCAATCACTAAAAGAAAGCCATTGTCACTAAGTCAGAGGGAGTTTAGAAACCACAGAAAGCAGAGTTCCCCCAAGCATGATTATCGTTAAATGTAATGATGAAACGGTACTGGTAGATGACAAGGCCACTTACACACGAGTGCCATTTGATTTGACATTACTGAGGCTTTTATTCTCATTTAGAATTGAGGTTCTGTGGGGGAAAAAAAATCTAATCACGTTCCTGAAGTTATCAGAGGCGGACAAACAACCCTCTAGCGTGGCAAGTGTGAATGTGCACCAATGCTCACAAACAAGTCGACAAGGGATGAAAGGCTTGCCTGCACACCAACGAGTCGTTCATTTAATACTTGCTGTATTACAAACACAAAACACACATTGGGTCTCCATGTCTGAGAGTAGAGGTACAGATATATTATGTTGCTTTTATAATTTATATACTTCACTCTGACCCCCAGAGAAATTAGACTTAGAACAACTACTAATGATAGTTTAAAATAAACGTTATTGGAAACTATAATGTTTCCCAATACAATTAGAAGCTACAATTGGAAAATATAATGCTTCTAATTGTACCTGTTCGTATTTTTTAACGGTTCCTCCTGCCACACTGTAATAGCTTTTCCTGTTCCATTTTTGCACTATGAGACTATTTTGTAACCTGAATTCTCTCAGTAGAGTTTGTGATTTATTTTGCTTTTTTGTTTGTTTGGTTTAATTCTTTGTTTGTTTTAATTGAAAAATATTTGGAAGCCTTATATTTTGATTTTCAGCACTAAACTCTCCAGGAAGAGATTCTACTCAGGTTTTTTTTATAGCCCAGTTTGACCTTCAATAACAAATTAGTGTTTCCACTGTATTTTATCATCTTGCTACTAACAGCATTTTCATTTTCATAGAATCAGGAAAAAATAACTAAAGGAAGAAGTTAGGGCACAGAAAGATAAATTAACCTGCCCAGACTTGCAGAGCAACTCTGACTCACAATCAATGCTTGTATTTCCATCCCCATCTCCCTAAAATCTCTGTCCCCTTAAGGACATTTTTTTTTTCTTTATGGAAATGTACTTGCAGCTGTGGGAATGGGAATGGTCTCAGCAGAGAAGGTCTTCAGGTACCGACATCTCTGTAACAGGCATGGTCTCCAGCACATGGGCGTCTTTCTTCTTCAGGCCGCTGTTCTGTGCTAACATAAATTCCTAAGGGTGAACCCAGTGCTGGAGAACTGACGACAGCAGTGAGAAGAATGTGAGACAGGAAGATTCCTCCAGACAGGCGTTCCCAAACAGACTGATAGCACTTAGAGGTTTAAGTGACATCTCTTCTCTAAAATCCCCAGAACAAAAACCTGAAAAAGCCTTGGGATCTCATGGCATCAGGTGTGAACTGCAAGGCATTCATCCCTGGAATTACACCACATCGCCCTCTAAGCCCCTGTTAACAAATCATAGAACAGGACTCCACTTCTCTTCCTCTGGAAAGTGATTAGGAAAAACAAAATCACTAGCTGCCAAAACCTTCCCATGAGATATTCAGCAGAAGAAAAAAAAATGTGCCTTTCTTTCCATTTCAATTAAAATATAATATTTCACAATAACTTTTCGCATATATATTTAATTGAAATGCCAATGAGACGTGGGCTATTAGAGAGAATTAATAATAATCATGTATCCTCCTAATAACACCAGATTATTTTTGGAACTTGTCACTACATTGACTTTGTGTGTGTGTGAGACAGACAGACAGACAGTGGGAGAGAGAGAGATAGAGAAATGTGGGGAAGGAATAGTGTATTATGCCACGTGTGGCAGCCAGAGGAGGACGTCTAGTGTCCTACTCTTCATCAATATATTCCCTTGTGACAGGGTTGCTCATTGAATCTGGAGCTAGGGTGGCAGTGAGCCAGGCCCAAGGATCCCTATATCTTTACCTCTCAAAGCACTAGGGCTACAGGCACGTTCTTGGCCACTCCTGACTTTGTAAGAGGGTGCTAGAGATTTGAACTCGGCCCCTCATGATTTAGCAGCAAGTTTTCCTCCCTACTGAGTTATCTACTCAGCTTATGTACTGACTCTCAAAGAATGAAGATGAGATCAGATTCCTATCTCTCCTCCTGAAGACCTTCCAGATTTCAGCGTTCCCTTTAGTTCTTGTGTGTTTAGTATTGACCGCGAAGAGCTAAATGATTTCACTCCCTGTGTCGTATATGCAAAGATAACATTCCTGAATATTAATATGTAGCCAGCTGTATAGGGAAGAACTGCCTTGACACCCAGCTGAACTAGTATGTGGCCAGAGTTTTGGCTTAATCACCTCTGGCCATATGGAAATTTTTATGAACAAGTCATCTTGCCTTTCCCCTTATTCAAATATCTCAAGGGATTTCTGGGATTTCTGGACATCCAAGCAACATCCCTCCTAGCACACTTCAGGGAGACTCACATGCAGAATAAAAACATGTGGGTTGAATTTTTCCAGGATATAAAAAAGAAACAAAAACAAAAACAAATAAAGAGTGCCTGATAAAATAAAATTTTAATTTCACCAAAGAAAAACATTAAATCGTGTAAGTCTCTCTGTGGATTAAAGAAGCCAGTAGGCTCTTGCCATTTTAATGGTGGGTCTGTATATGTGCTACCCATAACCTCCATCTTTTTCTCATGCTGTGGATACAGGTTGAACACTCACTTGCTTGATGGTTGGTGGTATGTATTTTTCTACATTGTCTGATGTTTACAGACATTCCCTTGCCTAGAAAAAGCCAATTACTAACTCTCCTTTATGCCAGTTGACCTGACGGACACTTGCCTGTAGCCTTGACAATGTGTACATTAAAGCAAATAGAAGAATAAAATCTGTTAGAACTGAAAAATGGGGGTTTGTCTCAGTGGTGAACCCCTGCTCCCCCTCCAAAAAAACAAGTAGCTGAACTATCAACACACCCAGGGCTGGAACCCTGTTCCTCCTACTTACTCTTCCCTACTTCTTCCAGAAGTCCTAACCCTAAATCCTATATAGGAAACAGAACACCAGAGTCCTTTTCACTTGGCTAACTCCATCTTGGCTTTGGTGTCAGATTCTTTCCATAATAAATGCAGCTGGATCTATTGAGCTGTGTTGGGTATTTAAAAAATAATGACAGTGATTTCCAGATAAGATGGTAGACTAGAACCTTTCCTCAAATGAACATTCAAGGACAAGAGTGAGGATAATAACGACAGACTCTACTCCAAAGAGAAAAAAAGAGGCAGAAACACAGCAATTCACAAATGCAGTGAGAGAACAGCTGAGAATAAGAAGGGCAATACACCAAGAAGAAATTAGCTAAGCTGGACAAACCTCCAGCCACAGAACAGGGTTGGAGAAATCAGAAGCCTCATGCAGAAGGTATGGAGACCAACACAGTGAAAAGACACTGACTATCTTACTCTCTGGGCAAGCCCACAGCCCTCATACACCTCAGATCTAGTTGTGAGGACTATAGAAACAGGGTGGGTTTTTTGTTTGTTTGTTTGTTTGTTTGTTTGTTTGTTTGTTTGTCTTTGATATTTGGGAAATAGAGAGGAATCCCATTTTATCTCTCTTTACAACTCAAAAGGCAGGGGGTGGTTGCCATTTTGGAAGGTAATTGTTTAAAATTTGGATATCCTGAAGACCTCAAGGCAGGCAACAATTACATGCTAGGAGCTCAAATTTCACGTGCCAAAGCTCCAGGATCAGAGACTGCTCAGGGAAGCAGTGGTGGAAAGCAGGAGGGTCAGAGGCTGACAAGTCATAGGTGCAGGAAGCACAAGGCTCTGCCCAAGCAGCAATGAGAAACAAACAAACAAAAAACAGCAATCCCACCCTTAGAAACTGGGATCTGGCCTCATCTCCTAAGACTAATGCTGTAGCCCTGGGCCAAAGCTCCAAGGGTTGACTTCTGAAGCCACCTCTCATGCCCTTTTCACAGCATGAGTCTAAAAATCTCTGAAGCGCTGGTCCTGTGTCTAACACCCAGCTACTTCCAGCAGGGAACAGTACTTGGAGGGGATAGGAGAATGTAAAGCCTGGGTCTCCAGCTCTGCAGGTCTCAATGCTGTGGCTGTTTTCTTCAATCCCAGTAGACTTGGAGACACTCCTGTCCAGACCATTAGGGACCCAGGAGATGTACTCCAGAGACTAGCAGGGAGCTGCAAGAGCCTTCCTAGCTCGCATACTACAAAGCCACGGCTAAACTACAGAGTCTGCACTGATCAAAAGAAAGCCACGAAAGTAGGCATAACTCTTGCAGACACCAGATTACTGTATAATGTAGACTAAACAACAGTGTAATTGGATTAAAAAAAAACAGAGTGCACAAGTTTATTCCCTACCAGCAACTATGCATATAATTGGCCATCATCAAAATCAATAAAAAACAGACCAAAAGACAATTATGTTTCAAGAAAAGTGTAAACTGAGGTATTTGAGAACATCCAAGACATCAGTGGAGAAGAGAGTGAAAAGAATACTATACAGACAGGAAGAACAAGCAGCTTCAGTAGGTTTCTTTTATCACCTCCCACTTGGGGAAGCAGCCTTACCAGGCCACAGAGGAAGACAATTCAGCCAGCCCTGATGAGACCTGATAGATTAAGGTCAGATGGAAGGGGAGGAGGACCTCCCCTATCAGTGGGCTAGGGGAGGGGCATGGAAGAAGAAGAGGAAGGGAGGGTGTCAGGACTGGGAGGAGATGAGGCAGGGGCTACAGCTGGAATACAAAGTGAATAAATTATAATAAAGATAATAAAATAAACAAAAAATAAATAGGTAGATAAGTAAATGAATAAATAAATAAAAGAGTAGGTTTGATGAAACAGACAGATGAACAATGGAGAGATAAGGAATCTGCCATGTACAGGATCATAAACTAGAAAGTTCTTATTGTTGTTCAGATAGGAAGAATAAACAATCATCAAAGAACCAGAAAAAAAGATTAACAAAGTTACAGGAATTAGTAAACATCTCATAATGATACCATCAAGTGCAACCTGAGTGCATATGACCTCAATTCACTACTAAAGTGACTGATATGCTGACAGGATTAGAAACAAGACTCAACTACCTACTGTCTCCAAGGAACACATCTCACTAGAAAGGGAACCCAGAAACTGAGAGTCCAAGGATGTTAGATGTGGAACACATGGACTGTTCCACTGGGGAAACCCGCAAGTAGCTAGAGGGAGGTGGTCCAAACCTCGAAAATCTTAATCATGAGACTGGCAGGAGCCAGGACTGCCCCTCCCCCATTCTGTACCTGCATGTCCTGGTGCAGGTAGCCCTGAGACCATACCCTCAATAAAGATCAGAAATCAAAATGAGCAGTATAGATGCATAAATGCTTAGTAAAAGAACACATCAAGAAAATCATACACTTGCCTTTCCTCCCTCCAAGCCTTCCATATTTTTCAAATTTGTAACCTCTTTTTATTAACTTTTATTGTGTACATATATATATATATATATTCATAAGTATAATTAGCTAAGTCCATATAATCTAAGTTGTTTGACATTAAATGACTAATTGGTGTGCTCTTCTCTACAGAAGACTCTCTTGCCTGCTCCTGGCTTTCCTCAGTTGTCTATAGCTTCTTAAGGAATAAAAGATAAAATATAAAATAACATAACCAAAGAAGTAAAAAATATTTGCAATAAAAACATTAAGACATTAAAGAAAGGAAGGAAAAAAGATGGATAAAGCACTCATGTTCATGGATTTGTAGAAAAATATTGTAAAACTCAGTGTGTCACCAACAGTGACAAAATCAACACAGTCCCATCAAAATTCTAATGGCATTCTTCATAGAAGGAGAATATAACAATCTGAAATTCATATGGAACCACATAGGATCCCAAACAGCCAAGCAACTCTATGGAGAAAGGACAATGCTTATCACAATGTCTGATCTCAAACTGTATTACAGAGCCATAGTAACAACAACAACAACAAAAACCTAAGTTCTGTTAGCACAAAACAGATATATAGAAAAATAAATAAAGGATTTACAAATAAACCAACATACATGCAGTTAAATAATTTTCTACAAAGGTGCAAAAATTATGCATTTTTAGAAAAGATGGCCTTCTCTATAACATGATGCTGGGACAACATAACATCCACCTATAGAGAAAAAGAAGGAAGGAAAGAAAGAAAGAAAGAAAGAAAGAAAGAAAGAAAGAAAGAAAGAAAGAAAGAAAGAAAGATCAATTTAATACAGATCTAAGACTTGAAGATAAGACCTAGAACTTTGAAGCTGCCAGAGGATAACACATACAAACCACTTCAAGTTATGGGCATAGAAAAGGATATTTTTGAAAAGAACTCCAACAGCACAGGAAACAATCCTAAGAATTAACAAATGAAATTACATGAAATATTAATGCTTCTGCACAGCAGAGACAAACCTAGAATATATGAAGAACAATACAAAATAAACAAACCAACAAACTAAAAACACACCAGCCAATGATAAGTAGATGAATGAACTAAATAGACTGTTCTCAAAATAAAATAAAATAAAAAAGACCTACCAATGAGGCCAGTAAATACATGGAAAAACTTTAACACCCTTATCCATCCTTGAAATGCAAGTTAAAATAAACTGGAAATGCCACCATGGTGGTCAGTGTGGCTATTGCTCAAAAGCCTAAAAATAGAATTACCACTGGATCAATCTCTACCACTCCTGGAAGTACACCAGGAGGGTTCTAGTCAACACAACACAACACACACACACACACACACACACACACACACACATACACACACTTTGAGCACCTATGTTCTTTGCTGCATCCTTTACAGTAGTTAGAAAATGGAAGTAGCCTAGATATCCATCTACAGATGTTATATGTGTAGAATGGAATTTTATTCAGTGATAAAGGAACTGGCACTATGACTTGCAAGAAATAGGTGGAACCAAAGATAACTATATTCTGTGAAATAAAGGAGACTCAGAAATACAAATATCACATGTTTTTTCTTATATGCAGAATCCCAATTAAGTCAGTCTCTACTCCCTTCCTCTGTGTGTGTGTGTGTGTGTGTGTGTGTGTGTGTGTGTGTGTGTGTGT
>NW_026596095.1:15845413-15873158 GCF_907164565.1 Psammomys obesus | reverse complement strand
TGTGTGTGTGTGTGTGTGTGTGTGTGTGTGTGTGTGTGTGTGTGTGTATGAGAGGGGGTAGGATATCTTCAGGGTTGAGGAAGTGGGTAAGAGGAGGTTATTAGAGCACCTGCAGTAAAAAAGAAAGGATATGAATATTTGACAGCAATGAGGTGACCCACAAGAGAGGCAATAGGAAAGGGAGAGAAAATCAAGCTAAGACAAAGAGGATAAGTAATGGGGAATAGAGTACCGCTCTGAAAGGTCACCAGTAGCTAATGATAAGTGCTATGAACAGAAACAGCAGAACTCAGCAGCGCTGCAACCTCTGAAGTCAGATGGCCTGGGCACAAATTGAGAAGTCAGGTCACCTTGAGCAAGAACACCGTTGCCACAAAATTTCACCTAATTAACAAAAGCGAATTACTGAGAATAGTGCCTACCATGGTCAGGGTTCCCTGATTAAGGTTTCTGGTCATTGCTGTGATTGTGATCATGTTGATGGGAAAGACAGAATCTTAAAATGATTCGTTGCCAAAGGTCCTCAAATGACCAAGAGCACAGTATCTGTGATTTTTTGTAACCCATTTCATACTAGATGCTGGCTTTCCTGGCGAATTAACCAAGAATCAGATAACTGTTACATCACTCCAGTTTGGGGCCTACAATTATCAAAAATCCTTGCTATTTCTCTTGCACTTTTGGGAACTCATTAGCCATCATAGTAGAAGTGAGGCTCACCAATAAAAAAGACCAAGTAGAGATTATGTGAAAAGGTAAAACCTTAGAGTCTAAATAAAGAGATCATGAGGCACCGGCTGCCTATTTTTTTCGGCTGCAAACCTACAACCATTCCTTCTACAATATGAGAAGCCATTAGGATGTTCTGGTCTTCAATACCATTTACAACAGCTGTAAGAATGACCCCCAAGTAAGACTAGCATAAGGTGGCTACCTGAGTCCTAGTCAATCCACAGAAACACAAGAAGTAATTAGAAATTTTCTTTTTAATTGTTGAACAGTGAGGTGTTACTTTGTGCAACAATGAGTTAAAAAAAAAACTCTACAACTAATTATAATAGTTTCAAAGATATGGAATCAAAGATAAATTTAATACCCTGCCAGTGTCATATATAGTGCATCCTTATATTTTCCTAATGTAGATTCTTTACTCTATTTCAGCAAGTTGATCTGACAACAATCCTGTGACCTTTGGTAATCTTGCTCCTTAGAGTCAATTTCTTTCTTTTTATCAAGGAAGCTTTCTTCAGTTCTGCTTCTCTTCTTCCTCAGCTCTGGTGGAATATAGTTAATTTGGGATTGTGTATGATTTTTTTTGCCTCCGTCCTCTGTCTCTCTCTCTCCACAACCCCCACAGGATTTCTCTGTGTAGCCTTGGATTTCCTGGAACTTGCTCTGTAGACCAGGCTGGCCTTGAACTCAGAGATCTGCCTCTGCCTCCTGAATGCTGATATTAAAGGCATGTACCACCACTGCCCAGCTCTTCTTTCAAGAGTAGAAATGGGTTTGCTTTTTACTCTCACACAATACTTAGTACACTGATTTATCCCATGTTTGGCTGCCTCCCACAGTCACATGGATATTGCCAGGCTCTGCAAGCACTAATCTTTACCGACAATGGCAACTTGCAAGGCTGTTGGAACCTAGACAGTAGTCTACGCAAAAAACATTTTAACCTCTAGGCAATTGACATGAAAAGGCAAATTATATTCAAAGTTTGAGGAAGGGGAGGCAGGAGGATCAGAAGTTTAAGGGTAATTGGACTAAACGGAGAAGTTGAAGCCATTCTGAACCACCTGAGACTGTGTCTCAACAACAGCAACAAAAGCTTGATCTGGAGAGACTGTTACTTATTTGATTTGAATGCCTAAAGGAGTCTCAGAGAATCTCTTGATCTATATGCGTAACAAAGATCACTAAGTTATGCCCACTGCCTAGCCCAAAACGTCCCAGGTCAGAAATACTCTTTCCAAGATTGTACTAGATAAACCACTCCTTGGTTGAAATTTCATTCATTCAGAAACAAGCATGTACCCTGTGAGAACTATTAGGAATAAAGCCTAGAGGAAGTTCCATTCTAAGAAAGGCTAATAGCTTCCTGTTAAACACCTTACAATAAATACTTTAAAAGCAAAATATATATTCATAAAGATGTGGATATGAAAAATATAGATTCTTCATGTCAAATTCTGAACCTGCCACTCCATCAGAAATCAGAAAACAAGATGAGAATAAGAACTGTAAATTGCCAAGCATTTAAAATGTTAAGCCATGCATACCACTATGTGAATTTTGAAATATTAGGTCTTTTTATGAGTGCAGGAGTAATCAGAACCTTTTATTGTAAAAGCGACTGAATTTTCAAGCATGTTTAGCGTATAACTTGTTCACTGATTATTTTTAGATGAGCATTTATTTCTCTACAACCTCATATCTAAGAAATGAAGGGGAGTTTTATTTTGAATAATGTAATGTGCTGTCCTTATTCCCCATCTGTCAAACTTCCCCAAACCCTTCAACAGCCTAAGATTCATCACCACCCAACAGAAAGCAGTATTTGCATTTATTTTATTGGACAGTTGAATAGCCAAGGAATGCTTTCTATGAGAGGATAAAATATATAAATATCACTCTGTTACGAGATGCATTACCCTCCCCCACTCCCTGCTCCCCTGAAGTTTAAGTATTTAACCTTCAGATATACAGTTCCAATGACCTGAAAATGGCCATAAACACATTTTCTCCTGCTTATCTACGGCTCCACTCAGTTCTCGGGGATCAATGTTTAGATTATTTCCAGAGAGGAGACGGAACCTCATCAATGCCTGCATAATGTCAAGGGGTCATCTGAGCTTCCATCCAGTGCTGGAGCCTGGCAGGAATGCATTTACTTTTAACAGGCTGCAGTTGCAGCCTGGGAAAAAATTAGTATGTCAAGAGATAGCCATTTAAGGGGGATCGTTGTAAAGTTACCCTACCATTAGACCCATTCGAGAGAAAGAGTCAACACTTTAAGGAAGCTTGAGAGAATTAATGGAAAGGAAATGATGGCATCAGGGCAAATAGTACCCAAACTACCTGTGACAGTAAAAGGGGGAGCAGAACTCAGGGGCCAGGGAGTGCAAGGCTGTAAGGCTGGTTTCTATCTATATGAGCTTCCTGAAGCTTCCTCATTGCGATACCTACAATGTAATTCCATCATGTTTTTATTAGCACCAGGATTTTCTGTTTTATTCAATTCTGCAGTATATCTTAGTTGTCTTCACTTGTGTCTTGATTAGATTCCTCACGTTTCAGCACAAGTATAGAACAGATTTTATTGCCGAAAGTTTTTCATCACGTTTTGGTTTTTAAAAGAGAGAGAGAAAAAAAAGAAATTGTCTCATCTAAAACAATGTCTGCTGACTTTATCTAAAAGAAGCTATTGTCTAAAAAAAGCACATAGCGGCTCAGTAATGCAGTAGTAAGATCGAAAACTCAGACATCTGTTAGCTACTTCTCGACAGACAGATAGTTAACTTCTATTTCCCCATCTACTAAAATAGTAACAGTTACTTCAGAAAGCTGTTAGCAGGTGGAGGGAGTGTGGAAGTTACCAAATCCACAAAGGTCACCCCATGTTTACCAAAAAGTGCATCAAAAGACAAGACATTCCAGCACCGTTGAGCCGGAAGATAGTCCTAAGCACCCAAAATATTTTCCCGTGCTGATCACCGATAGCATGTAAGCTATTCAAATAGGTTCCCTCCTGAAACAGAGAGCATCATATTTTTGTGGAGGACACTAGGTCCAGGGGCTAAACAAACAGTAGCTTGATTAAATAATTCTAAGAAATGAGACCAGAATTTTTGCAAACAAGCAGCTCCTGCAGTCTCCTGTGGGCCATGCCCCGCCTCCGGGGACTGTCTGTCCTAAACCGCAGCATTACAACAGAGGCTGAGCTACCTGTGCATATTCCTGGATCTATGCAGCTAGACAGGACTCAAAGAGGAACTTGAAAGCCGTGAGAAATCTACACACAAGAGCCAACACTGTTTCAGGGCTGATTTGAGGGTAGGTTTTTGCAAAATTATGACTATTGTATTGGGCTTTTGAAGGGCAAAATGTAATGTGAGTGCCTACTCTTAGAGTCCTTTCTTCATTACTTCCACGGAAAGAGAACTCTGAACAGTGGAATTTTTCCTAGGAAAGCCTGACCTGAGCAACATCTAGCAAGAGGATTAGTGGAGACTTTTCCTCAGACCTTCTCTCCTTCATTCATGGTTCATGAAGGTCGTCTGCATAGCCCCACTCTAATCTCAGAATATTTCTTCTTCTGTAACCTTCTTCTGAAATGTCCAGCTCCTCTCAGGGTCATTCAGTTTATCAAAGACATTTTGTCTTATTTTTTTTGTTTTGTTTTGTTTTTGCTACATTTTTAAAAACAGGGTCTCTCTGCAGTCCCGTGTGTCCTGGAGCTTGCTATGTAAACCAGGCTGGCCTCGAACTCACTGGGATGCAAGTTGTACACCACCAGATCACACCCCACTCATCAAAGACCTTTTTAAATGCCACCATTTCCTCCAGAATCACTTCTGAGGTGTAGCCAAAACCCCTTCCAAAATCTCTTTAACTAGAAAATAAAATTGTCATCAAACTCCACTAAAATATAACTGCCAGGATTTAAACAGTTATGGGTGTTATACATATCACACAGCAGACAGTTGTCATTCCAAGAAATCCAAACCCCTCCATGTCTAGGAAAGTCAGGCACATAGAGACAACCACAATTATGAAGGAGCATATTCATAAGAGATGAGCATCCTTTGAGGAGACAGTGAGAAAAAAAAATTTTAAGGACAAATTTGAAGGAAGGTTCAGTAAGATGCCACTAAAGTTGATAGAGGAAAATTTAAATGAACAGAACAAACCTGGCAATTGCATGGTTTTCCACATGCCTTTTGGTTCACATGAGAGGGTCAGGATGCCCAAAACAAGTCTCATTCGGGGGCCTAGTAAGATGCCACATGGGAAGATGGGTTTGAATCAAACCATGGAGCAGATTTCAGACGAGGACAGGTTGAAAGGGAAAAGTCCCACAAAAAGTTTGACAAACTGCCTAAAGTATAATCTGAAAAGCCAAGTCCAAGTTCAGAAGACCCTACTAACTTTTCCTGAGATGTGTCTGTCTGTGTACACGTACACATGCCTGCGAGGGCATGCTGTGAGGCTCTCCCGGAGTCCAAGTTCCAGGTGGTTATGAATCTCTGAATGTGGGTGCTACGGACTGAACTCTGATATTCTGGAAGAACAGCAAATGCTCTTAACCATAGAGCCAGCTCTCTAGCCCCGTAGGAGTAAATGTTTTAATTTTTTTGTGTGTGCTTTACATTTTGCTTTGTTTTGTCTTTAGATTTCACAGTCATTATCTTGATTCCCTAAGTAAATGAAAAAATAAAAATAAAATAAAATAAAATAAATCTCTTCTTTCTGCATGCCTCAATGCTCCTGGGCTTTGACAAATTGATTCTAGCATCTGTGGAGTAGCAAACTTCCTCTGTCAAATAATCTATATGATTCAATTACAGGTCCAAAAGAAGTCAGTAGAAAGAACACTAAGCAAAGACCTTGATGAATTGTATAAGCTTTATTGTTGCCATAAATTTTGAAACTAAGATCCTTCTGTTCTACATCTCAGTTTCTTTGAGATACAGATTTTAGGCCAGTTATTCCTGCCTCTACATTCCGAATCCTATGACATAACTCAGAGATGACGCTTTCAGAGAGTCTGCTTCTGTAGACATCACTATCACTCTAACATCAACTTTTTTTTTTCAATTAGTAAAAATATTTTACTTGATACTATAAAGAATGCACTTAACAACACAATAAAAACATTTGCTATGTTTGTTTGTTTATGTTTGTTTGCTACATTCATTGTAGCTTTATTTGTAATAGCCAGAATCTGAAAACAACCTAGATGTCCCTCAACTGAAGGATGGATACAGACATTGTGGTATATTGCACAATGAATATTACTCAGTTATTAAGAACAAGGAAATCATGAAATCTGCAGGCAAATAGATGAAACTAGAAAAGATCGTCATGAGTGAGGTCACCCAGAAACAAAGAGATGGGTATGGTATATACTCATTTATAAGCAGATATTAGTCATATAATACAGGATAACCACACAAAATCCATAGACGTAAAGAAGCTAAATAATAAGGAGGACCCCAAGGAGTATGCTTAACTCTCAATCAGAAGAGCAAATATAGTAGGCACCAAATGTAATTGAAGAGAGGGAACAGGACAGGAGCCTACCATAGATGTTCTCTGAAAGACTCCACTACCAGGGGACCTAAGCAGATGATAAGACTCACAGGCAAACTTTGGGAAGAACACAGGGAGTCTTATGGAAAAGTAGGAGGATAGAAGGACCTGGAAGAGACAGGAGCTCCACAAGAAGAGCAACAAAGCCAACAAATGTGGGCTCAAGGGGTCCTGCAGACACTGATACATGAACCAAGGACCATGCATAGAGAGGATCTAGACTCCCTGCTCAGATGTGGACAATAGGCAGCTCAGTCTTCATGTCGGTTCCCTGGTAAGGGGAGCAGTGGCTGTCTCTGACATGGACTCTGTTGCCAGCTCTTTGATCACTTCTCCCTGGCAGGGCGGCCTTGCCAGACCACAGCAGAAGAGGATGCAGGCAGTCTTAATGAGACTTGATAGGCT
This sequence comes from Psammomys obesus, assembly GCF_907164565.1. Classification (NCBI taxonomy): domain Eukaryota; kingdom Metazoa; phylum Chordata; class Mammalia; order Rodentia; family Muridae; genus Psammomys; species Psammomys obesus. The sequence goes on along the minus strand of NW_026596095.1, from coordinate 15,866,441 downwards.
AGGGTCAAATGGTAGGGGAAGAGGGCTTCCCCCTTCTGTGGAATTGGGGAGGGGGATAAAAAGAAGAGGGAGGGAGAGTGAGATGGGGAGAAGATGAAGGAGGGGGTTACAATCAGGATATATAGTGAATAAATTATAAAAAATAATAAAAAAATAAATAAAAACAAACATACCAGTCATGGTGGTGCACACCTTTAACCATAGCATTTTGGGGCATAGTCAGGTAGATCTCTGTGAGTTCAAGGCTACCCTTATCAACACAGTGAGTTCCAGGACAGGCAGATTTAGTAGTAAAAACTTGTCTCAGAAACAAACAACAAAATAAAATACATTGGAGTCAGCCAACGGTAGCTAGTCTATTATTAATAGGAATATTAAAAAGCAATTGATATTAAGCTGTTAAGTTAAAACTGATCATAATAAAATCATTGTCACCCGGTCAACTTGCAAATGCTACCAAGTATGTCACTGGTTTGTTGTTGTTGTTTTGTTAAGTACCAGTTATTAAAACTTAGTGTCACACCACTAGTGGTCTTCATGTTGAAAAATCAACTGTAGTGTATTAAGTAACAACAGACTAAGAAAGTTGTTCATGCAGTAATGTGCTTGCCACATAAGCTGAAGGACTTGGGTTCAGATCTCCAGCACCCACTCACAAGCCAAGGACAGCACATCTGTAGCCCTAGCACTGAGGAGAGAGGGGAGGACAATCCTGGGCCAAGCTGGCCAGCCAATTCATAAAAACCAGTAAACTACAAGGCCAGTGATGGACTCCGTCTCAGAATTAAGAATTAAGGAAAGAGCCTGGGTAAAATGCCCTGCATAAACTTATGACCTCCATAGTCATGTACACACACACACATACACACGCACATACTAGAGAGAGACAGACAGACAGAAAGGAGAAGAACAAAGAACGTTTTGAATGTTTGAATTGTGATTAGCTCAGAAATATATATGCATTACATACATATTTTATATTATAATAACAAAACTTCTACTTTTCCATGTCATATTTTCCCTATTGTCCCAAGATAATTTCAGTTTGCGTAAAAGAGAGTGAACAGAGATAGGGGCTTTCATTCCATAGCCCAGTTGGAACTCAAAGTCCAGAATCCCAGGCCTTGAGAGAAACCGGCTTGTCCTCCATGCAGTGTCCCAGGAAGTACATTAGCTTTGCATTAAATATCACAAGAATAAACAAGAAAATTCACCCAAGGAGCGCTGCCAGCGGCCCAACATCAACCCACAGAAAGCGCTCCAAGCAAGCTTTACTCCTAATAAATGTCCTGATATTGAATCTAAGGGACTCTAAATTTAGTTTGCAAGATTGCCAACACATGTTACAATGCTTCCTGGGGCCCAGCACCACTACAGAACCATTCTAAAGCGAGCCAACAGTAGTGGGTAAGACAAGAACTTTAAATCTGGATTTAATTTCTTATAAATGAAATAAATGTGTCTTTTTAAGGCTTTCCGTGTGCTATTGACAAAAAAAAAAAAAAAGAAACACTGCAGATTTACAAAGCAAGAAAGCTAAGAGTCTTTGTCACCGAGGAGTGAGGAAATGTTTGAAGCTAATTCATTAAAAGACACCCCCCCCCCAGAACGTTCCAGATGATAATTAGAATTTACACTGAGAAGTGTAGTTACCAAAGGCAGTAATCCGGGGAAGTTTTGGGTCTTTAGAATTTTTTATTTTTCTCAGCACTTTTTTTTTTTAATCAAAACGTATTCTACTTAACAGTAAAAATAATAGCAAAGGTAATTAAGATTTTAATATTTGACATCTTGTCTGATGAAAAATGTGAACGTAATTTTAATTAATTAATTTGTTCATTTACTTAGGCTTTCTTTGCTTTTTGTTTGTTTGTTTGTAAACAAGTTCTTAACCCACAGCCCAGGCTGGCCCAGAACCTGCTACGTAGGCAAGGCAGCCTCATCCTTGTGGCGATCCTCCGGTCTCATCCTCCAGAGTGGTAGGATTTGCGAGCAGGAGTCAGCATGGTTGGCTTTGGGGAATAGAATTGTGGCGGGTGGTCACGTGTGGCAGACAGACGTGTGCCGCTTCATGTGTGGGTGTACACAGAAGACAGGGGTTGACAGGGTGTCTCTTGTAGTCAGTACCCACCTGGCTCTGTGACACAGGGCCTCTCACTGAGCATGGAGCCCACACGATGTAGCTAGACTGGCGAGCCACTGAGCTGCTAGGATGGACCTAGCTATCTCCCACAGAACACTGGGGCTACGGCATCTGCTGCCGCACCCCACTCTTACATGGACCTTGTGAATCTGAACTCAGGTCTCCATGTCTTTACCAAGAGAGGCATCTCCTCAGCCATTGTGAGGATAATTTTTTTAAGGATTTTTTTTTTTTTTTAAAGAAAAGAAAGGGACCAAAATAGAAATCATAACAAATACCACAAAACTTCTATATACTCAGAAGCATGGACCTTTTTTTTTTTTTTTTTACCAAGTTGTGTTCAAAGTAAGACGTGAATTTCATTTCCACCCAAACAGCAAGCATGTAGCGTGAGCCGGTCACTCCTATACGGACTTGTCTATCTAATAATGGTTGGAAGTATGGCGTACCCACACTGCCAGTGTGCCCACTTAGACAGCAAGGCAGTTGTAGCCCAGTCCTATGAGGGAAATAGGCTCAGGAAATAGGCAAATAGAATATTTCCCCGGTGGGAACAAATCAGCAAAATCTTCATCTCCAAAACTAAAGTCAGGGTCACACGCCTCTGTCCAGTATCTTCTTCTAACAACTATTTCTGCCTGCCGTCCCCCAAAACTAAACGTTTCCTGAAATAAGATGAAGATATGAACAAAAGGCAGGATGCAATGCTGGGACGACATCAGTCTTCCCAACATGACTCTGTTGTCCTATGGCATTAGAGCTATTTGTCATGAGCATTTTTTAAGTGGTGTCATCCTGTGCCTCTGAGAAATAAAGAAATGAGGTTTCTTCTTGGCTGATGTAAAATCAGTATAAAATATGAAGTGTCACTCATGAGAGAGAACTATTGTGTACAATGATTCTTCTATCTTTTCAAGCAGTTGTGTCTCTGCGTTGGACCGTTGTGTGTGTGTGTGTGTGTGTGTGTGTGTGTGTGTGTGTGTGTGTGAAATAAGAATGTTCTTTTTGAGATGTTCATGCAAATTTAGCAACCAAAAGGAAAAAGCCAAAACAAAACCTTATAAACAGTTTATGTCTAGGGTGGAGGATCCAAGCTGCTGCTACCAAACAAAAGTGCCGCACGAAATGCATCATGGGCATCACACTAACTGAGCCTGACAGTGCAGGGATCACGAATCAGACATAATCTTATTATTTGGCTGTAGTTTGGACAGTTTCTCGGCATGACTTTAAAAACAGAATTTAAAAGATTACTTTCTCAGAAAGCATTTTCCCCTTCGCGCTTCTGTTTCTCATTTGTAGTCCCCCTCATGAGCCATTCTCTCCTGGCACCCCTTCTCCAAGCACCTCTCCTCCTCCTGCCTGGCTTCTTGGCCAGCTGCTTGTGGAGTGGTAGGTAACACATTTTCCTGAGATTTCCTGTTTGCTTCTTATTGAACTAAACACAAATTGTCTCAACATTATGCTAACTCTGGAAAGCTGGGCTGGAAATCAGCTTTCACATATGTAAAGTCATTGTTGTTTGGGAAAATGAGGGTGTGGAGCCAAATGTTTCTTAAATGAATTTACCAAACGCTATTATCAAGGAGCTAGATCTTTGGAAACATTTATACAAAACATGGTGATAGTGAGAACCAGATGCCTCCTTCTCTGCTGTAACACGTTGGGGAGGTGTGTCCTGGGTGCAGCTGTGATAGAGCGAGCAGGTTTGCCGGCTGTAGCACAGAAAGATTGCTGTTTGCAGTATCATGCGTGCCTCCCATAATCTGTGCCTTTTCTTCCTATCAATGGAGAAGGGCTATAAATTCCACCCTGACACGGTTTCAGTGGTGTGAACCCCAGATCTTCTCTAATCCCCAGATTAGATACTGAAGTGCAGCTTCAATTGAGCACTATTATCACATCCTATGGCTTGGCCCCGGCTCACACTGCAGCGTTTATTGACAGTGCCTGCCTCACTGTTGCTAAGTTGTTAGCACTCAACCTTATCTCCTGCTCCCTGAGTCTGACTAGCCAGGTTGTCAGAGGCCCCTCACTGCTAATCACGCCACCAGAGGCAACCGACTTGTTTTGACCCCCTGCCTTTAGTATCAAGCCCTCTCTTCCAGCAATAATCATCTATCTATTTACTCAGTTTATTTTTAGAGCGGGAAGGGCTAATCGCCTTAATTTGAGTGTAGGGGGGTGGGGTAAGATTCCTTGCTAATTTCAAATTCTTCTATATGGATGGGACATATGGACTTTCCTAAAAGTCACGGGTTGGGGGGATACTTGTTGCTTTTCATGCTCTCCTTCCTATAAAGGACGAATTAAGCAGTTCAGTTCGTCACCTAGGCGCCAGGCCTTGAGTTACAGGAGACAATGAAGGCAACAAAACTATCTAAAGATGTCTCAATAGACATGCATTTCGTGAAAGCTGAAAACAGATCTTCTCAGGCTTTTTGGAGTTTCACACTTGCATGCTCTCAGGCACTGTGCAGTGTTGGATCTAATCAACATTTCCACTTAGGTGTCCGAGAATCCTGACACTACTGCTCTCTTCCAAGCCACTAAGTTTTCTCAGTAGTTTTGCACTTTCTTCTCCACTTTCATACTTCCTCTTCCAGTTTTCTTTTTCCTTAACAGAGCACTCATCTCCTCAGCAGCAATAAGCAGAGTTTTTTTAGGAAAAAAAAAAAAAAAGACCCAAGGTCACACATACACACACAATCTTAGACTCGCCCACCAGCCCTCCCTGTCAAATGTCGAATAGACATAGAGCATAGAGCTCGGGCCCCCTGTTATAGTGCAAGAGCAAACAAGTGCCAAAGATGATTTCAGTAGAGTACAGGGTAAGATGATTGCTCTGGATGTAGCCTTTTACACTGTCTTTGTTTCCCTTTCTTTCTTTATCTCTATCCCCCTTTCCCCCTTCCTCCTAATCTTAGAAATGACTTCTAAGATTAGAAGTTCTTCTCTGTAACTCAGACTGATAGAGATTCTACCTGGATTTTGACAATTATGTGTAGATATGAACAAGAGAAAAGTAGGAGAAAGGTAATGAAAAAGAGGCCAGAAATAAGATTAGTGTATATAATGCCTACTGAGAGATAGCTAACAAAGTTGGCTCTTGGGGTTTTGTATAACCATTTCAGAGTGAGGATTTAATCAGTTCCAGGATTTTTTTTTCAGCCTTTAGGTTAACAAAAACATGCTTCTCAGAAACTCACCTATTCCAAAGTAGTGAGAGCAAAAAAAAAAAAAACCTTTTACCTCATTAGCAAGACACTCTGAAATGATCAGAACAAACAAACAAAAAAACCCTCTAAACTACATAAAAATCAGAACATAAAAAGAACAAGCCTTGAGTGTAAGAGCTGCAGGCAGTTAAATGAAACCAGCCCTCTGGGAAACAGTCAAATGCCTGATTTTTGCAGCCACGCCTGTAAGTCACAGAGCAGTAATATTCAGCATCAATTGAAGATGTTTTCAGAAATCCAACAAGTCACTACTGTTTCTTTAGCTCTGTGGTTAGTGCAATCAGAGGGTAGTCTTCCCTGGATAAGTCAACGTAACACCCACGTATCTTCAAACACACTGTATTAGAGCTAACCTCAGCAACTTTGGACCTAAACTGCCAAATGCTTTAAAAGTATGACACGTAATAATAATATACAATCAGAGATAGTTACTGTGCCTGTCATTGTTCTATCCCTGGGATGATACAGCATGACCATGGCAAGTCATAAAATAAAGCATTTAATTGGGGGCCTGCTTACAGCTTCAGAGGCTTAATCCATCATCATCATGGCAGATATCATAGCGGTACACACGAAGCCGGAGCAGGAGCTGAGAGCTACATTCTGATCCACCGGTAGAGAGAGTCTGGGTCTGACATGGGCTTTTGAAACCTCAAAGTTCACCCCAAGTGATATACTTCCTCTAACAAGGCCACACTCCCTAATCCTTCTAATCCTTTCAAAAGGTGCCACTCCCTGGTGACTATGAGCCTGTGGGAGCCATTCTTACTTAAACCATCATATTACTACCCATGCCTTCCCCCAAAGTCTGGTATCCATATCATAACACAAAAACATGCTCTATCTAACTTCAAAACTCCCCCTCCTCCATTGTCTATCACAGTCTCAACACTGTTTAAAAGTTCAAAGCTCAAAGGTCTTTTTTGAGACTCCTGATAATCTTCAAACTCTAACTCCCAAACCCCACCAAAAGCAAAAGCAAAAAGCAAATCACATACTTCCAACATAACAGTGACACAGAATATACATTACCAGTCCAAAAATGTTGAAAGGGAGCAGAGTGGGGAAAGAGTGGACCAAAGCAACACTTAAAACCAGCTGGGCCAACTCCACTCTGCCTCTCTGCGTCTGATGCCAAAGCGCTCTTCAAATCTCCAACTCCTTTCAGTTTTGTTGACCTCTTGGGCTTGTTTCTCTCTTGGGCTGTTTCCACACCTGGTCTGTACCTCATCTTGTCAGGTATCTCACATCTCTGGCCCCCTCAACATCTTGGAATCTCCAGCAAAATCCAGATTTCACCTTCACAGAGTCATGCAATGGCTTTTCTGGACCTCTAAGCATGGACACCCCTGACTCATGTCTGGCCTCAGCAGCTTTCCTCAGCCATTGAGAGAGATTCTACAACCCGTTCCTTGTGATCATGATTCTGAATCTAGAACCACATGGCTGGACATGCCAAGGTCTACTGCTTGATGGAGCTGGAACTTGGTCCCCTAGATCAATTACATTTACATCAGCTTTCTCTTGTTGATGGTTTCTATCACTGCTGTAGCTTTCATTTACTTCCTTTCCACAAGTCGGAAGCTTAGCTTGCTCGGATCATGCCCTGAGGTCATCATTTCTTTATTCCATTTAGCATCAGGTTTTACTTTAAACTTTTCATCTTCTTGAGCACAGAACTTCGCTCCAACGTTTTATTTCCTGGTGTTCCTTTACTCCTCAAACTACACTTTGTATTTCTTTTTTGTCTAGCTTGTACCTTTTCATTCTATAGCTACATAAACCCAGTTCCTGATACTTCTGTCTTAGTTACTGCTGTATTGCTCCAAATACAGTATAGCATGACCATGGCAACTCTTATAAAGGAAAACATTTAAGTGGGGTTGGCTTACAGTTTCAGAGGTTACTCCATTTTCATCATGGCAGGAAGCATGGCAGCATGCAGCCAGATATGATGCTTGAGAAGGAGTTGAGAGTTCTACGTTCTGACCACAGGCAGCAGGGAAAGAGAGAGAGAGAGAGCCCCTGAGAGTATTTTGAAATGTCAAAGCCCACCACCAGTGACACACTTCCTCCAACAATGTCACATCTCCTAATTCTTCTAACCCTTTCAAAGAGTGCCACTCCATGATGAGTTAAGCATTCAAATATATGGGCCTATGCGGTTAATTCTTAGTCAAACCCCCACAATTACAATGACAAAAAGAAAAGGAAAGGTTGGTTTTATTTTCATAAAATTCAATACAGACATTAAAATACTTTATTTTATTTTGGTTTATACAGCTAAATGTGTATGTTAAGATTTGTTTCCTTCGTATGAATCACTTATAAAGGAGTATTTATTGGTGCATATGAAAGATAGTGTAAAAGTAGAAGTTTAAGTATGTGTTCAGCGTCTAAGAACTTATGATTAAAACCACTAACTCCAGGTAGGGCACCATGACAGACAAAAGATATTATTCTAACTAAGTTTGTCTTGTTAAACAATTTAGCTGGAGTTACTAATAGAAAAATGGATTTGAAGTTTCTTACAGACATGTGGACAAACACATCACTAAAAAAAAGACCCATTGAACAACTGTTAGTGGATTATTTATCCTCAAGGCATGATGGAACCTCATGAGCCCCCTCTATGAACCATGGGAAAATGTTAATGACCAACTCTTACGCAGATATTTTGGGAGTTTAAGAAAGCAAAACCCATCTTATACCAAGAAGATAACAGTCCATATCAGTCTGTGGCTTCCTTAAGCTCTTCCGTTCTTTCTGCCCCCTCTTCTGAAGTGTTCACTGAGTCTCATGCAGTATGTTACAGATGTTCCATTTAGCTCTGGGCATTAAACAGTCACTTATTTTCAGCACTTTAACCAGAGTTAAGACTGCAGTAGGTATTGCCACTGCAATGCAGTAGGTAAAGCAACTGCCCTGAGTAAATCTAACAGAAGTAATAGTGCATGCATACAAATCAAACATTTAGATGGTAATTTGTCAGGGATATTATATTCATTGAACAAAATATCAGCAATAGCTTTTCTGCTAGGGTTTATGTCCTCCCAGACTTTGACTAGGTTTATAGTAGCAGACATAAATCTCTTCTTGTGGAATGGGCCTCAAATCAATAAGTGGCTGCACCCAATAACACACGATCCACTACTATACCTTGGCCTTTTTACAGTATAGTGTTCATGTCTATATCTGAGCAGGATTTTTTTAGATGATTTTCTTCTCTTCTTCATTTCTTTAGCATTCAATGAGCCTAATTTGTATGCCAGTATATATTATTAATATTTGGCAGGGCATTTCCTAACTCATAAAAACCACATCTTGCAATAAAAATTCATCGAAGCCACTGAAGTCCCATATAAGTTCCCAAGTCACTACTGAATTAAATTTTTTTTTAATTCTCTTGTGAAGAATTTTGTCTGGCCTGAAGAACTGGGCATTGGGAAACTGTCTCTTGAAGAAAACTGTTCATCGTCTATGCTCCACTGGTCCCTGGTATTTATGGGGACCTCACTTAGTGATAAACAAATATCTCCAATGGCGCATATTGTCTAATCATTCAAAGATTGCTTTTCATACTACTTCCTCAAATTATGCAATCTTTGTTTCAAGGAGAAATTGAGAGTTATATTGCTCAGTTTCTCTGCTTCCTTGTTACTCAAACTGATCCCATCTGCTCCCATGCCTCACCAGCCAGGCTATGAACATCTATTACATGTCTGCTGTCAAAGGCTTTCCCATTTCAAGTGTTGCAAAGGCAAACAGACCCACGGTCGTCACAGTTTGTTATATTTGGCTGTAATTAAGAATCCCATTTACATTGTCTCCTGGATTTATTCTTCTTCTGTATTAATGGGCCTAAAAATGTATCTTCTATCCTATCTGCCTCACTATATTCCAAGGAAAATTTAATGCAACACATGGAACCAAATACAGGTATGACCGAGGCAGAAGAGAGTCTAGGAGGGCCACTGACATTGTCTTTGCTGGGCTCAAGATATATTCAGCTGAAGCTAAGCTATCTGAGGATAAAAGATCCCTGAGGGCATCTCCATATGGGCATCATTTCCCATGTGGTATGAACAGGCATGCCTTCTTGTATACCTTTTTTCTCATTTTTCTCAATGGTTCCATTGTTTTAAGATCCATGGAGAGGCTATTTAACCAAGCCTCTGAACTTGTATTCTTTTTTTTTTTTTTCTCAGTACCTCCTCAGCCATAAAAAATGACAAGCCAAGACCTCTGTCTTTATGGTCCCTTATTTTTGCATTTCCTGCCAGATCCAAGGCTAGTATAGTCCTTGTAATTCTCACCTCACCTAAGGATGTTCTTCTTGGACAAAGAGCTCACCCTCAGTTGAGCATCTTTTCTCTCAGAGCCATGCAACCAATTTCAGTGTCTGCTTATGATGCTATCCCATACCTGCTAACATATTTTCTAGTTTACCATCCATTTAGAGGACATCCCTATGCCTGTGAGACAGGTCCTGTTTATCAGTGAAGCAGTCCAATCCATATTACATAAAAGACCACCCAGAGGTTTTCTCCTGTGGACTCTGTGCTTTCAAACATTTCAGGCCTCATTAGATGTCCTCTCATCTACTATAGTGAAATACAAGAAGGCATACCTACTCATACCACATGGGGAATGATGTTCATATGGGAAGGCCCTCAAGGACCCTCAGCTTACCTTCAGTTGCATATCTCACAAGCCCAGCAAGGACAGTGTAAGTGCCTTGCCTAGACTCTCCTCTGCCTATGTCATACCTGTACCAGATGCCAAGTATTGCATTAAATTTTCCCTGGGAGGGATGAACAATTATCTAATCACTTCAGATCAGGTACCAACCACAGACGAAAGAAATTACTCTACCAAAGTCTAGCTTTGTGAACCAGTATGTTAAATTGGCATTAAATGACAAGAGTGTGGGAAACTTGTAGGTGATTACATCCTGAAGAAAAGTCTTCCCTCTGTATCCCAACAATTGTTAATGTTTGAATTTCCTTGAGTAGTGGAGGGGTTTAATGAGTTCTTCCACCCTCCCATGAAAGCATGTTAATGGGCCAAATTGGCCAAGTCTAATGTGAATATTCATTACTGCTGAGAGTTCAAAGGAGCAATGGCCGTTTCATGTCTAGAGGACAGCATTCCACAATGGTTTCTTTGTATTGCTTGAGGTAACAGGTGACGGTGAGGAATGGAAGCCTGATTCTAAAGCTACATCAGCATGCTGTACCCCCTTTTAAGATCTCTTTACAGTACAATAGAACAGCATAGAAATCCCATGCTATTCGTTGCCACAATTTGATACCAATAGCAATTTTAGGGCTCTTTTTCCCTGTAACATAAAATTTTAAACATTTTGAATATTAACTAAAAATCAAATAGATAGTTTGTAGATATGCTAAGATGTTAACACATGTCTAACACATAAAAGGAAATGTAATTATGTTGAAGGATATTAGAAACCTAACACACTCAACTGAGAAGCTGGCAATCTAAGAGGAAGTTATTATTTCAAGATGTATCAGTGACTCCATCTTAATAGTTTTTTTTTTTAAATAGGGGAAAGAGGTGAAGGAAAAACATTTTTAATAACTTGGTACTGAACTATAGAACTATCTGTGTAGCCACTGCTTTATTCTCAGGGGGCGACACTTCCTCAGACACTTCCTGGGCATCAAAGCACATCTGTTCCCAGGGAACCCTGGATTCTTTAATGGGCATCTTTGACTCAGCATCCCTGGGTGGTATGGGTGGTTTGAGATGCTTCCCACCCAAATATCACCTCTTTGCTCTCTCCCATCCCAATCATCAGTCCCACCCTGGACAGACAATGGGAAAGATAAGGATAAAAGTCTGAAAAAAACCTTGCCAGGCGACAGAGGAAGATGATGCTGCCAGCCTTGATGAGACCTGATAAGCTAATGTCAGATAGAAGGAAAGAAGATCTTCCTCTATCAGAGGACTAGAAGGGCATAGGGAGAGAAGAGGGAGGGTGTGTGGAACTGGGAGGAGATTAGGGAAAGGGCTGCAGCAGGGTTACTAAGTGAATAAATTGTAATAAATAAATATGCAAATAAAATAAAATTTTAAAAATCTATTTACTAATTCACAGAAGGCCAGGGACCAAGTTCTTACAGATTATTTTCAACTTAAAAGAAGTCCTACAAATGTAGGGTACTATAGTTGGCCAGATGAATTCTTTCTCTACTATTTCAGTCTGTATCCTCTTTTGAATATTTTTGAAAATACAAAGTACAAAAAAATTCTGCCTTTGATTAAATGTGAAATAAGTCTATTTTAATATACCTATCTAATATGAATGAGTTTCATTAATACAATTTATATAATTTGTGCATATTATCAAAATTTTACAAAACTTTTGAGATATTAGAGCATGATCACATTTTATATATGAAGAGAATGAAGCACAGAAAGGTGAAGAAATTTCTTCAAGGCCGCACAGCCAGGAAGCAATAGGGTGAAAGTAGAAACTCAGGCTCTCTGGCCTCTTGAATTTTATCATCACATCCTGCAGTCTTTTCCTGAATTTTATGAACTGAAGAGATTTAAATGTTCCTCTGCTGATGTTCAAATGAAGTGTAAGCTACTTCATGTTGTATTTAAAACTCAAGCTGCCTTTAAATCTCTTCCTGCTCTGTATCTTTCCACTGTGCTTTGTGAACTTTCATCATAGATAGAAGGAATTGGGTTAGTTCATTTTCCACACTGAAAGCCCTCATCCATATCATCCATACTTTTCCTCTGGCTTTCTTCAACAAATATAATAATTACTTCACCAAATATGCATGTATTCTGTAACTCAATAAATATTGCAGGAACGAGACACACCATTATTAAAATAAAGATATGCAGTTTTATGTTCAATGCAGTTGATTGTCTAGTGTCAAAGACCACATAAATTATGTAAGACTTATTTCAAACAATGCCATAAATAAAAAATATAGGGGAGTGTTACAGTTTGAATACGAAATACACCCCTTAGACTGATATGTTGAAGTCTGATGATGGTCTTCTGGAATGTGATTGGATCATGAGGGTTGATTTTGTGAATGGCTTAACCATTGACACGACAGTGTTGGTAGGTGATGGAAGTGTTAAGACATTGTTTTGGTTGGAAGAAGTGGGACACTGTCATGAGTTTGAAGGAAATATCACCTCCCTGCCCTATTATCCTCTCAGTCATTCTCTTTGTTTTCTGTAATCCACGAGGTAAGCTGATACACCCCACCATTGGCTCCCCACTGTGATGTTCATCCTTCTCATCACACCCACAGCCAAGGAGCCAGCTGAACACTGGCACCTCAGAAACTGTGAGCCAAAATAAAAGCTTTGTTCTTTAAATGGTTCCTGCCAGGAATCTGTTATAATAGCTCTTAAAATCTGACTCAAGCAAGATGGAAACTGCAAAATAACTGAAGGACAGTGCGTTGACACCTCCCTGTAAGCTGGCACTTGTGAGTCAGGGTGGGTAGATTATGAGTTTATGGTTACCCTGGACTACAAAGTGATACCTCATCTCAAAAGAAGTCGAGAGAAATTGGTGGGTGCAGACTTCAAAAGAAAGGTCTCTGTTAGATAACGTATTTTGCCTGGCGTGAAGTTCACTATGTAGATTAGGCTAGCCTCAAACTTATCGAACTCTGCCCAGCTCTGCCTCCCACCTCCCACCTCCTGCCTCCCATCTGTGCCTCCTGAGCACTTTAAACTCTTGCTCCACCATGATCAAGTTGATTAGATGATAATTCGTAATTTATAGAAAGAGAACAGGCAGGGGATGAGAAGAGAAGTGAAGTCTCTAATAAAACAGCTGGAGGTGGGGAGAGAGGCTAGGGGTGGGATATAGTTTTACTCTCTGCTTCCTTTTCAGTGTGTCTAGGCACTGCTGCACACCAGGCTGGGAAGGATGAGGTGGAGCTGGAAAGGGTCCACCTGGCCCAACAAGGAGTGCCTCAAGGAGAGCTCCTTCCCTGAGGGTTTTAGTGTTACAGCTCTTTTAGAAGATACTCAGTGAAGCAGCTTTCTAAGACAATGTTCAGTGAAACAACTTGTGTGTCCTTTATGAACCTTGGGCGGTGGAAAGGGTTTTCAGGATTAATGGGTATCATTGGCTGGGGCTTTATTTGCATGGAGGAGAATTCCAGGTACTAGAATTGCAGAGGGAGCTATCCTTACTGCCTGTTTCAGCACTGAGATTTTGGGGGTTTGCACAAGTCTTGACCTCTCTCTAGTTCCATGCTGATTTCCCCTGTGGCACAGTCCATATGCTTCACAGTGGTTAGAGTATCTGGAAGTGGGGAGAGTCTCTGGAGGTGGGGAGATGATGCCACAGAGAGATGAGGACAAGTTCAGCTTTGCTAAGGCTTACTTGGGTGACACTAGATCACAGAATAGAAGGATGAATAGAGCCTCGCTCCTATGTTTAGGACTTGGAAAACAAAAAAGGTTGCTGTTTTTTATGAAGACAAGGAAACTTAGAAAAATCTAAGACATGCATTTTAGATATGAGGAATTTCTAAGGAGCATGCAGTTGACAGCATAAAGAAAGTACAAGGAGGCTGCAGCTCAGGACCCAACGCAGGAAGCAATTTTGTCACTTGTTACATACGTGAAATATTTTGAAAAGTAACTAAAACGCATAGGGACTTCTGCTGGAGGTATGATGCAGTACTAGAATCACACAAGATAAAGTTTTCAGGTCTAAATCCTCAACGTAATCCCCAACCCTAAGAAGTTTTCATTGCACGTTTAAAATGTATCTATATGGGAATGTTTAGTAATTCAATTATGAATGCAAATGAATAGCCGTAAACATTGTTTTGGGTATAACAGTTTTGCTTATTTTTCATAGATTGCTTAATCAACCGTTAATGATATTCACTAGAAAAAAAAACAAAACAAAACATGATTGACTGTCAAGTTCTAACGATTGCACACTGCACCATGGAAAGAAAACACAGCAATATCCATGCTACAGGAGCGAAACCCAAAGCCCTTCTGTAAGATAAGGTACTCTTGGTGAGCTTCTGGGAAGAGCACTAGCGCAAAAGGCAAATGCTCAAGAAACTATGAACGTCACAGAGGTCTAAGTCACTCTGATGCAAAACTAACAGGACACTTTAAATCCATGTGGTGAGGGCTGAGGAAATGGCTCAGTGCATTAAGCACTTGCCATACAAGAATGGGGACCTGGACAGGAATCCCAGAGCCCACATAAAGCTAGCTGTGGTACCTCAGGTCTATAACGCCAGCATTCCTGTGGCAAGATGGGAAGTAGAAACACGAGAAATACCAGAAGTTCACCAGCCATCTGGCCAAGCCAGCACAAGCAGCAGGGAACACGAAGGCCAGCATCAAACAAGGTGTACATTAATTACAATTACCAATACCTGATGCTGTCCTCTGACCTCTACATGCATGATGTGCCATGTGTGTATACAAACCAGATACCATACATACACGCCACTTCATCATTTCAATATTTTCAAGCTATACCTTAATAAGATTTTCATATAGTAAGTCTATGCATTTCCCCTCTGCTGAATGGTTCCACTTGCACAATCATCTTTCTCTCTCTGTGTGTGTGTGTGTGTGTGTGTGTGTGTGTAATATATTTCAAAGGCAGTCAAGAGGCTGTACTGTTTTGAAGATTATGTATTGGTCCTGAGATTACAAATTGATTTTAAAGACTGGCAAGCTGTCTCTCTGTGTTCTCAATGCTTGCACAAGCTCAGCATAAGGCTGAGATGGGGACATTGATAAAATTAAGCTCCTTGCCCTGTCGGGTTAGTACTTTCCAGTGTTGTTCCCAGTTGATTTCCCATGACATTACGTAACAGGATTCTCTGGGGAGATTTATAGTTTTGGCATACAAAGGTGGGCTGCTGCTTAAACTCAACTCTTGCCTGCTGTTTTCTATCAGTGGCTATCAAGCATATTTATTATCAATACAGAAAGTGTGCCAAACCGCATTACTTGGTCTCCTTAAGACATTTTGAACAATTTTTACAGACCTATTAGTATAAATAATGATTATTAACATGAACTGATAAAATAGAAACAGATTTCCTTTTTAACTATCTCCATCAAGGATGCCATCTTAAAGCCAGAGCTGCACTTCCGCTCTAGCCTTTGCTTCCCAACTAGGTGTGAGTGCTAATCCAAAGGTGCTCCTCTGACTGCGGTGATCACATGTCCTCACTCTGCTCCCAGCCACCCTCTTCCTGAATCAACCGGGATAGCCTCATACATAATTACACACATCTATTCCTTTTAAACATGAGAGCGAAGTCAGATGTGGGTTACCACCTAATTGTCAGCACCATTCAAAGTGTTTGAAATATGTTACTTTATAAAAAAAAAAAAAAAGGTAATGCGTATATCTATCTTATGCCTATAAGTCTATGTATTAGTCGTTTGTCTGTTGCTGTAACAAAATTCCCAACAAAAGGAACTTACAGAAAGAAAGGGTCATTTTGGCTCACAGCTGGCAAGCCTAGTCCATCATGGCCAGGACTATAAAGCAGCAGGAGCAGGAAGCAGAGAGAGATGCGGGACATTGGGGTGTATCTCCCCACCACAGTTGACCCACTATACGCAACACCTCACCACTGTGTCCAGAGACTTGCTCCTGGATGCTTCCAGATTGTGTCAGGTTGACCTGTCATGGTACGTATGTACGATGGCATATGTGCTCTTTCATTCTTTGAAGCATCATGCAAGTCAACTGCCGTGGCACTTATTTTCCAAGTGAGACAGCCAAAGCTGCTCCCTCCCGCTCCTCAGGACAGCTGCTAAGTAGTGTTAAAGCCAGACTCCAACCAGGGCTTTCAGGTTACAGATATTTTCACTACATATTATTCTAATGTTCTCCTCAAGCTTGAAAACTATAGAACAAAAGGCCTAATTGACGCATATGGAAAAGCCGCCACTATTTAAAAACAATGTGAAGGGTTCGTGGTACTAATGATACGGCAATGTGCAGTGTATAAGTAGAAAAAACAGTTCTTAAACCCACAAAAAGATAAGTTGAAACAGCACTTAAAGAGAGCCAGAAGATGTTTTAAATAATTACAAATATTTTGTGAAATGATAGCTCGATTGCTATAAATGCGATATGATTTTGTTTCCTGAACAAAAATCAATTAGCAACAACCTTGATTTAGAGTGCAAAGGCAGCTCACGCTGTTAGAGATACTTAAATATGACATGGGCCAGGGCTGGAGTTTCCAGAAGCAATTACATAGGTGAAGGTGGGCCTTCTCCACAAACCTCTACATATGACAGCATTATCAATCCAGACAGCGTCAAGTCTCACTTCTGCCCACTTTAATGGCATTCTTCCCAAGATCTCAGAGTATGCGGTGAGCACATATCTTGTTGAGAACATCCCTTAATCTGGTTGTTGGCGTTATTTTTAAACATGGGCAGTTTTCTCACTGACTCAGTACTCTTACCTTAATGTATGTTTCTTAAATTTATACATTTCACATAAAAAAATTTCATTGAAGTCCAGAGGGCATATAAAATTTTTCTTAAAGCAACAAATGCTCCATGGAGTATGTTCAGAGTTAAAGCTCCTCGCTATAAAAGAGAAGTGGAAGTTAATTAAAAAGTAAGAAAGTGAAAAACAAAACAAAACAACAACAACAAAAAAACATCTCACTTCTGCTAATGCATTTTTTTTTGCAACAATCCAAATTTAGTAAAATAGAATAATAAAGTAAAAGGACGTGGGGTTGGATCTGCCCCAATGACATCTTTATTCGTGTGCATACCTGACATGCCTGTATCACAGGCATGCATGCCAGAAGTGGACTTTCGATGCCTTCCTCAACTGCTCTTTGCCTTATTTTTTGAGACAGAGTCTCTCACTGACCATGAGCCTTACCAATTTGGCTCGACTTCATGGCCAGCAAGGTCCAGTGTTTCTTCTGTTTCTAGTTCTCCAGCCCTGGGATTACAGGCATGTGCCACTGTGTTTAGCGTAGATCCAGGCGATCATACCCAGGTCCTCACCCATGCACAACAAGCACTTTCCCAACTACGCCATCATTCTGTCTCCCAGTAAAAACTCTGACCATAGCCAGGCGTGGTGGCACATGCCTTTAATCCCAGCACTCAGGGAGGCAGAGAGACAGGTGGATCACTGTGGGTTCTAGGCCAGCCTGGTCTACAAAGCAGGTCCAGGAGAGCCAAGGCTACACAGAGAAACCTATCTCAAAAAAACAAACAAAAAAATCTCTGATGCTAACAAAACATCAATCCAGTGTGACTATGTAGATTATTAGAGTCTTGATTTTGTAAATAGAACCCAAAACTTTAAAACTATAAAAATGTCGTACAACTGTCCAGTCATTGGCAGTGATTGAAATGAAAAAGCAGGGTTGGGGGGATAGATAAAATTCCTGCCGAGCTAAGTCTTCCTCTGTGTTGCAAACCCCTGAGGTTCCTCACGGCCCTCAGACTAGCCACTGTAAAGTAGGATTTCATTTATAGTCACATCACAGAATAAGATTACTTTCGTTGACTGTGAGATTAGGGCCTTTCCCACAAATGTGTATTTTATAGCTACTGTTGGGTGCGAGCAATCATAGCTTAAAACTGGAAGCAAACACACAGAAACCATCCCGTTGATTCAGACAAGAGGCTCTTAGACAAGTCACTCTTCATTTGCCCAAGTCAAGATAAGCTGTGTTAACATTCTCATTATTCATCAATAAAACAAGAAGGATGAAATGAATGGGAGGATACTGCATGTGATAAATGCCAAATAAAATGTTTGGGAAAAGTGAACGTAGGAGTCAGGTGGGGATTAAAAGCAGCAAATCCCTCGGTCAGTCAGTTAAAAGGCCGAGTACATTCGTCAGGGACTTCTATCGTGTTTGGTGAGTGTGTTAATTATAGACCTAAGGGAATCCTGACATAGTGAATATAAACACCCAACCTTTATCATATATCACCACCAACTATTATAAACTAACCACAGAAAAACTACGTTTTCTTCCCAGCATTAAAAAAATGTGTGAAATTTGGGGTCATAGTACCAGTCTTGTAAAGAGAATTTTCAAACTAATAGTATTCTTGCCAAGTAAGACTTTTCAATAAATACTCAGCTGAAGAGAGTAATCCAAGAAAATATATTTATTCCAATATTTCATAGTGCAGAAGGTGCAGCGCTCATTTCAATAGACCAAGATGGAAAGCATCCTATCAAGAATGGAGTGTTGTTCTCTTGGAGCTCAGCTGTCAAAATATACAGTGCTATTGAAGCTAAAGGAATGTATGACTGCGTGCAGGCATGCATACGTCAGCAACATGCGACACATTTAACTCTTGCATGCTAATGTGATCCTTTAAATGCTGCATGTTCGGCAACAGAAACGCATACTACAGGAAAGGCACTCACCAACATTTTTGCTTACCCATTGCAAGATAACCCAAATTTGTAGAATTAAGAGAAATGAAGAAAAACAAAAGACCCTTTGGGCTCTGCCTTGGCATACTTGAGGAAGCTCACAGAATGAAGCCACTTGCAGGGGGAAGGGGAGACCTGTTTAGAATCATAACATGCCACTGACTTCTGAATGTATTAGCAGCCAACAAAAAAATCTAAGTGCGCAATGCAATGTGTTCTCAAAGAGGCAAGACAGAACTGCATACATAAAGCTGGCCATAGATGGAACATCTAAAAAGCACAGGTAAATTTAGACTCGGAAATAGCCCCAACAAAAAGTCTGAATTCATACTTCTGTTTAACAAAGACGTTGAGGGATCTCAAGTTAAGAGCGAATGCTTTTGTTTTTAAGGTGAGGGCACTGTAGAGTGAGGCAGCTTTGCTGCAAAGCTGGGAAGAGCGTGCATCTCCCCCTCGCATTAACCCTTCCGGGACCTCAGAGCTTATGTAGTTTTGATGGCTCAGCAGTTAGGAGCACTAACTGCTCTTCCAGAGGTGTTCGATTCCCAGTACCCTCATGGAGTTCACAACTGTCCGAAACTCCAGTTTCAGAGAATCTGGCAACACCCCCCACACACACACACACACACATGCGGGCACACATACACTCAGGTAAAACACAGTTCACAAGAAATAAAAATAAATATTTTTTCAAAAAGAAAAGGAAAGAAAAAATATTACAAAGTATTTGAACTGAATTTTATTAAATTCATCTCATTCATCTTTTTGAAGTTTAAATTAAAAATTCAAAATGGTACATAAAAGTTTAAAAGTTATGTATCTGCGATATGTGTGATGTTATGATATATACATATATGAATATATGTATACATGTGTATGTGTATATAGAATATTGATTAAATAAGGTTAACTATAACTAGGTAATCATAATTATCATTTCTTTGCTCTGAGACAATCAAAATACTTCTATTTGAAATAGGCAATACGTGTTGTTATGGACAGCCACCCTACTGCGAATACCCCAGAACATGTGGCTTTCATCTGATAGTAACTTGACTAATTGGTCAATCTTTTCCATCTCTCCTTTCCCTCTTTTATGTCTAGCCTGGTGAAACCAACATTCTCTTCTAAGCTCCTGTGAGATCCACACCCCACACAGGGCTATAAGTGCATGGATCCCCTGTTTCTGCACCTCACTCAGTTTATGCCAGGCAACTCTCCTCAATATCAACCTTGCTGTCAGAAATTCCTGGGTTACATGAGTGTCTTTGACATACTGATTTCACTTCTTCACACACGCACACACATGCACAAACACACACACACACACACAAAGACAAACACAGACACACAGATACACACACATATGCATATATATGTAGAGAGAGGGGAAAGAGCGAGACAGGCTGGCTCTGCTGTGTTTACTATATAGTCATTCTATTTGTAATTCTTCTTAAGCAACTCTATATAGTCTTATGTACATCCTTACTAGTGGGCATAACTGTCCCTTGCTTTCTAAATCCTTACCAGCACTCGTCCACTTCAAGTAACCAAGGGTGGGAAGGCACACGTGGCGGTGGTTTACATGTCTGCCGTGTGCAAGTATGAGGCCAGAGGAAGGAAGCACCTTGCCACCCTGCTCTATCATTCTCCTTATTCCTTTAAAACAAGAGCTAAGCTGAGCCCCAGAGCTCTCCAGCCTGTGTCCCCCACAATGTTGGCGAGGCAGGTGCCTGTGTCCACTCCTAGATTTTATGTGAGTGCTAGGGATCCAAGTCCAGGTCTTCGACCTAAGGTAGCAAATACCCATTCCCACTGAGCTATCTCCCAAGGACACTTTTATATCAAGTTAATGGAAAATTACCTGAAGGAACATTTAGTTTAGATTAACTGAAATATATAGTGTGGATTTCCAGAAATGTCTGTGCGCGGTTAAGTTATTATTCGTCATAGGAATGTCTCATAAGTCCTCCTACACAAAATTTACAGATCCACATGGAGTGCCTGATATAAATAAGTCCTTCAAGACTAAACATGAAAAATATGTGCGTGTTAGAAAAGGAAGAAAATAAAGGAGGGGATAAGAAAAAGAAGGGATGGAATAGGGGGGAGTAAGGAGAGAAAGAAAGAAAAGAAAGAAAGGAAGGAAGGAAGGAAGAAAGAAAGAAAGAAAGAAAGAAAGAAAGAAAGAAAGAAAGAAAG
>NW_026596095.1:15802724-15845403 GCF_907164565.1 Psammomys obesus | reverse complement strand
AAGAAAGAAAGAAAGAAAGAAAGAAAGAAAGAAAGAAAGAAAGAAAGAAAGAAAGAAGCCTTCAGTTAGATTTTGATTGTTTCCCAATCACCACATGAAGTTGTAGGTGGAAGGTTTGCCCCTCACCAATGCCAAACAAAACCTCAGTTCTGTCCATCAGAAAAAGAGCAAAACTACAGCTCACAACCATGGAGTCTCTCAACCAGTGTCTGTCTGAGAAAGCTGTTAGAGGCTACCAGAAACCCTGTCTGTAGAACACTAGCTGAGAAGTGCTGCTTCAACTGGAATGTTTCCGAGTGAAGTCACAAGACTTCTGCATGCCAATATATTGGATCATGTCTGAACATATCTGAATCATTGTGGCCTGATGAAATCTGAGGGATCCTGATGGAAATGTATATGAAATTGCTCTGAACTCTGCAAGCCAAATGTGCAGAAACTACTAGGAACCAACAGCCTTCCTCATGTAGCCTTCAACTGGGCAATGCATGGAGCACCAGGGCTTGGTTATACATCTACTAAATCAAGGCTTCTGATTTAGAGGAAATAAATTTGGAGCATTCTTAGTGACTTGATTTTAATCATAAAAGTCTGTTTAAAAACAAGTAGGGTAGGCCTTTTGAGCCAAATTCTGTTCTCTTTAATTAGTTAGACCTTGTAATTCTTTGCCAATGTCTGAAGAGTGAGTCATCTAGACTCCCCATGTGCCTTCCTCAAGCCCCCATATCTAGCCAGGTTCCCACATTTAGTGCTGTGTCCTAGTTTGGCCACCCTTGCTTGCATTTCCTCTACCCTCCAGACTCTGGCCAGTATATGTGCCACCAGCTCCCAGCCTACAGACCTCTTCTTGTGCTACACCCAAACACAGTCCAGCATCAAGCCAGGTGAGTCCAGCTGATCTTCCTCTTCATATAACCTCTCCAACTCCAGCTTCCACCCCCAGACTTTAGGCTTGGACCACAATGTATAACCCGCGTGCAGGCTCAACACTCCATGTCCACCTGACTTCATTCCACAAAGACACACCCAACAATGACTGAGGCCCGCCGGGGCCCACAAAGCCTGCGTTCTCTCTCAACCTACTTCATACATGCTAGTCACAGAAGTACCAATAGTGCCCTGCTCTTGTCGCCAAAGTACAAATAATGTGAAGGTTCAAGCAATGTGCTACCCGCTAAATGTTC
Source organism: Psammomys obesus (assembly GCF_907164565.1). NCBI lineage: Eukaryota > Metazoa > Chordata > Mammalia > Rodentia > Muridae > Psammomys > Psammomys obesus. The sequence continues at coordinate 15,844,219 of NW_026596095.1, read as the reverse complement.
ACCAATGAGAATTTCCTGGCTGAACTTCATGACACAGAATTTAAAAGAACAATAATAACTTCCACCAAAGAACTCAAAAAGTTTTAAAAAGATACAAAGAAACAGCTCAATGAACTTAAGAAAATAAATGCCCAGGGGATGTCCAAGAACTATTAAGATACAAACTGATGATAGATGAAGAAAGAACATTCTTCTGTTATTGAGAATTAAATCACAACAACAACAACAAAATAGATCATGACAATAGCAATGATTCGTTAAGAGGAAGGTAGAAACTTTGATAAGTCATAATAGATAATCAGATATTTTGAAATCACCAAATGAATAAACCTCTGCGGGCTTTATAAATGTTAACTATTCTCTAGTACACTTAAGTACATGCCAAGTTCTAGGATAAAAACTTAGAAATATATAGAGAAAGACATTTTCTGACCATTTACTAAAAACTATTAATATGAGCAAAGCGACTTCAAATCCGATAGTGAGCCTTGCAGCATGGACTCAAGTGAGAAAAAACAGATGGTACAATGGGTAGCAAGCCCACTCACTGTATCTGTACCCTTGAAAGGCCAAGAAATCTTACAGCACAAACATGGAATGAAGTTGATCTCTTTCCCAAACTTGACAACCTAAAATTTATATGACATCACTAAACTGGCAACCTAAAGTTTTCAGATCCCTCAAATTTTTTTTTCACAAACTATTCTGAGATAGACAGAAGTACTGTTGCCAGAGGAAGCTTGCAGATGCTCGGTATTAAATATACATATATACATATATATAGTTAATTAATTACATTTTTCTCGTCTGAAATGAATTTGGAAATATTATGAATGATTTAGATTTTAGAAAGTGTTATATGCAGGATAATGTCCCTTGTTTTGAACAATGGCTCCCTTCTAAAACTAACATTTTTTTTTCTTCACAATTTATTCATTATATATCCTGAATGAAGCCCCCTCCCTCAACTCCTCCCAGTCCTACCTTCCCTCCCTCTTCCTTCCATCCCCTTCCCCTAGTCCACTGAATGGGTGAGTTCTCCACTATTGCCATCCCACCCAGAGCTTGTTAAGTCTCCTCAGGACTGCCTGGATCCTTTCCTTCGTGGCCCGGCAAGGCTGCATTATCAGGGGCAAGTGATCAGAGAGCAGTCAACTGAGTTCATGACAGAGGCAGCCCCTGCTCCCCTCACTCAGAGATCCACACGGAGACTGAGCTATCTAAAATTGTTATATTGGAATGCTTTAGTGAGGAGTGCCCAAAATGTTGTATAATTGAGGTTTCACATACGCAAAAGTTTTCATCCACACCCAGGCTTCAGAATTAGAAATCAAAAAAGGTGCGCTCCATTAGCTGTTCGGCAAATCACAGGAGAGATGATGTCAGGTTTTAATGAGCCCGCCTCCATCATAGACTCTTGATAAAACTAAGCGCGCACACACACACACACACACACACACACACACACACACTTTAGCACATGTATAAACTTCATAATGAAAGGATATCCCTTGTCTTAATATTAGACTGCCCTTTTTTTAAGAACAGTGGTTACAAAGGAAGTAAAACTACATCTATATTAAAATGTGATTAAATATTAGGCTTAAACCATACAAGTTAATGTGAACATACAGGAGACTTTCCCAATAGTAAAAAGAAAAGTCAAATGTGACCATGGATTACTCTAGGAAATCATCAGGCAATCACATAATCACATGATATTAACTCTGTGCAGACTCAAAGCAAATTACATTTTAGTGACCCAAAATGGGTCTGAAATTTGGCAGAAGGCATCAGATTTATTTCAAACTACTCAGTTGCCTTTTCCTATAGAAGTAGTAGAGGGCTATTTGAGAAAATTTTAAAACAATAAACGATAATTTATAACTACATGTGTACATATGCCAGCGATTTCCACTTGCGCAGCAAAAAGGCACAAGAAACTCATGGAACATAAGTAAAACGCATGTCATGATTTCACAGCACCAACTACCAGCCACACAGACGCTCAGCACAGCCAGCCAGCAGGCCCTCTGCATCTGCAGTGCCATTTCCCACGTCTCACCCACTGCATGTTTTATTAGATCACTCCCACCCCTTTATTTCAGTCTCCTCATCTGCTTTCCATCACCAACATATTTTAGTTTCTGCTTTTGTGCCATGTGTTATGGAATCCTCCCTTTGTGTACATTTCCTAAGGAGAGGGGGAAGATTTGATACCTTATGGTAATATAAAAATAATTTAATTGAATATATTATACCTGCTGACACATAGCTTAGCAATTGCTTTTTGTTATCTTACATATTCATATTCATTTATAATTTGACATAAAGTGGCTTGAGTTACAGTATGTGTCAGACATGGTTTATAGTAAAATCCAGTTCATATTGGCCAGACCTTTCTTCTCATGTAAGCAAGTTATGCCGGAAAGGTCACTCCCATGCTAGCCATGCTCAACAAGGTCCTCAGGGAACAATTTACAATAGCTCTTGCATCAAACAACTCCAAGGCACTGTTGTCCACTGGCTTGTGCAGCAAAGATATTGTAGCTCCCCCATTTTACCGTGGTCTTGTATTTATGCCAAAGACAGAAGCAAACAAGAAAGACAAAAACAAAGGGATAAAGATTGTACCCATCTCATTAGTATAGCCCATTGGCTAGTGCACTGAGTCTCTCCGTACCCGAATTCATCCGGAAGGACAGTTGCATTCTGTGGCCCCCTAAACCAGTGGTTCTCAATCTGTAGGTTGTGAACCATTTGGGTTGATTCCCTTTCACGGGGGAGGGGGGCAATAAAACCATCAGAAAACACAGAGATTAGCATTACAGTTCATAACAGGAGCAAAAGTACAGTTATGAAATAGCAATGAAAAGAATCTTATGGTTAGTGGTCAGCACAACGTGAGGGACTATAGTAAAGGGTCACAGTATCAGTAAGGTTGAGAACCACTGCTCTAAGCCATGTCTCAATGCCAGGTGACCAAAACGGCAGTGGGAGAAGGAAAGAAATGAAAATGAAGTAAAGTAACCTTGTTGGAAAAAAAAAAAAAAAGTAAATGAGATTTTTAAGAACAGGGAGGGGCATTCATTTTGTTTTGCTTATACCATGCATCACCCAAAGGCTTGCTGGAAAATTAAACTTTTATATGAGATGGGTGAATATACAGTTCATAAGAAAAAGAAGACAATTTTTCTGTAATTCAGGAATATTTGCATATGGATGACAGTTGTTCTGAGGGCTAACAGGTTGTTGGGGTTTTGTTTTTGTTTTTAAGGTTTCCAGTACACAGAGCAGCTTTAGAGTGTGATCCAAGTGTTCTGCCCAAGGATGAGACTGAATGATGCTCACTGGAGCAACGAGGCCGTGTCTCAGGCTGTCCATATATCCAGCTACAGGACCAAAATTCTGCACCATCCTCACTGTCTAAGAAGACAGCCCTGGACTGAGAAAGCAGACCCAGGAGGGCATAAAACAGCGTGTGGACAGAGATGCTTGGCCTCAGTACTGAATATAAACTAGTCTGCAGGTTCACATGCTTCAGGGAATAAAGGGAGGAATGAATATAAATAATGTTTTGATGTTGAGAAATAAAGTCTTCTTTCCTTTCATCTCTGCTTCTCTCCTCGGTGCTCCTCCGAGAAAGAAGGCATACCTAAAACCAGAGCTGGGGAGAAATCCCCGGGAGTCTTCCGCCAGGAAGTGGCCCATGGGCACCTGGGAAACACCCTTTCTGGACTGCAAGCACTTCTGGGGCATGTTCCTTGTAAACAGTCAGAATAATCTGAGAAAATACTAAATTCTTACATAAACTCAATGAATTTAAACCCACCTCAAGTTGGGTAATTTGGAGTAGATTGACCTAGCTCCAAACCACAGTATTTCGGCTTTAACATGATCTTGTCTGGTAATGATTTAAATTTGATAAGAAGCCAAAATTCCAACTTTTTTTTTTTACGTCTTCTCCCAAATTGATGTAGAGAGCTATGAATTTATCATACACTGAAATCATTTTTATGTTGCTGTCTTACTATTTTATAGATGGATCATATTTTCAAGAAAAAGAAAAACTGATTTCGTGTCCATATTTTCCATTTGTAGAACCCATAACAAATACTTAACTTTCTAATGGCTAACTTTGGACTTTTTTTTTTTTTTTTTTTTTTGGTTAGTAGAAAGAAATGTGACTCTATCTGTGGCTCAGAAGGGCCCCATGCGTGGCATAGCACAATTTTGAAAAGAGACAGATGGAAAAAGTTTATTCTTAGTGTGAAAAGCTATAATTTATTCCTTGGTAAACAAATAAATTAAAGACCATTCACATTTGGATTTGACCAGAAACAAATGTGAAAGGCCCTCCCTGGGGTATGATGATAGCTTTGGGATCCTTTTAAGTAAACAAAACTGAAACCTACCATTGACACTGGTATTTGGTGAATAATGAACAGGGGAAGGTCTTGATCCCCATTCTTAGGCTGTGACCATCTCACTGTGCACAAGATCCATGTGCCATGCTCTAGTAAAATAGTTAATATTGCCTTCACATTTAAAGAAGAGAACAACTGCAGACATTTCATCCTGAATATCACCATCTTGCATGAAAAGAGATGTGTAGGGATTGATGAATGCAAGTGTATTGACCTTTATATGAGCAACTCTGTTTCTCCAATTGCTTTTTGTCTATTGTTCACATAATTTGGCTTAAAGTCTCCCCTACCCCCATGTCCAGCATCTCGGTCATTTCAGAGCAAATGGCAATGTATGTTTTCACTAAAGTATAAAGCCCCAGAGTGGGCGCAGTGGTACATAACTGTAATTCCAGTGAATTAGGAGGTGAACATAAAAGGACAACTTGAAGCCAGGAGCTTAAGACAGCTGGGCAACGTGGTGCCATCCCATACCAGATGAAAAAAGGATCAATCAATCAATAAATAAATAGCATAATGATTGTTGCAGATTACTGAGTCTATAGCCTTTTTCTGTGTTTTCCTTTTTCTATTTTTTTTAACCTGCATTAGATGTCATGGTATTTGCTGAGGACTATCAGTCACTAGCATCATTATTCTCATTCTAGAAGGAGAAATTATGCCATCATATGGCCTTATATTATATAATCAAGATATAAAATAGGAACAATGTCTGGCTCAGCTCCTTCATTGGCATCTATATTCTATCAGGATGTGCTCAGCACTCAATAAATATTTGCTGATGAGCCCTCCTGTGGGGTAGCGGAATCGGATCAAATACATTATTCAAACATCTAGAGTGTTGGTGAGAAATCTGCAGAGAAACAGGTTTTAAAGGACAGTGGGAAGCTGACAGCTGAACATTACTCACAGTACCTGTGGTCAGGTGCTTGCTGTCTTCTAGAGTGAGCGTGCGATCTTATTCACAATGAGCTTGGTATGAAAACCAGGAACATCTAATGTTTACGCCAGAAATCAACACACCTAGATGGTTCGTGCACAGTGCTCTAAATGTTGTTTATGAGAACTGAGAATGACATGGTCATTGTCATTACTCAAGAGAAGTCTGATTGATATATGCTCCATGAATTCTCCTATGTGGACATACTACGTCTGACGAAGAGTGGAGGGATTGAGCTTGGGAAAGGGCTCAAGGGGTATGACGTTAGATGCCAACCCTAGTGACCTCGATTTATTCTCAGCATCCACGTGATGGGAGGACTGATTCCTGCAAGTTGTCTTTTTACCGCCACATGAGTGCTATGCCATGTTCACACATACACAAACACACACACAAACAAACACATTGATTAGTACTTTTTAAAGAAACTGATAGTTTTATTTAAACTAGATAGAAATCTATTTCACTCTAATACTGCTGTGTGTGTGTGTGTTTCTGTGTATCTGTATGTCTTTGTGTCTTTGTCTGCCTGTCTGTCTGTGTCTGTGTGTGTATCTCTACTCTCATCCTAAACACCAGTTACATTAATATTCACCTATGTTTCCCATAAATAAGCAAATAAACTTTAAATAAATTGAAAAAACAAAAATATTTTCCTCACAAAAACATGTAAAGAAAATATGATAGACAAATGTTTAACCATAAATAATGAACATTAAAATGCCTTCAATTGACACAAAGGAAGATTCTAAAATTGTGCTAACAAATGAAATGAAAGAGAAAAACATTTTGTATGTAAATTAATAAATGGCAGATGATTAACATGATAGAAGATGGATAGATTAGATATATAGAGAGATAGTAAGTATTCCAATACACAAGTAAGTGAACAGGATGAAGTGAACTGGTGTACTATGTACTTGTAAAGACCAAGCTTCCATAAAGAAGCCAAAATTTCAGATATTAAGTATACAAGGCTAAAAGACAAAATACAGAAGCGAGGGTTTATCCACAAATCTAGAAACGAGGAAGAGTTTTTCTCAGTATCACAGAGGTAAAGCAGAGAGTCAAGATACATTTTTCCAGACCATAACTGCTATCTAACATAGACAAAGAAAATAGGATGCAAATCCACATTTGCTCTTGAGGTAAAGAAATAGTACATCGAGACAAAGAAATGGTCAAGAAATTGTTAAATGTCTAAGGCTATTACAGAAATAAACTTAGGGAAAAAAGTTCTGCAGCCACGGTTTTGGCACTGCCTGGCTCCTTTCATTTAAGAATATATAAATGCCTTGGGCATAGCCGCTCCTGCCCATAGTTCATTATATTCAGAATGCTGAAGAAGAATCTGCTGAATTTCAAAGTTGCATTCATTAAATACTCAAAGCTAACAAAGAGAAGAAAAGAAAATGGCAAAACCTGTAACAATAAAAATCTAGACGGCACAGAAAAAAGGTGAAAGAATGGTAAACAAATATAGTTTAGTAATAGCAAATATAAAAATTATTTAAACTTATTCAAATAAATTCTTAGTTTGAATTGCCTTCAATATCAATACATTATCAAAGGCAGGTATGCAACACAATGACACAAATGTTAGCATAAAATGATAATGAATAAGTCTAAACAAATATTGACTAAAATAATGTTTGATTTGGATGAATATAAGACAAAAAATAATGAGATAACATGATACTATTAAAATAGTAAAAGAGGTAATACTGCAAGAGGTGATAACAATCATAAGAATAAACATACTGACATAGTTCCTCAAACTCTTTATGGAGAAACATAACAAAATAACAGAGAAAAATTGACAAATTCCTAGCTTTTAAAGTGATTTCCTCTTATTTCTTCCTGAAAACATATAGGCTATTTGAAGGGAATGTGTGCTTAGCCAATACAATTAAGGGCTTTTAATCTAATAATCATATGTAGAACCAGATACACAGCAAATAACAGACTCACAAGTTGCCATAAGTAAGCAATTAAAGAAACCCAACCCAATCCCAGATGTCCATATCAAAGTCATAGTGATAACAACTGAGACTTGTGCCACCTTTGATTGATAGGCACTGGGAGTTTGTACAAAAGGAGTGATACATCTTTTCCAAGTTGATATACCAGAGCTGGAGAGATGGCTCAGTGGTTAAGAGCATGGGCTGTTCTTCCAGAGGACCCACATTCAATCCCCAGTCACCCACATGGTCATCTATAACTCTAGCTCTATGGGATCTGACACCCTCACACAGACATACATGCAGGCCAAACATCAATGAATTAAAAATAAGTAAGTCTTTTCCTCCAAGTTATATACATCATTGTATAGCACTGAAAAGAAGTTTTTGGGACTAAAAGGCCAAAGATGGCAGAAGAGAAAGATTTTGTAGTAAATGAAAGGATAGAGAAAGCACAAATAATGTTAGCTTAATGTAGATATGTAAAATATTATGAATGAAATCATCATCTCATGAGAATTAAATAAAAATATAAAGTCTCCGGATTAGAAAATGACAGTCCTGCTGTGGAGTGTAGTTTATGATGCTGAGTTTTCAAACTACTTTGAGGGAAAAAAAAAATTAAGAGTATTGGAATAAGGCCAAGAAACCACTCTATGTGACAGCCAGGATAAGTCAAATTACCTGATAGCTCCACCCTTAGTACCTTCCTCACCTTTGAAATGGACAGCTATACAACAACGGGTTCCTTGGGTCTCAGATATCAGAACGGCTCCAAAGGAAATAGGACTCAGCGGTTAGTTACCAATACTGAGTTCATTTATCAGGAAAAAGAGCATCAACGTAATCTATTTCTTTAACCACACAACCTTCTCACATTCCAACTTCTCCAAAGAAAATAGTAAAACCTACTGTCTTTTGGATTTAAGAAAAGGTAACAAAAAAAGAAATCTTCAACAAAGGGTCAATGAGCAAGATGGTTGTTTCTCTATGAGCTGATTGCCATGTGAAAAGTTAGGAGACTTGATCTGGTTACCCTCAATCCTTTTGTGCATTTAACCATGTTCTTGTAACTTAGAAACTTCTTCCACATCTTTCCTTTTCCTTTAGGAAGCTCCTATAAGTACCAAGATGTTAGCTGAATTTAAAATCGCATGCATTTAGGACGCAAGCTTTCTAATTCTGAAATAACTGAGAGAATATAGTTGTCGTCTTTGTGCTTGCTTTTCCTTTGTTCCCCAGAAAAGCATGTGCAAGTATTTAGATTAAACTCTAAAAGAGTTTTTTTATTTCAGTACTATTTTTTCCACGACATTCAGAAAGTTTCCCCTTTTGCTCATTAAAGTTAATATCCTAAATGATTTGGTATTCCACACCTGTCCTTTAGGGGATTTTAAGAAGGAAAATGCACTTTCTTTATAACAGTGGTTCTCAACCTTTCTAATGTTGCAATGTTAAACATAGTTCCTCATGTTCTGGTGAACCCCAACCATAAAACTATTTTGTTGCTACTTCATAACTCTAATTTTGCTTGCGTTATGAGTTGTAATATAAATATTTGATATTCAAGATACCTGATATGCAACCTCTGTGAAGGGCTCATTTGATACCCCACCAAAGGGTGCCATGACCCACAGCTTGAGAACCACTTCATAGCATTTGGGATTGCTGATGCTAGCTACCCTCAGCTCTTCTACGCCATTGCACAATGCCGATAAAGTAGAACTAAACAAAGAATTCTATACGATTTTCAAACCACCCTAGATTACCAACTGAAAGATATATCACAGAAAATATGTGACCGCTAAACTGTTACATAACATGCCTATAAAAAGAAAACAATTTAGATTTAAGTTGATAGGTTGATGGAGCCAAAGAAATGCCTGTGTGTCCTTTGGGATTATTCTCTTCAACAAAGTCTGTCATGCTCGATAAGTTCCAAATGACAGTGTGGGAACATGTGAAATTGAAATTAGACTGTTGGAGAAATATGAGAGGAGACAGCAAAATCAGAACATGCTCTGCACAGCCCCCAGCTAACTTATACACTATCGGTCTCTCTATTGGCCCCCTAATAAGGCTCCTTCTCAAACCAACTACTCTTTAATTGCATTTTATCAAGTTAATAACCAGCTGGATAAAACCAGTACACTATTTGAAGACTAATATGTACAACTGAATGCTTTTAAGACATTAAATCTGTCATAATATCTCATGATTCAAAATAACTTGAAAATACATGTCAGTTTTTCAGAGTATATAAATATAGTGCTGATTCTTCCAAATATTCGTCATTCAATCATCTTGTAAAGAGTATAGCTTTAGCTAGAAATGATCGTTGCTTTTTGTTCTATAGTCTTACACTGTTACACAAGCCAATTCTGAAATATGTAGGTTACATAATTCTTGTAGCCTTGGAAACGTCCACTTGAATCTGAGCAAAGCACATGTTTATGCCAAGACGCCATGTTCATATTCAGTTCATTTTCTAAAGTCTTGAAAAGTGGACTCTTCTGCAGCTGGAGCAGTGTCAAGTATTCAGCTGGATGCTGTCACTCTTGGCAGCAGCTCTGCCCTCATGCAGACACATCTATATGCTCTTTAGAAGGTTCCTACCTCCGAGGACCCGTGAGAAGGCGGAGAATCATGGCTGTTATTTCTACATAAATAACTCACATGAAAGAAATGACAGGAAGACTTCTATTATCTGAAGGAGTTCCACATTCCAGAAAGTTGAATTTATTCCAGTTTCAGCTCCCTCACTGCAGCTCCCAACGTGCTGCTGAAATGCCAGATACAACACGTTGTATCTACTCTTTCCAGTTAATGAAAAGAGTAAGTACTACAGCAATTCTTAGTTGCTTTCTTTCCAGAAGAATAATCTAAAACTGAGACAGAATAACATAATTATAGGTTGAGAGTTATTTAGTATTTTAATTCTAAGCTTGGGGTTACATTTATCATACCATTAAGTATTTGCTACAATAAACAGTAGCAAATAGATTGTGTAGCACGATACAACATAGAAAACTCTCCTACATAATCAAGATTGAAAGATTCATGGCAAGAGATGTTTGATCAGGAGACTTGGAGTCTTCAGACTCATGCTCATTAACACTTTGTTTTTCACATAAAAGGAAAACCAGAGCTTGCGGAACTACTTCATGCAGTAAAAATATTTTAAAAATAAATTTCTCTATATTCTTAGGTGTGTACAACTTTAACTCCTTGTTTGATTCACCATAACACTTGTGTTGCTTTATGTAATATCTCATCCAGACTCTCCAGTGATTCTCTGAAACCGGAAAGATGGCATTATCTCTGTTCTGTGAGTAAATAAGTTGGCCTGGAAAGATTGAGAGACTGGCTCCTAGGCCAACAGAATAATATTTTCTGGAACTGCTAGGACTAGTAACTAGACACATTTATTCTAAGAAATTTGACCCACGTTGTGGGAAACTGTAAGAACATAGCACAGCTATTGGCAAAAGAAGCAATTCTGGGAAACTATAAAATTCATTTCATAGGCCTTGTTGATTAGCTTTCTTCGGATCAAATGCTTCTTGGTCATGGCCCATGTTTGCCTCTATCACCAAAGTTATTGATACTAAGAGAGAAGATAGTTTTTACTCACCTGTGCCTTTCTAAGATGACATTTAATTAAGGTAAATAAATAACTAATTAATTATTGGAAAAAAAACAACATTTAATATGATCAATTAATTAATCTTTCATTAGAGAAATTAAGCAACATACCTAAATAGCCAAAGTAGTTGTCCTAGCTGCCTGGGAAGGCATATCACTTTCTATTATTTTTAACCTTCTTGTTTTTGAACTTTTCATAATAAAAATTGTTTCTATGTTGTTTATAGTAATTTTAAAATACATTTAGTGTATGACTTCTAGTTATTAAAAATACCGCTGAATTTCCTTATTTCATGGAAACCACACTTATGCTTCAGAAAGTAAAAGTTAAGATTCCTGCTATTATACTCTATTAGAGATGAAAATGAATGATCACCTGCTGAAGTGGAGAAGGAAGGAGCATATGACCGGAACTTCCATAAACCACTTTTATCCTTGAGTTGTGTAAATCCTCCAAAGCCCTTCCATTCATAATCACTGAGTGACTTTTCAGCTTCAAATACCACCAGCACAGCCAGGGTACAGGTCTAGACCTAATCATTTTCCCTCTAAGAACAGCTCTGTAGAATGAATGGGAAAAGGAAAGAAATGTGATCCGCAATTGATCCCATTTGGATTTAAATTAAGATACACTATGTGTTAAGAGTCAATCTCAGAGCTTAGAGGACAAATGCCTCTGTGGTTTGCTTCCCAAGGCTTCCCTCCTAATGCATCACTGACAACAGGGCCAGCATCTTAAGAACAGGGCGACAGGGCAGAGTCACCGAGGACAGGGCTAGGGTTTGAACGACTGCTCAAGTCTGGGACAAGTTATTCTGGGAATGACAGTCACAATGCATCACACCACTTTCTCTTTACACCCCAACTTGTGAGGTCACAGAGAGAAGATCATCCATGTTCAGGTTTCTGATGGGTCTGGGTAAGGGTCATCATCACAGTGACCTTCAAGGTCAGCAAGTGATGGAGCAAGGGCAGTGTTGGAAGCAGGCAACATTCAGTGTTCCATCAGTCAACAGAGGAGAACAAGAGCAGAACAACACAGACAAAAAGAGGATGGTCCTGCAGCCACCCTCAACCAGTTTCCTGAAATCTGTATGCCGTCTTCGTGAGCATACACATGTGATTTTGCTGAAAGCTGGGGTAACATTAATCAAATAAGCCCCCTCATCAGTTCTCCCAAGAATCTAAAGACTAAAAAAAAAAAAAAATGGCTGGAAGAACCATAGTGCTCCTGCTGACATTTGGTTGCTGAATGTTTTATGGACTGCTGCTAACAGCCATAGGTGAATATGAAATACATTTCTCTAAGTTTTTCATGATCGTATCTCCAGAGTTGAAAGTTGAAAGAGAACGATGTGAAGTTCAGTGAGAGGTATTGGCTCAATGTGTAATTGGGTGTGGAAAAACAGCAGACTAGCAGAATGTTTCACATGACTTGATAAACCACAACACAGTTATACTAGCCTACCTGATTCTGGACCAAATCATTGAGCATACAAAAGAATAGCAAACTAAGATGACTAAAAACATGATTTAGAAAATAAAAAAAATGTGTTTTCAACGTGTTACGATAATAATCCTAATTACTGAGCTCTCTCATAAAAGCAAGTTAGTAGATGCTACACGAGATGTAAGAAATATAACGTTTTAGCAATCTCTGTGATTTATGAAGTCTTGAAAATAACTTTTCAATGAATTCACTGTCAAAAAAAATAGAATTTTTTTTTTTTTTGCAACAGCCAAAAACAAAATGATAAGAATAGGCCAGCATGGCTGGTAGAGAACAGCCAGACAGCCATCAGTCCCTCTGCCCTTGGCGAAGCAGCCTCCTCTCACTTCAGATGAAACTGCTTCCTAACCACCCTAGAAGCCTGGGGACCCTGTTCATGAGGAGCATTAGCTTAGTGTTTCCACATGTTCCCATGGTCTTGTTTCCTTTTTTGAACAGAAATCAAGATAGATAGGCTGGCAGGCTGGTAGGCTGGCAGACACACCCTTTCCACAGTACAGGAAAGCAATTTAGCAAGTTACCAAGTGAAACTTGAATTTTCTTGTGTTCACTAAAAAAAGATGAAAAAAGAAGAAAAAATTAAAATAAAATGTATTATTTTTTAAATTTAGTGTCTTGATTTTTAAAATACCCTTTATATAAGCAAAACATGCCAGTGAAAGAAGTCAATTACTTATTTATCTTGATAAAATAAAAAGTTCAAAACTAGCTTCCTGATTCCTCAGTTTTAGTTTTGAGTATCTGTAAAAGCTAAAAGTCTTGAAATCATGGGGTTTACATTTCACATGGAAATAAGTATGTTGACTTTGGAAAAAAGTGCATGTAATTCAAGTTATCTTAGTAATGATAGCTTTTCTCTGCCCATATGTATATATCTTTCTCATAGTGGAAACATCCTAAGATATTTTTTCCAGAAGTAGCTTTGACTCTATGACCTGTGTGTGTTGTCTGTCTCGACTTCCCTTCCTGTCTCCATCACAGTTGCAAATATTTGCCCATATTTCCATATAGAGAAAAATGTTTTATAAACTAGAGAAAAAGAAGCAAAGGAAAGATACAACAGGTTTTTCTAAGAAAAGCCTGAAGGGTCCTAGTTTCCTGAACTTGTACTGGTAATCATTCAGAAACTGGTTTCTGAATCAGAAGAATGACTGAGAAGTTCTTAAAAATCACTAGAGAAATGACTCAAGTTCCCTAGCTCATATTTATATAATAAATTCTCTGTGCTGTTTGGGATTTCTTTTCAGACACATGAAAGGGAGATGATGTTTTAAGGTGGTTAAGTATGTTGGTTATATGCTAGAGTGTGTTTAAACATGCATAATGGTCACACACACACACACACTATGGAAAAATCTGAAATGCAAAAAGAAATAATTCAGGTTGTCATTTCAGTGTCTTAGCCTGTTGAAAGTTGTTTAAAATTGTCTCAATTTCTTCCACTGAGAATGACATAGTAATCATATTTGCCTCACAAGCCTTAAATGCAGACAAATTCATTAAAGTAATCAAAAGTTAAAGTGTTATGAAATTGTTCAGCATTAATGTTTCAGAGAACATTCTACATAATTCTATTTGTTATGTGGATTAAAAACTACAACTATCATCACTGACCATTCCAATTGATTTCCATGCCTGAGTCTAATTCACTCAGTGCTTGCAAGTAGAGAAAGAGAGCCCCTTAAAAGACAAGGAAATTATATAGGAATGATTAAACCTATACTTCGGATGAGAGGGCTATCAAATCATGGCCCTACTCCTTAAAATCTTTAGACATTTGAACTTGACTATGAAGTGATCTCAAGGTTCTCCTGTTTCCTTTGAATTAGCAAATGCAAATCCCTTTGTGGTGGTTTGAATATGATTTTCCCCCATACTCTCAGGCATTTGAGGACTTGGTCCCCCTTATGTGACACTGTTTGGGTAGGATTAGAAGGTGTAGTTTGCTGGAGGAAGCATATCACTAGAGGAGGGCTTTGATATTTAAAAAGCCAAATCATCCCCAATTTGTTCCTCTGCTTCCTGCTCCAGCAGGCAGCCCAGTACCTCTGCTCCACCATCATAGACTAGTACCCCTCTGGAACCATGGGCCAAATAAGTCATTTCTTCCTTAAGTTGCCTTGGCCATGGTGTTTTATCACAGCAGTAGACAAATGAGTAAGATATCCTTCTTTAACAAATATTTTATACGTTAAATAAAGTCATCATAAAAAAACAAGCAAACAAACTATAGCCCAGTGGTCAACTCCAGATCATTGTCTATTTGTCTATGTCCTATGGGCTAGAGAATGTTTCTTACACTTCTAGATAGTTAAAGGAAAAATTCAAAGAAGAAAAAACTATTTTGTAAAGTTGAATAATATGTAACAGCACAACCTCATGGTCAACAATGTTTAATCTTCAGGCAGTGAAAATCTTTAATGAAGGCTATGTCAATGGCTGCTTTCTGGTGACAGTAATCAAGTATAGCTGCTGGAAGAGGAAAACATTTGCCTCACAAAAATATAAAGCAGTGAGTATCTGATTTTATGCTTTGCATATGGATTGCCTCTCATGGGCAGTGTGATGGCCTGGCAGTCGGTCAATAGATTTCCCAAACGTGACTGGGTCCTAAGGACTCTGACCTAATCAATGGAATAATCCCATGACCTGCTCACTAATATGATTGCATTATTGGGCAGATAAAAGCAAGGGGTCTTGGGGGAGTGTCTTTGAATAGGTAACTTGTCCACTGCTACCCTCCTCTGCTTCCTGCCCTTCAGGGTTAAGCATCCTCTACATGTCCTTCCACCATAGCCTGCCTCTCCTCAGGACCCAAGTTATGAATGCAGATGGCCTTGACAGAAACCTCTGAGACCATGAGTCCAAGTATCTTTCTTATTTAAGTTGCTTTTGCGGGTGTTTATCATACTAATAATTAGTTAACTAACAAGCTGATTATCTATAGTTTCCCAGCCCTAAACAACACAGAAAATGTATGTGATGTTTACTTGCACAATTATATAATATTCTTAATTAATATATCCTTAGTATTAAAAATGTGATTCTTAGCTAGAACTGTACTTAATATTTAACAAAAATGTTTTGAACACTTTATTTTAAAACACAAGGGCCTAGTTTATTTCATTAAGAATATAGTAGCAAGAAATCTATTCTTGGGGCTGGACAGAATGCTCAGTGGTTAAGACTGCCTGATACTCTTGCAGAGGGAGAGGGCTGGAATTTTTTTCCAAGCAACCATGTTGAGTGGCTCATACCCTCCTAAAACTCCAGCCCTAGGGATCTGATGCCTTTGAATTCTTTGGGCACGTTAACATATCCAAATACAGATACACACACCTACATACACACAAACACTCACACACACACACACACATACATAAACATATACACACAGAGACAGACACAGATACACACGTGCACACAAACACACACTTAAAATTAAATTACTTAAAACATAAATATGTTCTTAAAAATACACTTTTTCTGGATGAAGACACAGTGCTGAAGTTCAAAACCAAGCACAGAAAATACCTTTTATCCAGATAATAGATTATGCTATACACATAGGTAATGAAATAGTTAAATATTATTATTCTTACTGGAAAGATACCGACTTAAAATAAAACTTCAAAAGCATTTTCTACAAGCCTCTCATCCCTAATCATAAGCAAATATTTGACATTTCCTAAAGTTGAAGTTTAATTTTAAACAAAAGTTCCACATGTTAAATCCCCAGGACTAGGTGAACTTCAGCTCTTGAAGATTGACAGGACTCTTCTATCCTGTAGTGCTGATGCACAGAGACTAACAAGGAGTGGCCTCTTGCTTGTTATTATTTGCAAGTTTACACTTAAGCAGAATAGTCAAGTCACCAGCCACAGTCAGGAGTTTTAATGTACAGTTATAAAGAGAATTTTGACTAGAAATATTCATCACTGCAACACTGAAACGATTTTGTCAAAAAGTGAATTCGCACTACCTACTCAGTGTCTGAGATGGGAAAGACGTTCGGTGATCTAGTGCCAGGATTACAGCAGTCTGAATGCCCAGCACGTAACATTGAACTTCATAGTATATGCCAGTCTTCCTTGGACTGGGGAACAAACCTTCACATCCCACAATGCAGGTAAGAGGGACAAGAAAGAATGTTATAAGCCCCATTTCCATTTTGAGGTAACTTTTTAATAATGTAAATGAATATAATATTCCGTATATTGTTCATTAATGAACAAATGCACCCATAATGACAGAAGGGCATGAGTACATTTTACTGACAGGTATACATAAAGAAAAGGAAACCTGAAAATTACTGATCTAAATTATTCTAGATTGGTTCTAAAGTCTAATAAAGAGCAATATTTTTAAGAAGTTTGAAATAGGTCATGACAATCAATCCTAGATAAAATGCTTGGCTCCCAAACAGTCTCATCATATTCTCTTTTTTTTCTATTTTTTTTATTTAACTTTTATTAATTACACTTTATTCATTTTGTATCCCCCCCCATAAGCCCGTCCCTCCTCCCCTCCTGGTCCCACCCTCCCCCCTCCTTTCTGCATGCATGCCCCTCCCCATGTTCACTGATTGGGGAGGTCCTCCTCTCCTTCTTTCTGATCTTAGTCTATCAGTTCTAATTCTTTAAGCACAGATGATTCCCAGACGAAAGTAAGGCTCTTCGAGAACATAGCTGATCCCAAATCCAGGATGAAGAAGGAACAAATGAACTTGGTCCAGCATTAGGAAATGTTCAGCAACTCTTAGAGGCATATCCTAGACCCCAGGAGACAAAGGGCAGGGAGGGCTGCTTGTTCATCTTCAGAGAAGGCTGACTAGGTGAGCTATTTGGAACGTTGTTAAATGAAAGAAAAAGAAAAACCAAGGCTTTAGCCCATCTTTTAAAAAAAAAAATTATAGAATAAAAACATCCCAGGAGGCCTGGCATTTATGTATGAGGTGGCTCATACATTTAATCCCAGCACCCAAGAGGCAAAAGCAGGCAGACCAGCCTGATATACAGAGTGAGTTCCAGGACAGCCAAGGCTACACAGAGAAACCCTATATCAAAAAAAGCAGAAAAAAAGAAAGATCAAAGGAAATAAAGAATAAGAAACCAGGTCTTAGTGACTGGACAGCCCTGTCTCCATGTCTTCATTCATGCATCCTGCATGAGTCAAAGGTAGAGGAGTTAAGAGACTGAAACCCTCCAGTGCTATTTGAAAACAGTAATATTTGTGCTGGAATGATTGATACCTCAGTATCTGGGGGAAAAAATTGTTTATATAAATAAGGTTGCTTCACAAATTAGAGCTTCACTTTGTTAAGCAAATGACTTTCCTGTAAATGCAGAAGGTTGAGCTCTGCTGATTATATGTGATCCTTAATCCTCTCTCTAACTACCTTAGGATCTTAGGATCCACAGAGATCCTTCTCCTGACTGCTCCACAGAGATTATTTCAGGTGCTCTAGAACTGTCATAGTGAATGCCTTTTTCATACAAATGCACTTAATTCCTCTTAGACTCAACCTGAATCCAGAAAAGGAGCTTTAAAGTTTCTCTGAAACTCTGGTCACCATAGGGCCTTGTAATGCTGACATACTGTCTCCAAATCAAAGTGCAGAGCTGTTTGCCTGGAGTCAGTCTCTCTCTCTCTCTCTCTCTCTTTCTCTGTCTGTCTCTCTCTCTGTGTGTGTGTCTTTTCCTCTCTCTCTCTCTCTGTCTCTCTGTCTCTCCCTCTCACTCTCTTTGGGCGGGGCCTCTGCCCCAGGGTCTAGCATATGTTAGGCAAGGGGAAAGGAAACTTGTGAATGCCATCCATGCCAGGACAGCAAAGTGATTGTCAGCGGGGCAGTGGGGGTGCATAGGCCTGGGAGGCAGATGAGAGGTGACTGCCATAAGTGGCATCTGCCAATGGCTCTCTCTTAGAGTTATAATGATGTGATTATGATATAGTCTAGGGATCCTGATGAGGTTCATTTGCCCTGTCAGTTAAAGAATTAAAAGTCAGGAAAGACCTCAAGTGCCACAGGTAGCATCATAGAAATCCCAAACACTTGGACAGCAGCAGACAAAATCAACAGTGTAAGAAAGGCATTTATTGGGTGTAAAATACATACACACAGCAGACATCCGGAGGCAAAGACCCTCTGTACCATAGGAAGAGGAAAAAGGAGAAAAGGCAGAGGGAATACTAGGAAAGGAAAAAAAAAATCCAACATCTTTTCAAGAGTTGGGTTTTTTTGTTTTGTTTTGGGTTTTTTGTTGTGTTTTAAGGCTCTAAAAACATTTCCTTCCCTAATCTAGGGTTGATCAGCCTGAAGAAAGACAGGATGGCTGATTAGTCCACAGCTGTTGTGTATCATGCTCTAATCAGTGCTCAAATTTGTCCAGCTGCCAGTCTATCTGCACAGACCTACTGCAGAAAGAGAGAGAGAGAGAGAGAGAAGGCCTACACAACCTTTGTTTTAAGCTGAGAGGCTTTTGTCTCAAGTCAGGAGGAGAAGGAACAGGCCAGCTGACTTGGAAATTTAATACATTTATTACCTAACCATAGCCTTTCTCCATAGTGATTTGCCTACCAGGCTATCTGTCTAGCTCCTAGCCTCTCAGTCATATCTGCATACAGTTCTAGAAAGTCTACATATATTTAAAAATCTGGAATCCACACGTAAGAGAGAATATGTGGTATTTGTCTTTCTGGATCTGCGTCCTTATTTCAGTATAATATTTTCTAGTTCCATCCATTTATCTTCAAATTTCATTATCTTATTTTCTTTATAGCTGAATGTACCACACTTTTATAACCCATTAATCAGCCAAAGAACATTTAGGTTATTTCCATTTCCTAGCTATTGTGAGTAGAAGGTCAATGAACAAGGCTGACCAGTTATCTCTGTAGTAGGATATGGATTCCTTTACGTACATGCCAAGAAGTGGTATGTCTGGATCATAGATCTATCTGGCAAAGATTCCCTCCTGTGGACTTCCTTTTTTCTCAGCTGATTGTTACTAGCTCCTAAATGTAGTTTTAAACTCAGATACCAGGAAAGTAGAAAAGGACCGTGAGGGGAAAGGGATCCTAGTGATGCTAGAACATAGAATATGTTTGCAATAACACACAGTGAGCTTCACTCACGTTCACATCTCTGGATCTTTTTGGCTGCTGTTGTAGACCAAAAAGGTCTACATCATTAGCATGGATCAGGCTTTTTTAGTAAGACAATAGCAGAACTTAGGGAAGTTGGGGTTAAATGAAAGGGAGTTAGAGAATACTCATGTACCTGTCTCCCAGGAGAAAGGCAGAATCACAGAGTCTCCTCAGCCTGCCTAGCAGCTATCAGTGCCTCTTGGAAGGCACTCTCAGACTCTGGAACTAATATTCCTTAGAGTTCAACAGCAAATCTCAGTTAAGCCAAGGTCAAAGTTGCTGCATAAATGATTAATGAAAACACCAAAGCTATTTGTTTCAGCAATGGAAAGAGAAGTTATTCTGAGGGTAGACAGGTCTGGGTTCCCACTCAAGATCATTTGCCTCATCTCTCAGCAATCTCATTCACTTCCATTGGCCTCCATAATATGTTGAGTGGAAGAAGCCAGGCAAACAAGGTCACATATTACAAAATTATATTTATTTTAAATAGTCAAGATAGATAAATCCTCGGAGACATAATGCATACTGGTGGTTTCCAGAGGCTGGAGGAAGAGGGGATGGAGAACTCCCTTTGAATGATAGAAGTTATTTTAAATAGATGTGTCTGATATTCATATAGCGCTTTGAATGTAGTATATGTCACTGAATTAAATTTGTTGTGTTCATTTGCAGTCATATAAATTTAGTCTTCATGGGTTATTTTAGAACTTTAAGTATATCATTTAAGTTGATTAATTTGAAAAAAAAGGTGAAGGTAAAATAACAGCATTCTATGTACTTATTAACAATATTAAGGGCTTTTGATTTCACAAAAGTTTTGACTGGTGCTAATATTTTAAAGCAGAACTATTGGGTGGAGAATGTCACTCAATCCAAGTATTTACATAGTTTGTACAAAGGCCTACGTTCTATTCTAGCAACACACACACAAACACATACACACATACTACAAGCACATACATGTGCATACCACAAACACACACACCACACACACACATACACACCACAGACACACACACACTACAGACACACACACACATACACCACATACACATACCACAAACAGACAAAAAGAAATGTGTTTCCTTTTAAAATTTAGTTTGGCATGTATTTGACTTTAATGCCAATCATAGCTAGCCGAGTTACACTACAAAGATAAGGCAAGTCAAGGTGAAGACATGCTCCAAAGTGTGTGGATTACACTTACCAAATCTTCACACCTATTTGTATAACTTCTTAACATAGCGTCCTGCAGCCAGAATGGAACACCAGCTCTTCTACATCACAGAACAGTATGCGTGATCCCTACCATTATCAATCTATAACTAGAACTTGCTACCATTAACTGATATAATGATGCTACAGAGGCTCGGTATAACTCGAAAAAAAAAATATTAACAAAGTTTGCTAGAAAATGTATGTTTCTCCTGAGAAAACCAGTTATTCTTACAAACTCTTTTGGTTTCTCCTTTAATATTTTTAAGCACGTAACTCAAACCTACTGAAACTTTTCATTTGGAAGACTTTATAACTTAAATTTTCCTACTTCTTTTTGTTTGTTTGTTTTCTCTTTTGTTGTTGTTGTTTTGGTTTTGGTTTTCTCGAGACAGGGTTTCTCTGTGTAACAGCCCTGGCTGTCCTGGACTCACTTTGTAGACCAAACTGGTCTAGAACTCAAAGAGATCTGCCTACCTCTGCCTCCCAAGGGCTGGGATTAAAAGGCATGTACCACCACGCCCAGCTCGATTTCCTACTTCCAAGAGAAATTTTGTTTGTTTTTGTTTTCCTTTTTATTTGTTTATTTTTTTACTTATTACAATTTATTCACATTGTATCCCAGCTGTACCCCTCTCGCTTGTTCCCTCCCAACCCCACCTTCCCTCTTCTCCTCCCATTGCCTCTCCCCCAGTCCAACTGCAGTTCTGCAGAGCTTTTAGAGGTGACACCATATTTTGACAATAACATCACACAATGCCTCGACATTTTCTAAATCAAATTTTCAAAATACGTCCTCCAAGATCACACATTTATTTTAAATAGCACTTAATCTGTCACCCGCTGTGTAGACTATGAACTTTAACTGGTGCGCTGTTTTGACATCCCCATTAGGACACCTAGCACTCACACCCACCTGCTATCACAGAAACAGGTTAGGAAACTGGATCCATTTTATTTTTCATCTTAACAAAGGCATGCGTGTGACCTGTCTTGACAGTTCACAAGATACCACGGCTCTCTGAAGTGTAAACAATGTTCACAACCAGGCCAAGTTAAAATCTTGGTTTTATCATAACAAAATCAATGACGCCTTGAGACGGGTACGGAAACCTCACAGCAAGTCGAGAGTGTGGAGACTAAGGGCCTGCTACTGCCAACGGCGTTCATTCTCCACCCACTCTCCAGGGTGTAAGGTGGTCCAATATGCACCCAGCCGTCCTTACTCATGCCCAGGGTGCCGGAGACCGACACGCTAAGGGCCAGGGTCCGATCAGTATTACCAACATTTATTCCTGCCCAAAAATGAAAAGCAACCTTGTTTCCTGCCCCAGCAGACAGGGTGTCAAACACCCCTGAGAACAAACGCTCACATTGGAGACCCCTGTTTGGTTGGACTGCCCGAGTGATGAGGAATCTGTAGTTCGGGTGAGCCTAGCATACAAACTGGCACAGCCGATTTTGATAGTTATTTTCTAAATAGACCTTACAGCTGCTATCTAGGAGATTTAAAAAAATATATATACGATAAAAATTGTTTAGCTGAAGCAGTTTTAATAATAGGCAACTCACACCAAGTACATTTTTTTATTGTCTTTGTAGCAGCACTGTTTCCTGTTTTAAAAACGAATATTGGTGAAGTTACAATTAAATTCTGCATTCCCTCAGTGCTCAGCTTACAAGGAAACAAAGCAACAGGCCACACTAGGTTCAGTATTCCTAATTCATCATCAGATCTACATATTAGCATACGAGGAAGAGATGTCCCCCATCAATACATGTATTCCTATGGAGCAGCTGGAAGACCTATGGCAGAAGCTCTC
The DNA here is from genome assembly GCF_907164565.1 of Psammomys obesus. Lineage (NCBI taxonomy): Eukaryota > Metazoa > Chordata > Mammalia > Rodentia > Muridae > Psammomys > Psammomys obesus. The sequence goes on along the minus strand of NW_026596095.1, from coordinate 15,821,549 downwards.
AGGATGCCAGGCTCAACACAGCCCTGCAGCTCTCAGCCCCGTGAGCCTCCCTCTGCCCTCCAGTCAGCCTAGCAACATGAGTTAACTCACACTCTCCAGACATGGCTTAACAATTCTGTGTTCAAGAGGAACCTTTTCTGTCAATTCTACCATATATTCAACCATGTGCACTCCTTTAGGATACTTAAAATAAACACAAGCATTTTACCAGAAATGGACCCCTCGGTTCGGCTACAAACCAGTCCTCTGGATGTGGTAAGAGGATTAACAAAGGCCACGTCCAGAAGACAGCCTGCCCAAAAGGCTAGCAGGATATTTAGGGTGATTGTTTTGCTACTTTTGACATTCTTTGGGCACTGGGACTTACCCTCTACTACCTGGCAACACGAGTACATCTATCTAAAGGTCTGCTGCCATTTTTGTCACCTATGACTTTTTTGTAGCCAAGGAAGCCAGGATTACAATTTTGTCTGACAGATTGAGATGGCATGGTGTATTCTTGGTTATCAAAATGCTCATGTAGCGTGGGGTTTTTAGTTGGTTAACATTGACGATGTGGGGGAGAGCATGGTACTTCCTGTATAATCTTAATTACCTAAGTGTATGCACGCTTGCAGGAGCTAGGACGACACACTGAGCTGAGCTGCTTGTGACCGCGTGACTTAGCTCTTGGATTCTTGTGTTTTGCTTCCTGTAATGCACATATTAAAAAATAAAAGGTTCTTTTAAAAGCTTAAAAAAAAAAAAAACAAATATTGGTGAGAATTCTAGAGGAAAAGACTCAGGAGGCAGACATGTGACTTTGTTAGGCATATAACTGAGCTTTGATATTTCTTGATTTCTGAAACTTTATTCAAAGATGTTAATTGCATAAAAGTTCTGTGTGGTATGGACTGGGCATTTTCAGGGGAAAGTTAGTACTTTTCAAAGCTCAGACAGGCGAAGCTGCTTCATGCTGCAATCATGTGTGTTCCTAAATGGAGTTCTCTCCAGGGAGGTGCCTCCTCACCAACCACCCCCACTCGGTACCCAGCATTAGGCCATAAGCTGGCTACAGAGCACAACCCTTTCTAATCTTTATGCATTTCCCCCTTCATTGACTAATTAGCATACTCTATTATAAAGGACAAAATGCAGAGAGGAAGCCCTACATTCCATCTCTCAAATACCAATTTCTGAAGTGTTCCTTCCTTAGAAATTTCATAGCTATTTGGCACTTCCACCCAGTGAACTCGGAGCTCACCTCCACGACATGAATTTTATCTGAACTATGAACTGCTATCTTTAGCATTACCTTTTGTTTGTTTGTTTGTTTGTTTGGAGTTTTGTGTTTCTTTGAAGTAAAGTCTTACTCTGCAGCCCAGGCTGGTCGAAAGGCTAGCTTTGAAGTCATGATCTTCCTGCTCCAGTCTCCTGAATTTTGGAACTGGAATTATACACTATCACATTGGGGGTTGTGTTTTGGTTGGGGTGGTTTGTTTCTTGTCTTAGTTTGTCTGATTTGCCTTCTTATGGTGCTAGAGATTGAACTTAGAGCCTCGCATATGTCGGGCAAGTGCAATAGCACTGAGCTACTGGCCCGGTCCTTCATGTACTAATTTTTTCTCTACCTTTTCAATCTGGAATGTTCCTCCTACTAAAGTATCCCTTGCTTATGAACATGCCTGATACTGTTTCTCATTCTCCAGATGTTGAACTTCCCAGGAAAAGTTAACCTCTATAGATTGACAGGATTGACAGAGGTCTGTCACCATCATGAATATAAAGTTAGTCTAAGTCAGTATAAATATTAACCAAGATACTTTAAACTTTCTTTAGTCGTAGCGATGGCTCAGCTTACTATTTCTGCAATTCTCTGGCCAGCTAATGGTGGTACATATTAATCTCGCCCTCCTGGGCTGTCATTTAAAACAAGCACTTCCTCTTAAGAGTCATATTTAAGTCGTCCATGTAAGAACTAATGGACTAATACATTTATAAATTCCTCTATTGCAGGGAAATAGATGATTCCGTGCCCAGTTGGTCTACACGCAACCAAATCTAACAGCGTTAGTGCCATACTAACGGTGCAATCACACAGACCCACGCTGCAAAGGCAATTGGCTCTTTTCATCCTCTGATCCCAGCGGATTTTGGCCACATGTATCTTATCATAGAATGTGTGAAGACATGGAGGCCAAAAATAGCACGACCATCAGTCAACTTGCAATACCAAATCTCTACCCCCTCACCTTCATTTATGTTGAAGAATTCACTCTTCTTTCTCTGCAGCTGTGTTTGCATTTTCTCCACAGCACTGACGTCACCTTCTGAGTGACCCTTATTTGTGTATTTTCATTCATTCGTATTTATTTATTCACATCAACCTGAGGGAGGCAGTGCCTTTGTTGATATTGTTTGCCATTCCCCTTCTACTGACCTTTAGGCAACACTCACCTAACATTCACAGTACAATTTAGTTAATTTAATACTGGGGAATAATCCACTTTCCTTCTCCTGAATATAGCCTAAAGAAGTTTGTGATATTAAGCATTTTTTTCTTTTTTTCCTTCTAAAAATAAATCCTTTTCTGAATTAAGTAACTTTCTTGCTTATTAAAAATCAATTCACCCATACACAAAATGATGAATTTCTATGTCTATTCTTCTTCACAGAAATAAATTCTAAATTTTAGTCACACCTCCAGCTTCCTGCCAGATTTTCTCACAGATTATTTTCCCCAATCAGGTCTCCACTGATGCATAGCATATCAGTCTATACCTCATCCCCATCACGTGACAAAAACAAACAACAACAACAAAAGTTTAAGAGTCAAAATATCTTCCCTATGCCTGAAGACTTAGCTCAACAAGAAGGTGTTAGGACACTTTATTCTTATTCTAGCTCTGTCAGGAACTTGTTAATATCTCCTAAACTGACTTCTGAACCAATAAAGAAATAGATAATTTTTAATAACCGAATCAAGTATCAACCTGATACTTGAAAAATGCTTTATACATATGGAGTCCTAAAACCTGACTTATTCAAAATGTATCTTCTTAAAACTTTATGTCAGGTTGGAAAATAAATGGTAAGCAATATAGATTTAGCTGTAGTATTATCTGAGTTTGAAACTAAAGTTCTGTAATTACTGCACACTGGACCTTGAGCAAGTTAGTTTATTTCCCCAGTTGTTTCATCTTTTTTTATATACATAAGGTAGTAATGTGCCTGTAATTCTACCACAAAAAAAAATGTTATGAAAAGTAAATCACCCAACATGGAAGCAGTAGGAAATAACCAAAGTAATCCTGAGCAAAATCAAAAAACCAAAGAGCTAAATGTATTTTTCTTTATAATGATAACTACCTCAGATATGTTGCTCTGGTTGTGAAAGTATAATGAATATGTTATATAAAGAAGTTCTTGATTCTTGTACTGTTTTGTGTGTGTGTTTATTTCAGTATTTTTTAAATATAATTCCAAAGTTGTTTGTAATTTCTTTATCCTGTGTTATCATCAACCTATCCATTTCATTCATCTTTCTCTTCCCCTGATATACTCAGATCTGTCTCCAGTCCATGGCAGGAACCTACTATGTATTTTTTAAAATGGATTAAGCAAAAAACCAAGACATATCTAACAGTGCATCTGCGTATGCATTTCTGTAAAATGGAAATAAATCATATCACCTCCTTGTCATTAAAGTAAAATTACACTAAAAGCTCTTCAATTATAGCTTTCTTAAAGTATAGGTGTTAAGTTTATTCAAAGCGAAGGATCACTCCTATGTCGATTGTGTTCCAAAGTGCTGCTCTGTTCAATGCCTTTGAGTGTGCTGTTCTGTGGAAGGGTGAATTGCGGCAACTGGGCTTTGCCACTCAGGGGTGGACAGCTACATTTAAGATGCAGTGTCTCCGAACACAAAGACATCCCCTAAAACTAAGGCCCTAATGTCAACACTGCTTTCCTCATCAAATACGATTATCACCTCCATCTAAGCACCACCCTCAGATTGCATAAGGGCAAGCAGCACACAAGGGAACAGAAATGTATCTAAAATACAGGAGAAAAACGTGTGCCCAGTGCTTAGTTTTTGTTCGTCTGGTTTGAAGATCCTGATAATTTTAAGTGAGCTAGAAACAAATAATGTGAGTACATGCTATTCAAACTCTGTAATTACTATAACAATTCAGGCAGGTACTTGCTCTTTTAGAGGTTCAAATCCTAAGACAAAAGGACTTAATGGGGAACACAAAACTTAACTTACTATTATGATAACTGACCTGCTCTAGCCATCAGTGCAGCTCACTAGGCAGAAAACAGAACTGGCATTTTCCTAATCTAAATTCCAAAGCTGAGATGTAAGCCTGATATATTGATGATGGAAAAATCTTAGCCTTCTGGCTATCACTTGGAATTCTCATCCTTTAGAGCAGAACATCTGATAAATCCCTGCCTGGGCTTGCTTTGCCTTGCTGGTAATTTCATTTCTCAGACAGCTAAGAAGGTGAGAATGGAGAAATGGTATTTTGAACCTAATTTTACTAAATCCATTCAAGTCAAAGGTGATATTAAAACTATTTAATAAGCAGTATTGGGTGGTACCCACAGTCGGGTCTCTGTGGCTTTCTGTGGCCCGGCAGTTAGTCCTTCAGCTATTGGAAAGGAGGAGGGGTGGAACATGGGAAAGGGAAATGGCCTGAGCACCCTGGAAACTGAGCAGGGGACACCACAGTGTTTCAGGTAGGACACCCATGGTTGAAGAGCAGTACATCTTTGTGTATCTACTGTGTAAACTGCACAGTGTCTATAAAGTCCCCACCCCTTAATGCATATTTATTACCTATAAACTGTTAAGTCTTCCAACCCTCCCCGCTTACTACTTTAGTCACCTGTATTGATCCCTTGCAACCCACAGACACCATTTCTTAAAATTTTATATTAGTTTGTTTACTTTACATACCGAGGGTGTATCCTCTCTTCCCTCCTCCCAGCCCCCCGCCTTCCTTTCCTTTCCCTCCCCCTCTCCCTTTCCTCCCAGAAAAGAGGAGCCTCTTTCCCCATATCAACCCTCCCTGGCACATCAAGTCACATCAGGACTGAGCATATCTTCATCCCCTGAGGGCAGGCCAGGCAGCCCTGCCAGGGGGAAGTAATCCAAAAGCAGGCAAGAGTCCAGATTAGAAACACACACTTACCAGGCACCCCACACAAAGACCAAGCCGCTCTACCGGCTACGTGTGTGCAGATGGCCTAGGTCCAGACCATGCTTGCTCCTTAGTGACGTCTCAGTCTCTGAAAACCCCCGAGCGACTGGATTAGTTGTCTCCGTTGATCTTCTTGTGAGGTTCCTGTCCCCTTCAGGTCTTTCCATCTTTTCCCCAACACTTCCACAGGACCCCCAGAGCTCGGTCCAGAGTTTGGCTGCAAGTCCCAGCATCTGTCTAGCTGCTGGCTGGAGCCTCCCAGAGGACAGTCACATTAGGCTCCTGTCAGAAAGCACAGCACAGCATCATTATTAGTGTCAGAGGCTGGCCCTCTACCATGGGGTGGGTCTCAGGTTGGGCCAATTTTTTGGTTGGACTTTCCCTCGATCTTTGTTCTCTTGGTATCCCTGAACTTCTTGTAGGTAGGATGATTTTTGGATCAAAGGTTTTATAGGTGGGTTGTTGTTCCCCTCCTTCTGCTAGTTTTGCCTGGCTAGGAGGTGGTCACTTCAGTCTTTATTCCCCTCCCGCCCTGTTTGGATTCTCAGGTAGAGTCACACCAATATCTTCCCAGGAGCCGACCCTGTTGTGGGCCTCCAGCTTGATCAAGAGGTGCTCTTCCCCAGCCTCCCTTCTTGTTCCCAGCAACTATGCTCATAGAGGCTTTATTCATAAGAGACAGAATATGGAAACAACCTATATGTCTCTCAGCCAAAGAATGGATACAGAACTTGTGATCCATTTCCACAATGGAATACTACTGAGCAATTAAAAATAAAGAAATCATGAAATTTGCAGGCAAATGTATGGAACTAGAAAAGATCATCCCAAGTGAAATAACCCAGACCCAGAAAGGTGTACATAGTATATACTCACTTATAAGCAGATATTAGACCTATAGTCCATGATAACCATAGTACAATCCTCAGACCCAAAGAGGCTAAGTAACAAGGATGGCCAAAGGAAGGTTGCTGGAATGTCATTCAGAAGGGAAAATAGAATAGACAGCAGAAGTGGATGAAGAGAGGAAACTAGGCAGGAGATGAATTGGGGAGGGAAACAAGGATGAGGATCAGATGTGGTGAGAAGCAGGTGGGAGGTGAGAGGGCATAGAACATAGATACCTTCTTTTTTTATTTTTATTTTTATTCTTTTTTTATTAATTACACTTTATTCATTTTGTATCCCCCCATAAGCCCCTCCCTCCTCCCCTCCCGATCCCACCCTCCCTCCCTTTTCTGCATGCATGCCACTCCCCAAGTCCACTGATAGGGGAGGTTCTCCTCTTCTTTCTGATCTTAGTCTATCAGTTCTCATCAAAAGTGGCTGCATTGTCCTCTTCTGTGGCCTGGTAAGGCTGCTCCCCCCTCAGGGGGAAGTGATCAACGAGCAGGCCAATCAGATTATGTCAGAGGCAGTCCCTCTTCCCATTACTATGTAACCCACTTGGACACTGAACTGCCATGGGCTACACCTGTGCGGGGGTTGCAGGTCATCTCCACGAATAGTCCTTGGTTGGAGTATGATTTTCTGGGAAGTTCCCTGTGTTCAAATTATCTTGTTCTGTTGCTCTCCTTGTGGAGTTCCCGTCCCCTCCAGCTCTTACTATTTCTCACTTCTTACATAAAATTCCATTCACTCTGCCCATCAGTTGGTCATCAGGCTCAGCATCTGCTTTGACAGTCTATACTGCAGAAGCTTTCAGAGGCCCTCTGTGGCAGGTTTCAAGGTTGTTTCCTGTTTTCTTCTGGCTTTCAGAGGCCCTCTGTAGCAGGTTCCGAGGTTGTTTCCTATTTTCTTTTTCTTCTGATATCCATCCTCTTTGTCTTTCAGGATGGGGATTGAACATTTTAGTTAGGGTCCTCTCTTTTGCTTAGTTTGTTTAGATGTACAGATTTTAGTGGGTTTATTCTATGTTGTATGTTTATATGAGTGAGTATATACCATGTGTGTCTTTTTGCTTCTGGGACAACTCACTCAGGATGATCCTTTCCAGGTCCCACCATTTACCTGCAAATTTCATGATTTCCTTATTTTTCATTGCTGAGTAATACTCCATTGTATAGATGTACCACAGTTTCTGCATCCATTCTTCAGTTGAGGGGCATCTTTTCACCTCTTTAAAAGGCATCCTGAATCTTCTAGTCTCCACTGCACCATTATTAATCCATTTAATCCTCTTCCCACCGATTGAAGTTGGAATTAATATGAAATTAAAATCGCCAGAACCTTTCTGATGTCTTCAATATGAAACCTATTAAGTTTAGCCTAAGTATTGAAAGATAGTCTTCAATTGATTCAACATTTTTTAAAGTGTTGTAAATTTTCTCTTCTTTATTTGAGTATGTGTTATTGTTGTTTTTGTTGTACATGTGTACGTGTCTGTGAGTTCAGGGCACTGGATTCCCTCGTAGCTGGAATTACATGCAGAGTGCTTGGCCTAGAGAATTCCAGGACCTCAAGGTCAGTCTTCTTGATCAGGAAGCATGTGTCCTTAACTGCCGAGCATCTCTCCAGCCCCTGGCCCAACATATTTTTGCAAACTGTTTTCTTGTTCCTTTTTTTTTTTTTTTTAATTTGGTCTAGAATAGAACCCAAATTGAAAAAAAAATCTATCTTTCTCTAAATGTTAAAACATACTTTCACACTCCAGTGATTTTCTGTACTACTTCCTCGACTGGAATATAAGAGCCTTCTGTGGGGAAACGCTTCAGAGAACACTTTAAATGCAGTATTCACCTTGGATTGAAGGTGTCTCTTTCCATCTGGCAATTTCCATGCTGAGAAGCTGAAAGGAAAATCTTCTCACATGTAAATGTTATATGTGGATGTTACATGTAAGTACAAGAAGTAGACACTCTTGGGATAGGATTGAAGTGAGATTTTGTTCTGTGTACTGATAGTTCTTAGAAAGGATCTGCATGCAGCTGCCTTCTTAGAGTCATTTGATAAATGAAATGAATATTGCATAAAACAGGAAAACGAAAAGAATGGACAGAACACTTGTAGTACATAAGTTTATCTGAGAACTTATCTACTGAGAGAAAGGAATGTTTCTCTTGGTTGGTAGAAGAGATCATTCTTAGCTTAGTGAAAGGTGGATCAAAGCAGGAATCCTAAAACAATAAGGGTTCAAGGGAGGTGAGAGTCCACACAAAACAACCCTGGACATGAAAGGCAACTTAAGCTACGGTGATGAGAACTAAAGAAAGTGATCAGAAAGGAGGACAGGCTGGAAACTGGCCTGCTGCGGACTAGCACAGAAAAGATGAAAGCTAATCGGAGCAGAGATTGCTACTGATGTCCACAGCAACAGTAACAACAGTGCAGATAGTGTTGTTCAGCACACAGGGGCTTGGTCAGGCTCTTATTGTCTCCGTGGTTGATCAGCTGGAAGAAAAGACACATAAGAAGGGCCAAACCCAGTCTGTGAGAAGGTACTAACACATGCTGTTGGCCTCAGATGTGATCATGGTATGGAAAGGCCGAACTGATAATGCTGGGACTATCATACTCAAACAGACAAGGATCCAAAAGCAAATGATTCAGCTGCTTTTCAGCCAGGGCTGGTCCCCATACCTAGGAAAAACACATTCCAAGAAACTGCAATCAGTAGAGACTGCTGGGAAGCTACTGCGGTATCCTTGGAGTCATCAGAAGAATAAACAATTGTGTGAAGGGCAAACAGAAAAGTATGTCTCACTTAAAACAGCAGTGGAAAGTGGTTTAAAAACTAGGCTTTCGGTGTACACTTTTAAGACATTTAAAGTGAAGCAGTTTCAGAACATAAATGAAATTTTATCAGTCTATTACTATTGAAATTTACTGTAGGCTTTTTGCCTATATTTGACAAAATTGTGCAATTCTTCTTAAAGCCTAGGAATCCTCTCCAATTAATATTTTATATAACATTGATTAGTAAAAGTTGGACTGATATAAAAAGATGTTTTGCTTTTACATTTTAAAACTGTATTTCAAGTTGAAAAGCAAAACGCTACGAACACATAGCATGACAAACATACAGGAGCTGTCTGTTTGACAAATTTTCTTTAAAGCTAAGATTATATAGAAACTAGAATACTCATTTTAAAATGAGTGAATTATTCTCTTCCCATAAATTTTATGATAAAATAATTAACCAGCTTACTAAAAAGTTGGTCCTGCTCCCAACTATATCATTATTTTGATCCTCAGAACACCACCATGCCTGTCAACTTTCCCTGAAAGCTGTCTATGTAGGAAATATCCTTCTACTCCTGAGGCAAGGGAAATTATTAGGTAAGTTTAGAATTCAGGCCCTTTACATACTATGAGCAGATTAGAGGAAATGAACAGGGAAGCAAAGATATATACCACTTCCTTGATTGTGTTTCTGACATAGATCATCTCCCTGGGCTGCCATTTGGGAAGTGAGACAAATATCACCTGAGTGATGAGTGTGTTCCAGGACGTACCAATTCCTGCTTCACTATTTATACATTTTCATTTTGTCTTCAGACATGGCCATTTTCATATATCAGCTCCTTAAGTCATTTACTTGGCTAGTGTGTGTTGACTGCTCACTCTCTGCACTGCCGCTTTTCTAAGACTCGGAGACACAATAACTAAGGTAATCAATAAAGGTTAGCCTCTGTTCCATGCAGCTTGCATGCAATGATCGTTAATGCTATGTACCCAAAAGGTTATGCACTTGATAAGATTATTTAGATGGAGAATTAGAGCCAAAGACTATTAACCTATGCGTTGATGTGAACTTAGAGAGAAGGCTTTAAACAAGATCCCAATTACTTCAACATTTGAACTGTACAAAAGAGAGGAGTTGAAGGACCTTTAAAAATAATCAACTCTAATGTGAAGCCTAAACAAAAATAATAGATGTTGATACATATCTGGGGGGTGGGGAGCCTTGGCCCTTGTTTTACTTTCCTACTGTTGAACAAATTTCACTGAATATGAGTCTGTCAGGAAAAGGATGCTCAAAACACAATGTACATTTGAGAATTCACTAAGGAAAGAGTCATAAATGGTGTCTGCACTGCTCACACGGCATACAAAGCAGCATACCCTAAACCTGAACTATGATGTGGAATGTGAAAATGGTGATGCCTGTACTTTTTTTAAAGGGCTACTCAAAGACCATCTCCCCTGAACAGTAGTCCAAGGAGCTGGAAAATTTTTGTGAGTAGGACACACACCTTAGAGAAACAATGGTGTTTTGAGAAGTTGCCTTAACAAAGAAGAATTCTGCCTTTCATGCACAACACTGAGGTGCCATGCTGGAATAAGGAGGCCAACATAACAGGCATGTCAAGTCAATCCTGGGTGGAACAGGAAAGAAAGCTCTTCAGGGGACCAAAGTCCTTCCCTGACACAAAGAGCTGGGTAAACAGTGAGGACACTGGATCAGCAGAGCAGGGGCCAGATGCACAGACTTTATCTAATCCCAGCATCTCAACTCTGGTTCTGAAAAGGTCTAGATGTCTTTGTGGCTCACAGGGGTGAAAACGGGAGACTCTGCGTTCTGTGGACATTAACAGTGTTGTGTGAGTGTGCATCTTTTGTGACCAGACATGCCCAAAGCAAGCTCTCAGACACCAGTTTTATTAAACTACTTCATCAGTTGCCATCAGCCTTGAGTAGCAATGCCATCCTTGGAGTCCTCACCATGCTCTAAGAACCAGCCATTGGTGACCTCCAGCTGCATTTAGGAAAAGGAGTGATGCCCAATCTCATTTGCATCTTTGGAGACTGGCCCTCCAGCCTGCGTTCTTTTAGCTCTTGGTGTGGGAACTGGACAGTAACAATTTGTAAATCTTTCAAAGGTGAAGATCAGAGAAACAGCAATCCTGAAGCTCTGATGGTTCACAGATTAGTGGCCTGCCATTAAGAGGTGCCTGGCATTGGGTCATGGAGCTGGAGCCATAAACATTATCAGCTAACTCTGAGTTTCCTGGAGCCGCAGAAAGAAATGAGTTTGTTACTACTTCTGGTATTAATCATAATAAGTGTTTTATCTAAGCCTGTCATGTTTAGTTTCTCAGTGCAATTTACCTCTCAGGCACGTTGTTCGCAGTATCAGCTGGCCTTATCTTTTAACTTATGGTCTTCAAGTGCCTAAATGTATTTCCTCCAACATTCCCACAGTTAACACGACAAAGTCAACATGTGGTATTTTAAGACAATGCTGAACCACATCATGAGAGACAGAGATGCCAAGGCCAGGCTACTCCTGGCACCTGTTGAAAGCTTACTAGGCAGCCCTGATTCTTTGCCTAATTGTGATTCTTAAACAGGAAGTTCAAATACTGCATTAATACATTCATTTATCTTGTTGTTACCTTTGTTAGGAAAATAAAAGATCCCCTGATCCTACGTACTGTGTATGTTTTATCACCTGACACTGCTTAGTTGATGCAGGCAAGTAACTTTTGAGGGACTGTAAGATGGAGCTGTGATTCTACAAAGCATAGACTGGAGGAAGGGACACAGCCTGTGAGCAAGGAATTCAAGGGAGTAACAGTGTAGAAATGGACATTTTGACAAACGTGTCATGAGGGGAAAGCGTGTAGTTTTTATAAACCTTGTCCACGGTTCACATAGGAGAAAGATGTAACCCTGAAAGAAAGATATGCCTTGAAGCTTAGGCAGCTAATAATATTCCACTCTGCACAACCCTATTTCATTGTAGTCCTCTTATGATCTGCTAATAATCCTTTATAATTAAGCTTCCAGGATAATATTAAAATGTAATCCACATGAACACCAATCGCAGTGTCTTTCAAGGGCTGAAGTGGTTCTCGCTTCCAGCCCTGCATGACAATCACTGTGCAGCTTTAATTTCACATTTTTAAATGGTTTGCCCCAAGATTTAAAGAAAGTTTATTACTTATTTCAATTCACAAATGCAGTTGAACTAGGCCTCAGTTAAACCCACACTGTTGAAAGTTTGTCAAAGGTATAGGTCTCATAGCTTTATGTATTTCCCTCTTTGGAGCTAAAAACATTTGCAGTATTCCTTAGGAGAGAGAGGACTCCTATTTCAGCAGTAGCCGATGGAATGGTCACAGTAAATGAAGCTGGCCATCCCAGACACTGCAAATGAATGGCATGGGGCAATATAAATATATACATATTATTATATGTGAAATTAAACCTTACTCCCACATTTAAATGTAGTGCTTAGAATATTTGTATTTTTTCTCCTTTAGCATCTTATCTTCCTCAAGTCTTTATAAATTCAATTTCTTCCCAATAATTGGATAATAATTTGAATCAATAATAGTTATTAGAAGTAGCATGTTCAAAATATATATTAGTCATATATTCCAGCACAGTTTGCTCATGAACATAATCTATGACATAAATCTACTTCAGGGAATTGTTCCTAGAATATTATATTGATGCTAGAGTTGGAAAACTGAGTTTTTCAAAATACACTACTTAGTTAACCTGATGAAATTTAGCCTATAGCAAAAGTGTAAGTCAAATCACTCACCACAACAAACACAGTGAAGGAGTTTGCAGACAGGATTCCGGAGAGCAACCTTTTCTGGCTCCGCCTCTCACATGGCAAGAAGAGAAGTGGGGTGACAGCTATAGTGTTCCCATTTAAAAACCATTATTTTGCTACTGACAAGAAAGAAAGTGGCTAATTACTGTATAGTCTTGTAAAAGATGTCACTGAATTTATAATCCACAGACAACAAAGTAGTATTTGTGTGGACTTTTTTTAAATGTCAGTACGGAGTAGGAAAATGGTATGTTCTCAGATAAAAAAATAATGCTGTTATGATTGTATCTAGACTCATGAAGTGCTGGGAAAAGATGATTTCTGCTCAAGTAGCTGTTTGGAGAAGATTATGCTCAGACAGTTTGAGCAAATTCAAACAATTCTGATGAGGAGGAGCGTTTATTTATGTAGTTTTAAACAAAAGCGATAGACAAAGTTCAAAGGGCACGACTTACAGGTATTATTTAAACTATCTAAAATAGCTCACATTGGGTAAATGCCTGAGGCAAGTTTTCTAAGAAATATTGAAAGAGAACATTTCTGTTTTTATTAGATGTTTTATATAACATAATCCTAAGCATCAAAAATATCAGCCTAGGAAATAGTAAAAGTAACATTAAGCATATGTTACCTTCATGCCAGGCACTGTGACAAATGTTGATGACTTTCAAGAGACAGAGAAGAAAGAGGAGGAAGACAACGAGGAAGAGGAGGAAGAAGAAGAAATGACAAAGGATCCATCTTCCTACAGCTATTATTCTAAAAGTTTAGAGATGCGGGAGGGTAAAGGAGAAAAATGAGGAGAACAGGGAAAAAATAAACTAAGCACAAGACACAGAATTTAGAAGCAAGGGTGTCTGTGGGACCCAGAGGCTATGTAAACTCTGAGTTAGCTAAATGGATGTCATTAGGGCAAGCACAAACTATAAACAACTGTAGATTGCACACTTTCCACAAATATGTTCGAGTAAAACATTTTTAAATATTGTACAATACAAAGCAGTATACAATTTGCAATCCATAGAAAATGAAGGACAAAATCAACTGCAGTATGGTATGTCTATGACAAATTTGTAAGTCAAAAGTACAAACCACCAAAACAAACAAAAAAACATACAAAACAACAACAGCAACAAAGACCACACTGGAGAGACCGTCAGAGACAAGGTAAAACCTGACTGAATCTTGATTAGACAGGGTGAGAAAACACAAGGTAAGAAGTTGGTGCTATGCAATGTGTAATGAAGAGCCTGGGATTTAAAGTGCCGAATGTTTGCGTTTCAATCCTAGCCCTACCACTTCCCAGGGCTGTGACCAAGGCAAGAGACCTAACCTCGATAAGCCTTAGTTTCCTGTATGCAAAGTGAGTTGCTTAATAGAGCAACTGTCAAAATTCTTGTAAATTATTGATCTACTGAAGTTGCACACATAGCTATATGGGTTAGCCATTTCATGCATCATTTCTAGAGCTTATCAAGTTCTTTGGAAATCAATCCCAGATTTCAGCATTCCTCACTATTTTGTGGCAGTGTAGGGCAAAATGAAAGATTGTAATTTACAAAAGTGGCAGATGCTAATGAGTGTTGACCGCCATTTCAATACACAAAAAGAAGTGACAGGATGGTTAAATCACACTGGACTTGTTAGCCAGACTGTGTTCAGTTAGAAAAGGGGGCAGCTGGCTGGTTCAATCAGCAAACGCTTGCCCCAGTCAGCCATTTGTCTCCTAATGTAACTTAACCTGCCTTTTTGCCTTTTTCCATTAAGAGCTAATCATGACAATGGGATGTTCTTCATAGAAGCAAAGTTTCGGACTGAAAGTGAGTAAGCAAATAGACTGAAAACTAAAACAAAGCCAATTTTCCCTCTGTACCTCTTCTTGTTTCTCCCAACCCCTGTGACAACGACTGTGAACCACATGCATGAACTCCAGACACTGTCCGAATCTTCCAAACATGAGCTGCAGCTCTGCCCTTTGCCCTGAGTATGTCTCCCCAGGCCGGAGGCCTCTCCATACTCAACGCTCTTATCCTCTTGCCCTACTCTGAGCAAGCAAACCTTTTCTCTTCATCGAGAACCAGCTTTGGAATTGATATGTATTTCTTGACAGCTACAGTACAAAATGAGCTCTCTCCGTCAAATTCCTCTTGCATTATAACCTGTTGATTTATTCCTATTTGTTCACAATCAACTTGATTTGCATCCACTGCAGTCATTCAGTTCTTTGGTGGTTTTAGCAGTTTCTGGAATTTGCCAATCAGGTGTTCTTTTCTCACTGAAATAAAATCAGCTAAATATTTCATTCAATTTCTTTTTAGGTGTTTCTATAGTTTAAAAATAATTGACTTTGTGATTTTTAAAACTTGAGCTTCGAAATGTTTAACCAACTACCAACTGGTGTTTAACAATTGTTAAACTGGTATTTAACAGTTCCCGAATTATACCTAGTACAATTTCAAAGTGACTGACTAATAAATAGCACTTGCCGAATGAAACTTCTCTCCACAACTTGACTCCTAAGGCTCCTTTAGCTCAGTAGGCCTATGTAAAGGCTTCCTGGTACATTTGTCTGCCTGTTCTCAAGACCATTGCTGACATATTCAAATTAATGATTTATACTCTATTTAATTGCTTCCACTTTTAATATGCAGATATTTTTACATCACCATTAATTCTAGCTAATTTTACAGTTATTCATTAAAACGGACACTAGGTTTCTTTACAAATTTTCTTTAATATGATTGATATGGCAAGTAGGGTTCATATTGCTCTCTAGCTGATAACTAATGTAGCATTTAAAAGCAAGTTTGTTTTTTCAGTGGGTGCAAAAATCAATCCCATTTCTCCAACTAGTTATCTTTAAGTTGTTAACAAAGTGATATTTACTTCTTCATCCTCTGCATTATAGTAAATCCCCAGTCAATACACAATGCATTCTAAGTATTATGACATTTGCTTTTAAGAGGTTGCATATTGCCATTTGACCTCATTACTATATTACCAAGGAAGCAGCAAGAAAATTCTAGAAGCAGAAATTTTATAGCCATGTTGTTGGTCATAATTTAATAAACTTATAGTTAAGAGCAATAATATTTAAAATAATAGTTAAATACTAGTAATAGTTAAAATACTAAAGATTAAACGAGCGAAATTAATAATGACAATATGCCTAGTTCATATATGAAAGTTTTTATCATAATGTAGTAGAATGTACTTACCACATGAAAAGCATTCACAAATAAATAAGTTTGGCAACTCAATCAAGTAGTGAATAATGGCAAATAAGCAAAGAAGTCAGAATTAAGTAACAAAATGGCTACAATAAACTTTATGTACTGTTACAGTCAAGCAAGTACAAAATCATAGGTATCAGATTCAAGAACAACAGAAGGAATGGCAGGTGGGCTAGGGGAACAGAGCGTGGGGCCTAACAACAATACAAAAAGGGAGTGAAGACAGAAATAGATGCACCCTTTTGAAAAGGTAGCTTGGTGCTGTCTGCCGAAGCTTCATACACAGATATCACCTAAACGACTCACTTCACCTCTAAAGGTTTACCCTGAGGAAATAATAAATGTGAAAGAGTAAAATCAAAGACAAAAACAGTTGAAATCCAACATGTCAATCCAAATGTTGAATTATTGTCAGTGTATCCATTTTTTTTTTCATCCCTTCTACTCAGCTCAAGCTCTCCCTACTTTGCTTGTGTTTTTAGGTTGTAATTTTATTTATGTTTTAAAATGCAAATATTATTCATTCAGTAAATGGATGATATGTCTGTATACTGGATAGAGCATGTGCCAAGTATGCATGAAGGTAAATCTTCATATGAAAAGCACAGGAGTTCACTGGAGGGATTTCATTTCAAATGAAAGCATGCACATTCTGTTTCTAGTAGTGTAAAGTTGCTGCATTATTCATTGGCAGAAAGAGACAAAATGCTGGCAGAAATTGGCAATTTTTGCCTTACTTCTAATCAGAAAGTATGGTTCCTTTAAACAACCCTTACTCTTTGGACAAAATGTCCTATCTGGTTTATTTTGGGGCCTCTAATTACTTCAAATTTCATGAGAGACTGAGGCTCACTGAATACTTAAGTGTGATCAGTCTTGTTTTTACCACCGTTTAGACCAAGACTTCAAAGGTCCATGAATTAGGCCAGTGATGTTTAGATTTTGTACTAACTACAAACATACCATAATGTGCAGAGCTGATAAGAGATGTGATCAATAGCCAGATAACGCCTTACAGCTGGCGCTGTAGAAAGGGGAGATGAGCAAAAATGACCTGATGTTCTCAGTGTTTGTTTATAACCTATTGATCAATGGTGAAAGAAGAGTCAGCATGTTCTAAACAGCTTGACTGTTCAAGCCAAAGTTCCTTACAGCATTATAATCAAACAACAATCCAGAGTTGCTGGATGATTTTAGTGTGTGTGTGTGTGTGTGTGTGTGTGTGTGTGTGTGTGTGTGTGTGTATGACTTCAATTTCATAGGTATTTTCAGTAATTATTTTCAACAATATATTTTGCCACTTTTACCTTAGAACCATTCCAAAACTATGTTCTTTGCTACCTAAGTCAAATGCAAATAAAAAAATTATTCAATTATATCTCAGTATGAGTGCTTTAAAATTAATTTACTCAGTATCTCAAAGAATCAAAGTCACTTTTAAAATGTGTTAACTTTGTGTGCAGGTCAGAAGACAACTTCCCAAAAGTCAGTTCTCTCTTTTTCACAAAGTACTTTCTGGGAAATCACTCTTGGGACAAGTATCTTCATCTACCACCATGCGGGCTACTCAAGCTTTTGTAGCAAAACCAAGTAAAACAAAACAAAAAAGCAGAAAACACTAAAGCTCTAGATATAATTCTAATATGGAAACCAAATATTCTTTGTTATGTGAATCTTAAGCAACTTGCTACATTCCCTTAAAAAATGTATCACCCCATGTTTCATGATTATAGAGTTTAAGACTGGGAGGTAAACTGAGGTTTAGGTGTATCTGTATGAAGGAGTAATTGTTGAACTGCACTTATCTTATTCTGTGTCACCTCTGTCCTAGGCTTTACACTAACATGCCCCAGTACTAAATGCAATGCCACCAAGAAAAAGATATTTCCCATTGTTGATGGGAAGAGAACAAAAGATAAAAAGTTCCAGCCAGAGACTGGAAATTTGAGTTTGAAACTAAACAGTCTATGTCAACAGTTCATTCTCTCCACCCCTGTGTCTTTGTAGAACTATTAAGAAAACTTCCTTGTGCTCTGAATCTGTGTGTTAAGATATGTATCTTTAAAATTCTTTAAAAGACAATTCTTGAAGTTGTAAGTGTATTCAGAGATTGCTTTTTTTTACTTTTATCCTTTTTTCCTGGCCTCTGGTTCCAAGGGAAAGGCTTGGTTATCAACCACTACCAGTCCTCAGATTAGATCCCTAAAGCATCTCAGCATAGAATTTACATTCATTGTAGTAATAAAGCTAGATTTCAACAACAACAAAACCTTTTAACTGGTGCTAGATACAAACTCACGGAAGACTTTTACTGTAGAGGCTGAATTTTGAAATTTCGATTTGTCTCTCTGATTTTAAATTTCATTAGTTATCAAAACAAACACACAAATTGGTCAGCTTTAAAACAAGTTTTATCTGACACTGTGTTGTTTGACAATTGTCCTTCCCGTCACGTCACCTGAAACGTGGAAGTCAGCTGCAGAGATTAAGTTACAGTCTCACAGAGTCGTGAACTTTAACAGCAGTAAAACAAATACTGTATGAATTAAAAAGGAATATAAGAAAGGCCATGGAAGAGGAACGGGGAGGAGTTGAAATGAATGCCAACAAAAACAAACCAAAAAATGATTGATGACAATCCCCTTTCTAAGTATATTACTTTTACCATTTAAATAGGAAACAAGCCAAATGTTTATTTTCTTAAACTATTTACTCAAGGAACAAAGTGCTTGCATTTGTTGCATAAAGTGTAAGCCACAATTAGACATGCAAAAATACATTCGTCATCAAAATAATTAAATTTTATTAAAACTTTATAATCTGGTTAGGTCAGAAACCATAAAGTGGTGTGTGTGTGTGTGTGTGTGTGTGTGTGTGTGTGTGTGTGTGTGTG
>NW_026596095.1:15666936-15802714 GCF_907164565.1 Psammomys obesus | reverse complement strand
TGTGTGTGTGTGTGTGTGTGTGTGTGTGTGTGTGTGTGTGTGTGTGTTTATATATATCTGCAAGTCCACTTAATTCATTGAAGCCACATCTGGGTGTTTGTTTTGCATAAAGAGCATTCCTGTCTTTCATCTTTTGCTCTGTGGGTGGGAGCTGGTGGGGAGGGGTAAGCCTTGTCCTTCTTGTTCTTAGAGGAAAGCCTGTGATTAAATGGGAGAAAACCAAAGATGCTCATTAGGAGTCATAGAGATTCCCACCACGCTTTGTGGAAGAGTGCAGACTCCTTACCCAGAGACTGGTCTGAGCTCATCGCCTCCTGGAGAGACCGGGAGAGCTCACCTTCTCCACATCAAATTGCTGGGTGAAGTTTCATTACACTTCTTAGGAGGCCAGACTTAGTGGGACTTTAAATGTGCCTGGGAACTGTGTCTTCATGCAAGATCTTTCCTGCTGTGGATTCTGGATGCTGCAGAGACAGGTAGACTCAGATGTGCTTGGAAGGTAGCATGGTTGTTTTCTTTGAATAAAGGATGAGTGTTTTGAAGGACTTTCTACCTTCTTAATTGAATTGCTCCATTTTAATTCTTGCTCAATTTGATGTTGTTTAAATGCCAGGCAACATTAATTTACATTTATTCATTTGGAAACTTCATCCAATTATTTGTTCGTATCAGACTCATTTGAGACCTAACTGTAAACAATATTCAAATTCACTGTCATGCCACAAGAATTAGTGTGTGTGCGTGTGAATACATGTATTGGGGGAGGAGGAGATAAAGAAAAGGTAAATTAGAAGAGCCATATTAGAAATTAACAAAGAGTGAGTCTTTGTAACAACCAAACTGGGTTTTCCTTTTGTCCTGCTCTTTCGTCTCTACATTGGTTTTGACCTCATCATGACAATTAGGAAGCGTTGGTGGGGGACTGTGTAGCTCAGGGAAAGGGTATATACATTTTCACAGAAGACTTTGGCAGATTAAGACCTCTCAGTGTTGCTGATCCATCTGCTTCTTTAGGGCCCATATTTTGGAGGGAGTGCCATGTGATTTCATAACGGGATGTTCATAACCCGAGTTCTTAAGCTGTGTATGAAACAGATTTCAAGGGATCCAGCCCTGATTAAAACAGTTAGCCTGCTCACATCCCCTATTTACTGTGGATTACAGGGAGGGAAGTAGGGGTTAAATCTGCAGGTCTCTCGGCTTCCCCAGAGGTTAACCTGGCAGCCAGCTTGGCACCCACAGGAGAGCTGACAGGTAGCAGGATTTGTCTAAGCAGGCTGCCTGAGAGCCAACAAGGCAAACTGAAGCTCTGGATTAGTTCTGGATTATGTTGTCAGAGTGAAGGCTGATGGACAAACTGCACAGGAATAAAATGCAATCTGTTTGGGGAGAGAGGCGGCGTGCATAGCTTCTATTTTTCAAGAAATGACAAGAAAAATCATTAATAATTTGTAAATCCGTGTCCATTAACTTTTCTCTTTGTTTCCCAAGACAGCCTTTTTAACATGAGTTTGCCACTGTCCTATATCTCTTCTGCCTAGTGACAGATGGCAAGATAGATATGAAATTGGATTCATAAAATAATACCTCTGTCTCTATGAAAGACACTTTGTTCTCCTAATACCACTGCTCCCATTCCACATCCAGAATGAAAGGCAGCTTTGACACGGAGATAGCCAAGTACACATGTTCTCTCTTTTCCCCCTGTGATAAATTTTTAACAAATAGGCATTACTTAGTAAAACAGACAAAATAAAATAAATATCATGACACTATGGGTACACACATATTACGGTGATAAAAGGTGGTACGTGGCATCTTTCCACACCCTACTTTTCTTGTGAATTGGTCTTGGGAGCGACCCAAGGTAGTTAATAGCTATGAATATTCAACAGGCTTAATAGAAATAAGCTTCCTTTCTGTGTCGGAGGGTTTTTTTGTGTGGGTTTCTTATGCTAGAGTCCAATATTTTCATCAAGAATTGCGAAGTATTTGTGGCAACAAAAAATTGACTAGCATATCTAATTTACTAACATATCTAACATTCTACAATAATCTCAGTTTTTTTTTTCCTCTCTCACACAAATTGAATAATGTACATTAGCATTTCCTAGAGTAAAAGTTAGCTGTTATGAGACAATAGATCTCTGGGTGAGGTGAACCTAGCACTTCCAAAGTCTCAAAAACTGCAAGTTCTTGAGCATCTGGGGTTTGATCTGAATTATCATTCTCCCACTTTATAATGGTTAAAATACACAGAGCTTTGAGAATAATGAGATAACACTTAAACACTTATCAGAGATATACATAGGACATTTTTTTAATGCTCTTCTCATGATTTCAAACAAATTTTCTAAGTAGAATGGCCTTCTTCTTCACAGGAAATAGACTGGAGTTAAGTCCCAGCTTTTCAGACTGGGCACTGCACCCTACATAATATGAGAGAGGGAATCCATAATATAAGGAAAGGGTCATCTTTGTCCAGGGCAGAGTTCCATCTGGCCTGTCCAACACATGCAGCAAATATCCCACAACTCTGCAAATGAATCAGAAGAAAGGATTTCATGCTAAAAACTATGGGATTTTGTGCTAAAAACTATTGAATTCACTTTGAGTGGGGGGGACAAAAAAAAGAAAGAAAGGTAAATAATATTCTTAGAATCTTATTTATTACAATATTGCTCTCTTGAATCTTAGTATGTGAAGCACAGAAAGAATGGCCAGAAAAATAAATATTTATTTGGAATTATAACACACAGAAAAGCTTTGGGCCTGGAGATATGCAATTGTTTTAGTAGAGTCAATTAACCCAGTGTGCCGAAAAACAAATGTTCAGATCTCTGTTTAGCTGTAAACAAGTTCAACATCGATCATCTGTATATAATGCATTATTTAAGAATGAGTCAGTGGCATCAGCCACGTCACTGTAAGGGTGCTTGTGACCCTTTCCTTACCAATTAATGATCGTTACAAACAACCCTGACAATTTCTTTTTATCTCTGATAAGACTGGATGTTTGTCTATATGTGTAGTACTGAATACAGCTGCAGAGAAATACCAATTTTGTTGTTGTTGTTGTTGTTGTTGTTGTTATTGTTGTTGTTCTCCCCTGACAAGATCCTTCAAGCCTTGTTCTCCTCTGGGAATTAGTGCTTGCTGCCTGTTTCCATGCTGGAGTACATAGGAAAATTATTTCTTTCTTTTGAATTGGATTGAAGAGAAAGTTCTGGGTTCCTTGGACTCACCCTTGCTTCCTTAGGGTAGAAAACCTCCGGTTTCTTGCACACCTTTAACTCTAGGCAGAACCCACCTGTCACAACACTCTAAGTCAGCAAAACCTGTATTTCAGATGTTTACATTACAATTCATGACAGCAAAACTGCAGCTATGAAGTAAAACAAAATAATTTTATGGTTGGGGGTCACCACAACGTGAGGAACTGTATTAAAGGGTCACAGCTTTAGGAAGGTTGAGAACCATTGACCAAATGGAAAGACCTCATTTTTTCTTATAAATCTCAGAATAACCTAGCCATAAATTTAGTTGTAAAAGTAAAGAAATTAGGGAGTTTTGTTTGCTTGCTTGTTTCTAAAAATATGTAAGCACTAAAAAAAATAAAATAAAATAAAAAAATAACCAAAAAAAACCCCACAAAAAAACAGCTAAAATATATTTCATTTTAAGTAGTAAAATAACAATGAAAATAACTAACTCCATGTATAACTACTTAGAAACCCATGTTGAAATAGAAGCAAAGCTTATGGAAAGCCGCAGAGGATGTTTGTTGAATGAGAGAACTTTATTTAACTGCCATCCACTTTATGTACACAGAAGAAGCAATGGAAAAACAAACAGATGGTCTATGGTTTGGAGTTATATTAAAAACTTCAAATATTTACAATTTTAAATATGCTAAAAGATTGGCATAGGAAAGAGATGCTTCAAAAGATAGTCTATAGATGTCAATTACTGAATCACTCGATGAAGGCCCTGCAGGGAAGGATTCAAAGCAAGCTGTACCCTTTTCCATGATCTCAAACCTAAGAGAACTGCTAAATATTTTAGACCAAAGGTGATTTGCCTTTTCCATGACTCTGCTAATTGATATAACATAAGCTTGAATAAATCCTAAGTGCTGAATAAAAAAGAAATTGAGGGGTAGAAGGGAAATTAAAGAATCTTGAAACTTAAACAAGCTGGCTTTATTAGTGGGATCCAACCACTATATTACAAAATTGTCACTTTCTTCCCTTCTTTGTGAAAAACCTCACATCTACAGAAAGGAGCAAAAACACTTTCAGACTTGGGTGTGTTTGGCTGGAGGTGTGAATCCTGGCTTGATCACCTGTCAAGCATAATGATGCTTGAGATAGCTACAAGCTGTAAAAATCAAGAGTCTTATTGATTAAGAATCCCAAAGATGCTGTCCTGGAGGAAAAAAAAACAACCAAAGACCAAGAAACTTATTGTTGTTTCCAGAAACTGGCTCTTCGGATGCCAGCAAAAAAAAAAAAAAAAAAAAATGCCAAAGGTGATGAAAAAGGCAGAAACAGAATGTTAAGAACATGGGTTAATTATTGATGCTACTGGCTTGCCTATGATAGTCAAGGGTCAAGAGAATAAATTATCTCACCAACAGAAAGCGATAAAAAATTTTTTTCAAAGAATATGAGGAATATAAAACAAAGATTCACAAATTAAAAGAAGGACAAAGAGTGACCACCAAAAACATAAACAGAGTTGGAACAAAAACTTGTACAAAGCTGAGAGAAAAGAATCTTAGGTCATATATAGCAACAAAACCTCATGAACACGTTGAGCAGACTCAAGCAGAAGACAGCAGCGGGATCCCTTTTGCCACAGACCTTTCTTTGTCCTTATGTTATAGTCAGTACAAATGTCATGGCCACTCACCGAATATATTCTGCTAAACTGAACAATATTAATAGTACACAAGGACAAGTTCAGTCAGGAGAAACACATTTCCTGTCCTCTGCTTTGGCACGCGCTAGTAATCTTGTGCTCTGTACAAAACGAGAACTTTGTACCAGTACAAATTACAGCTCTGTACTTCTCATCCCCTTTTTTATACTATAAGCACTAATCATCTCGCGGACACAAATGCACTTGCTGAAAGAAAGATCACAACTCATTCTGCCTATTAATCTGTTTCTGACCTGCTAAAAAGCAAGACTAGTGGAGAGTCGTTTATCTACAAAAACATCTGAAGTCTAACCTGCCATATGTGACAGAGTCAATGGATTTGACTAATGGAATCTCTGAGAAATAGCAGTTTCTTCTGTTATTTTTTTCTTTTTGTTATGCATCTCTATACATGAAAAACAATGGTGAAAGGGGTCAGTGTGTTATGCACTTGCAGAGATAAAATAGCAAAGCCATGTAGACTCCAAAAAGACTTTGTTATTTATGAATAAAAATATCTGAGAACAGGGGAAGGAAATGACTAATAGTGCAGAAAAAGCAGAAAGCAAGAAGTCAGTGAGGGCTGTCTCAGCGGCCACCATTCATAATGGTTCAGAACCCTGGTTGGAGAGTTTGAAAAGCACATTTTTAATATTTATTGAGTTGTGAATGTAACCCCCCCCAAAAAAAAGTGTCAGCATGAAACGTCATAGCTATTACTAATTGTAAAAGTAACGGATACACTTCTGTGCATGTTCGGATGAGAACACGCAGTCATTATAAAAGCAGGTGATTTCCTGGGGACATCCACTTTAGCAAACACACTACAAAGGAAACTGTAATCTTTCTCCATCCCCAACTCCAATGCAAGGACCACGCCCAGAACAACTAGAGTCCATGTGGCCCCAGGTAGATGGTGTTTACTTTTTACCATGCCATATTTTCTAAGAAGCTATGATACCGTTTTTTAAGTTAAAGTAACTAAACTTGAAGTAAGTCAAAGCACAATGTGTATTTTGAAACTTCACCAGGGGTGAGATGAAACATCAGATAGCTTTGACTGTATTTCCCTGATGGCTTAGGCCATGGGACATCTTTAAATGTTTCTCGACGTTTTGCTCCTCGTCATTTAAGAATGCCTCATCTTTTGATTGGGTTGTTTACTTTCTTGACGTTTAGTTTTACGAGTTCTTCTGAGACTAACCTGCTGCCAGATGCTGGTAAAGGTTGTTTTCTCGTTCTGTAATCAGCTTCTTCCCTCGAATGATGGTTTCCTTTGCTACACAGAAGCTTTTTAGTTCCATGTGGTCTCATGTATCAATTATTAACCTTAGTGTCTTGCTACAGTGGTCTTGTTTAGAAAGTCCTTTCCTATACAAGTGAGTTAGGATGTATCACCTTCCTCCCTTATCAAGTTCAAGGTATCAGGTCTTCAGCTGAAATCAATAATCTATTCAGATAACTATCTGGTTTTACCAGTGCCATTTGATGAAGAGCATATCTTATCTCTGATGTGTATTATTGGCTTTTCTGTCAAAAATCAAATGGCTGTAGGAATATAGGGTTTTATGTTGAGTCAGGAAAGGAATACTCTTATTCACTACTATCATGAATACAAGCTCGTGCAGCCTCTGCAAACATCAGTAAGAATGTGCCTTTAAAAGATAGAAATAGATATATCATATGATCCAGCAATGCTACCCTTGGGCATTTACCCAAAGTACTCTATATCGCATCCATGGTCATTGCTGCTCTCTTCATGGCAGCTAGGAAATGGAAGCAGCCTAGATCTCCATCAATTAATGAATGGGTACTGAAAACGGGGTACATTTACACAACGGAACATCACTCAGGTTTAAGAAAAATGAAATTTGCAGGTGAATGGATGGAAATGCAAGTAATGATTCTGAGTGGGGTAACCAAGGCCAGAAAGATGGATGCTCCATGCCTATCTCATTTGTGGACATTAGCTTTGATTCTTCAGTTGTGCATAGTTCATTTGTAATACCCATACCCAAGTTGGAAAATTAGTAAGAGTTCATAGAATGTGGGAGCTTTCAAAGGAGGGGAGACACAATGCGGTAATATAAAAAGTTTAAGAAAAAATAATATGACAGGAACTATTCAATTGTAGTTGGGGGTGGGAGGCAGAGACCCTACAAATCCTTCTTGAACTGCGGATATTGTCTTCAGTTACATAGCCACTGATGAACCGATCATATTCCAGTGAAATAGTTCTGAACCCATGGTCACACAAACCTTCCTGGTTAACACATAGTCTGTAACCATCGAAGGATCTCAATAACCATGTTAAAAACTGAGCATCAATAAGCAAGATGTATGTGCGTCTGTATGTATGACAACTGACTAGTTGCAAGATCCTAAACTAATTATTGTGTGTGTCATTGTGAGAAAAACAAATATAAGAAGTATTATGAAAATCCCAAGTCATTTTCTACGAGATGTGTTTATTTTCCAAGAGCTTTCAAATGAAACAGAAGGGGACTCTAGTCATCGGGAGGTTGGGGATTGGTTCACAGTTTGCATCGTGAAGCCTGGAGCTATAATCTTTGAGAGCCCTTTTGAGATCATAGTTTCTATTCTCCCCTCACGTGTGGGCCAGCCTGGTCTAGCCATCCGCACACTAACACATATAAAGCATTTATTGACTTAGAAGTCGGTGGAATGGGAGCCACCTACTTCCATGGAAATGTTTGCTGCACATGCATGAGCACGAAAAGTTAAGGCTTCCCCACCACTGCAGTCACGCACTGTTTTAAAGTGACAATATGGACCCATAATGAAAAAAAAAATGCTTTAAGTGCTTTCAGACAATTTGTTTCACTAGCCAATTAGCGCATTCGCTTGACAAGCAGGAGCTTGGCATATGTAACATGGCTTTGAGTGTGTTTCCCTGCTGCAAGGCTCTGAGCAGTGTGAGCAGCTGAGCTGCCTGGGGAAAGTGTCCTGCAGCCTGCTGCATCATTCCCTGTGGGCCATCCAAATACTGACCAAGTAGCAGCTTAGAAAGGCCCCAGCTGAAGAGGGTGTGGGGTTGATTCTGTCTTTACTGAGCTGACGGGAGGCATCTTGCAGCCTGAAGTGCAAAATGTTACTGGTAATCTTTTAATCCCAAATTAGGTCAATATTTTATCAAGTTAATCTAGCATGAAGATTAATTGCATTAGTTACACACACATGCGCACACACAGGTTATTTGTTCTAGAGATACTTTTAATCAAAGAGTAAACCCTTGGTTATGATGGCAATTTTTCACTCTGTCCAAAAATATAACACAAGTCTTTAAAAGTTCATCCTTTTCCAATAAGTATTTATCTTTATAAAAGAGACATTGATCTTTCATTGATGTGTAGTCAAGACTTATACAAGACGAAGGATGAGAGGCCTGTGATTACTGTAACAATCACCATTCAAAAAGCTGTTGTGAAGAAATTGCTTTTGATTGAAATGCTGTTTACTAAATTAGTTCAGCTTTGGTCTCCTATTTCAATTAATTTCTGTTTAT
This sequence comes from Psammomys obesus, assembly GCF_907164565.1. NCBI lineage: Eukaryota > Metazoa > Chordata > Mammalia > Rodentia > Muridae > Psammomys > Psammomys obesus. The sequence continues at coordinate 15,794,265 of NW_026596095.1, read as the reverse complement.
TTTCTTAAAATATATGGTTGGACCTTTAAGAAAGTTGGTGATTTTATTTGTTTGATCTTTTATATTGTCGAGCACAGTTTAAAGTACCACTTTGGAAAGTATTGTCTACTTACTGTTCTAGAATGTTACCCCATGCATTCATCAGTTTTGAAAACTGAGATCAGGGTTTCCTGCTTACACACTGGCTTCTTGTGGGTGTGCAGGCAGGAAGGACTCAGTTTTCTCTAAGGGTCTGGCCACTGGGAGTTTGACCATGTTCCAGTGAGTACATGGGAAACACAAAATGGACTTGGTATTTTCCTTCTTTCTTTCTTTCTTTCTTTCTTTCTTTCTTTCTTTCTTTCTTTCTTTCTCGCTTGCTTTCTTGCTTTTTGCTTTCTTGCTTTCTTTCTCTGGGAGGAGGTCTCAAGGGTCGGGGTGGACCTAGGAGGACTGGAGAGTGAGTGTGATCAGGGTACATTAATGTGAAATGCCCAAATAAACAATAAAAAATATTATGTTGGATTAGAAAAAGAAGTAAAGTTTGGGGGTGAAAATATATTGATCCAGATGGGAGATCTGCTAGCAGAAGGCAAAATGGATAAAAATGCTTTTTTTTTTCTTTCAGAATCTATCTGGTCATTGAAAATTCCCAGGCACAATTCTAGGTAGTTTTAGAGTCTCACTCCGGCCACCACTGTGGTGGCTTTACAGTGGCTGTGTCCACTCCCATTATTCTGGTAATTTTACAGTGCCACCCCCACCCTCACTTGCAAGGCAGAGCTCACACCCTCTTTCATTAACTGTCCAATGGCATTCTCCAACACTCATGCCAATTACGAGGATTCCACAGACAATATTTGAGAATAGTACATGTCAGAAATTTAGTTTTTGGTCTTCAAATATTGGTTTTTCTGGCATTCATTGTTGGTGAAAATGATAAGTCAAAGGATCCAGGAAGTTTTTCCTAGGACTAGTCTTTTGAATTAATTAACAGATTAAAATCAAATCTCTCACGTGAAGAACGGATCAGCATCAGCAATCTCAGGCAGCATGGTTGAATGCGTTGGGAGGTAAAGTTCATAGTTCTGAATGTCAGCCTCACGGTTATTATGAGGCTGTGTGTGACAAGCTGTGCTTTAGAGGCGTGCCAAAGGGCTCCCTAATCCCCACTTATAACAGTGCAGCGCTCTCACAATGAATATTAAGAAAAACCTACTTCAGCTTGCTAAAAGTCACCCAAGGGCATGCTGCACCTAAACTAAAAACAGAGTTCAGAATGCACCAAGGACCATGTATGAATGTAACCTAGAACCTCTGCTCAGATGTAGCCTGTGGTAGCTCAGTAACCAATTGGCTTCCCATAGTGAGGGGAACAAGGACTATTTCTAACAGGAACTCAATGACTGGCTCTTTGGCCTCCCCACCCCCCAAGGAAGGAGCAGTCCTGTTAGGCCACAGAGGAGGACTTTGCAGCTAGTCCTGAAGATACCTGATAAAACAGGATCAGATGAATGGGGAGGAGGTCCCCCCTATCAGTGGACTTGGCAAGGGGCAGGGTGGAGATGAGGGAGGGAGGGAGGGACTGGGAGGGAATGAGGGATCGGGACACGGCTGGGATACAGAGTTAATAAAATGTAACTGATAAGAAAATTAAAATTCAAAAAAAAGTATCCCAGAGAAAACCAAAAGAGTGAGCTAACGCGAAAATGGCTGTGAGAGGAGATGATGGCTATATCTCCTGACTTTGCTATAAGTAATCTTTTTACTGTCTACATGAATGTATGTATAGCATCATGTTGCTGTGTCAACTGTACAGCATAAATTTTGTTTATATATATATATATATATATATATATATATATATATATATATATATATATATAAATTTTCTTTATGTATGTTTAGCTAAGTATGGTGGCTCACAGCTGTAATTCTAGCAGTTGAAAGGTGGAGGCAGGTGGCTTACCATGAGTTCCAAGCCAGCCTGAGTCACACAGCAAGCTCCAGGCCAGCCTGAGATACACAAAGAGAAATATCTTGTTTTGTTTCAAAAGTAAAAAATAAAACAGACAACAAAACACTTAAAAGTACATTTTGATTTATAATGCTTCTTAGTTTTCAATCTCAAAAAGGTTCCTACATAAATTATGAACAAATCCATTCTTTTTATCTTAGATCACCAACCTGAAGTCATATTAAAAATCGATGTTACTTGGTTGGAGTATCAGTCTCAGGAAAGACCCCTGTGCTCAGATTTTTTGGTTTTGTTGCTCTCCTTGTGGAGCTCCTATCCTCTTCCAGATCTTACTATTTTCCACCTCTTTCATAGGATTCCCTGCACTCTGCCCAAAGGTTGCCCATAAGTCTCAGCATCTGCTTTCATAGTCTGCAGGACAGAGCCTTTCAGAGGTCCTCTGTGGCAGGCTCCTAACTTGTTCCCTTTTTTCTCCTTCTGATGTCCATCTTCTTTGCCTTTCAGGATGGTGATTGAGCATTTTAGCCAGAGTCCTCCCTCTTGATTAGTTTCTTTAGGTGTACAGATTTTAGTAGGTTTATTCTATGTGATATGTCTATATGAGTGAGTATATACCATGTGTGTCTTTCTGCTTCTGGGATACCTCACTCAGGATGATCTCTTCCAGTTCCTACCATTTACCTGCAAATTTCATGATTTCCTTGTTTTTTATTGCTGAGTAATATTCCATTGTGTAGATGTACCACAATTTCTGCATCCATTCCTCAGTTGAGGGGCATCTGGGTTGTTTACAGAGTCTAGCTGTTACAAATAAACCAAGTACCATGCATGGAGATAACCTAGAAGCCCTGCACAGATGTAGCCCATGGCAGTTCAGTATCCAAGTGGGTTTCATAGTAATGGGAACAGGGACTGCCTCTGACATGAACTGATTGGCCTGCTCTTTGATCACCTCATCCTGAGCAGGGAGCAGCCTTACCAGGCCACAGAGGAAGACAATGCAGCCACTCCTGATGAGACCTAATAGACTAGGATCAGAAAGAAGGAAAAGAAGATCTCCCCTATCAGTGGACTTGAGGAGGGGCATGTGTGGAGAAGGGGGAGAAAGGGAGGGATTGGGAGGGGAGGAGGGAAGGAGCTACAGGGGGGATACAAAGTGAATAAAGTGTAATTAATAAAAAATTAAAAAGAAAAAAAATCGATGTTAAAATGTATCATGTAGCCTTCTATTTTCTTTCATGTTGATATTAATATAACTAATATAATCTTATATATAGTAAGTAAATACTCAAGTGATTTTAATCTTTCACTTAGTATTACAAACAAAAAACAAAAAATAAATTTTCCTTGGGTTTTAACTTTTCTGTATATAATAAGTAAATATAGACATATTTTATCATAGTATTCTACACTTCTGTATTATTAAAACCATGTAAACTTCCTGCCTTACCAAGACATTCATATCTCCCTTACTGTTTTTAACCCATTATATTCAAGTGCCCTGAGCAATGTGGCTTCATCTATTTTTTTTGAGTGCTTGTTCTTTTTTTTGCATTATTTTTATTTTTATTAATTACAGTTTATTCACTGTATATCCCCCCCTGTACCTCCCTCCCTCCTCCCCTCCCAATCCCACCCTCCCTCTTCCCCACCCATGCCCCTCTCCCAGTCCACTGAAAAGGGAGGCCCTCCTCCCCTTCCCTCTGACACTAGTCTATCAGATCTCATCAGGAGTGTCTGCACTGTCTTCTTCCCTGGCCTGGTGAGGCTGCTCCTCCTTCAGGGGGAAGTGATCAAAGAACAGGCCAATCAGTATATGTCAGAGACAGTCCCTGTCCCCATTACTATGGAGGCCACTTGGATACTGAACTGCCATGGGCTACATCTGTGCAGGGGTTCTAGGTTATCTCCATGAGTGGTCTTTGGCTGGCATCATCTATCTTAAACAACTGATTCTTACTGATTGCTCACATGAGCCGGTCAAAACCCAGGATCAGACCTGTTTGATATTCCAAGAATATATAATGTAGTCTTGATAATATTTTAATTGCCAAATGTAGCAATATCAAACAAACAAATAAACATAAAACAACAGCACCCTTAATGTGGTCCCATCCTTAGGAATATGGGTGCCATCAGGAAGAACTTTGGTGATTTTATTTTATTCTCCTTCTGTCTTGGCTTCTTTATCCATAAAGCAAGAATGGCAAGACAGGGATAGCAAAGCATTTAAGGAATGAACTATGATGGAAATTTAATACCTTTAACTAATGAATTGTCATTAACATTTAGACAACTCATACAAGCTAAAAGTGAAAAGTTGTCGTTGTCAGTTTTATGTCATCTTAATACAAGGTATAGAGGTCAGAGAGGAGAGAGCGTCAATTGAGAAAATGCCTCCATAAGACTGGGCTGTAGGCAAGACTGTGGGGCATTTTTTTTTAATTAGTGATTGATTAGGGAAGACCCAGCCCATCATAGGTGGGGCTATCCCTGAGCCAATGGTCCTGGATTCTATAAGAAAGGAGGATGCCAAGAAAAGTAAGCCAGGAAACAGCACCTCTCCATGGCCTCTGCAGGAGCTCCTGCCTCCATATTCCTGTCCTGTTTGAGTTCCTTTTCTTGCTTCCCTCAATGACAGGCTACAATGTGGAAGTGTAAACCAAATAAACCTTTTCCTCCCCAGCTTGCTTTTTGGCCACGGTGTTTCATTGCAGTAATAGTGACCCTGATTAGGACACATATTTGCATTTTAAAAACATACATGAAAGAGGTATAAAGATGAGCCATAGAAAGAAATTGGAACTTGGGTTGAATAACTTGGGTTGAATAAGAGGGGCAAGAATGCCTGTTGTGTGTAAGAGCATAAATGAGAGAATATACCACTAAGGGGGGTAGATGTGGGCATGGCAAAAAGTTAAAGGAAGCATTGGTAAGACAGAACAACATTGTGAGCAAGGGTGTTAGCTACGACAGGCTGTGGGGCAGCTGCCTTTCATCCTGAAGACTTTGCACTGACTCACGAATGTTCTGAATTTCCCTTAAAGGAATTTGGACTGGATTCAACTGGGCAAGTGTCAGTCATAGTTCAGAGGAGGGCTGACTATGAAGTTGAGTTTCTGCCAAATTTTACTTGATTTTCCTCTGAATTGACATGTTAATTACAAGCTTATAGCTCAGAAGAGATCTTGCACCAAATTATTATTATTATTATTATTATTATTATTATTATTATTGTTGTTATTGTTATTATTGTTATTATGACTTCTCATGTCTGTGTTTTTAAATCATGGAGAGAAGGCAGAAATAACACCAGTGGGGAGCAATGAGGGACGAGGTTAGGTTTTCGACAAGCTTATTCATAAAAGCGTAGACACTTGGAATTTTAGAGTTGGAGGTGCCTTGGAATACATTGGACTCACTCTCCTGAGGTAGAAATGGGCATTTTAAGGACATGTCCAAGGGAGTTGGATGCTGGAGGCTGACTCAGATGCCCTAGCCCCAGTATACCTCCCTCTGATTCATCTTCCTGCCTTATAAAGGGCCTAATGGGACAGCAGCAACATTTTAAGAGCTTTCTTTGCAAGGCCTAAATAGGCTGAAGTATAGGAGAAAGCCCCGGGTGAGGCAAGAGACAGCAGCAGTAACAGTGTCACATTACGGTAAGAAACCTCTGAGAAAGCACAGGTAGCACACAGACCACAGTGGAGGAATGCAGTGCAGGAGAAGGGAAAAACCAGTGCTCTTCCCATAGCTCAGGCTCAATTCTTACACCTTACCTGTGAAGCCCTTGGCACACAGGCCACTTCCCCTTCCATCAGAGATCAGACTAATTCATTGCTGCTTCAGCTAACATCTCCTGGCATCTTCTGGCTGGCTTCTCAGTTACTGTGATGGAATGCCATCATGAGAGAAGTAGAATTTCTGCCAAATTTTACTTGATTTCCCTCTGAATGTGTGTGTTAATTACAGGCTTATAGCTCAGAATGTATCTTGCACCAAATTATTATCATTAATTATTATTATTATTATTATTATTATTATTATTATTATTTAGAATGTCGACACAGTTCATACTCAGGATGATTTAAGGAGTGAGCTACATGGCAGACAAAGTTCTAAGAAAAACCCTCGCAGGATTCTGACCTCAGCTATACACACATTTTCTCCCAATTATTCAATCAACCACTAATCTAGATACTGCTGTGAAGGGATTTTGCAGATATAATTAAGGTCCCAAATCAATTGACCTTAAAACAAAGAGATTATATGGATGGTCCTGTGCTAAGCATATGACCCCTTTTAAAGCAGTCTGTTTTCACCAGCTGCCTACAGAAAAGGAAGTTAAGAGATTGGGCAACATAGAAGGTTCCCATGAGACTGCACCCTTACGGAAGCTGAGCTGCATGTTAGATGAGAGGGGCCTGCAGAGCGTAAATGAAGTCCCCAGGAAATGCAGATTACTGACAGGTGCATGACCATGTCAAGGACCCCTATGTCTTAGACCCGTGGGAATAGCAAGGCTTTCCTTGGGTTAGGATAAGAAGAAGAGCAACGCCTTGCCCTGGTCTGAGCTCAAATACTGACCAAATATTGACCGTTAGCTAAAAGCAGTTCAGTACAGAAAGTATCAACTGTGGTTTTCTTGTCCAACATGTCAGCGTCTTGGACAAGGCCGGAACTCACCAGGCTTCCTCCTCTGTGATGAGTCCCACCTGAGACTGCTTCCCCACACAAACATCCTAGCAAAACTAGCTAAACTACCTCCTCCAGGCCCATGCTGTGTTTAATAAACTGAGTCTCCTGGCTACGGTTGGTCCTTCTCAATTGTGTATAACCTACCCGGTGCTGGTTTTCCTGTGTGTGTCTGTGGTTTCTTTGTTCCCAGGTACTCCAGCTAGATCAGTTCCCTAAACCACACAATGCCACTGTGGGCCACTCAGGATACTTTGATCCCGAGGAACTGAACTTACAAACAGTTGTGAATGGCCATGTGTGTGTTAGGAACTGAACCTGGTTCCACAGCAAGAGCAAAAGCTGCTTTCCCCCACTGAACCATGTCTCTATCCTACAATTTGGTTTGTTTGTTTGTTTGTTTGTTGTTTGTAAGCAGTGCACAGGTTATTCATTACCCCATGAGTTGGCTTCTCTGCAATAGCCACACTTAAATTCACCCTAATTTAAATGCACATATTTCTCTGTAGCAAGTTTTCTCACATTAATTATTTTAGCAAGCAAGTAAAGTTTCCTGTTAGTAATCATTAGCACTAAATGGCAAAATGATAATCTAGAAAATGGCCAGCTCTTCAAGTATAAGTGATCTGATTCATCTTTACTAAATTTAAATTAACAGATTATGAATACTCCAGTAACAGCTCCAGGACACAAATGCATCTCCTTTTGCTCTTTCTTCTTCTTCTTCTTCTTCTTCTTCTTCTTCTTCTTCTTCTTCTTCTTCTTCTTCTTCTTCTTTCTTTTTTTTTTTTTTTGGCTTTTCAAGACAGAATTTTTCTGTGTGTAGCCCTGGGTGTTGTGGAGCTCATTTTGGAGACCAGGCTGGCCTCGAACTCACAGAGACCTACCTGCCTCTGCCTCCTAAGTGCTGGGATTAAAGGCATTGTGATACCACACCTGGCTTCTTTTTCATTCCTATCATAGTATATTTTTTGAAAGAAAAGTAGATTTTAAATAAATATACACTAATGATTCATTTTTTTTCCTTCAAGAATTTTGAAATATTCCAAACCTACAGAAATTTTTCAAGAACTGTGTATATGGTGTGTATACACATACTTCCTGATATCTGCTCACATCTGTGTGTTTGTCTCTGTACAATATCTATGTACAGTTACGTACATACGTGGTACTAAGTCATGTAGAAATCAGTGAGCTGTACAATCAAGTCGATACATGAGGCTAGTTCTTAACCAATGGCACCAGAAAAATCACATTTCTGCCTCTAATACTTAAATACACTGACTTTCTCATGAAACTTTAACAAAGTTCATACAATATAATATTTATGCATGAAATTTTATCATCTTTGTCTCAATTATCACAAAGTTAAACACTGAACTGAAGTATTTAATGTCAATAAGTAGCTTTCCCACTGCCATTTTCCCCTCCCCTGGACACCTGGAAAGCATAGTCTCCACTTAAGCCAAAAAACCCTATGAAACTAGAACCAGAACATGCTAGAGTATGCTGCAACACCCAAGTTAGTTCCTGTCTCCACCAGACATTATCACTCACATTTTTCAATGACCCATAAGAAGCCACACTGACTCTCTGTCCTTGAGGATCAGGGCTATCTCAACCTCAGGCTCCATGGTCCCTACTGGGGAAGTCCTTTCCAGTTCTCCTTGGCTGCCTCCTTCTGCCCTTGTAGATATTGAGTTAAATATCATATTCTCACTGAGACCTTCCTTGTTCCCTTCCTTATATCTAAAATATCATATACTTTGTTAATCATCCAAATGAAGCAAAGAATTGATATCAACATTCATTGCTAAATTAATAGTCCTGCAAAGGACATACATCATTACTGTTAAAAATGTAGGTCTTTGATGTGATAGTTTTTCCTCCTGGCCCCAGGCTCCTGAAATAATGACTCATGAGACTCAAAATATATTTACACATACCTGCACCATATAGCTAGGCTCTTCTCTGACTAGCTCATAACTTGAAATAACCAACTTATATTAATCTACATTCTGCTACATGACTGGTTACCTCTGCTCAGGTGCCACTCATCCATCCTCCTCACCTCTTGCCAGACAAAATCTTCCATGCCTGACTCTAACCCAGCATCCTCTCTCTGATGGATGACCTACCTCCTATTTTCTGCTTCAACTTTAGACCATTATCTTTTTATTGACAGGTGATGCTTTCATATAGTATGCAAGAGATTCTCTCTACACGTCTTGGGCTAATGGGTCATCAGGTAAAGTGTTTGCTGCCAAGCCTGAAGACTTGACTTTACTCTATGGTACCCTCATGGAGAAGCAAAGGACTGACTCCTGTATTCTGTCCTATGACCTCTATACATGCACCATGGGACTCAAGCAACTGCACACACACATATGCAAGGAAAAAAGCCTTCACACAGACAAACACACCAAGCAGTCATTCTCTTTGAACATCACAAGCTGCCTAAAAGCCAGCGGTGGCAATTTTTTCAATAATATACAATTTAAAAGAGGGTAAAGGAGGTCTAATAGCCTATTTATTATCTTTTCATGTTGACATGTGTGTGTTTGTGTGTGTGTGTGTGTGTGTGTGTACTTTAATATATTTAGGTTTTTAAGACAAGATTTTGCTGCCTACCCCAGGCTACATGGAAGCCATTACATAGCTCAGACTAGCCTTAAGCAGGTAATTCTCCTGTTCTTCAGTCTCTCCAGCTCTGAGATACCATGCTTGGCTAACAATCATATTATCCCCACCCCCATAAAGTCAAGAAATATATTTTTGACTTTATGTACCACATGCCATTTTAGTACTTTATGCTCTCACACTTAATGTGTTAAACAATTCTATAAGTTATAAATACTTGCTATATTTATTTTACAGATAAGAGAAAAATGAATACTAAAAATAATTAATACAACTTCCTCAGGTTCAAAAAACTAAAAGGAGTTGGGACTATCATTCAAGGCCTGCAATCTGGCTGCACAGCCTGGCTTCTGAACCTTCTAAATATTGTGCCTCTCAGCCATGAGAGCTAGAGGCACGTGGTTATCTTCAGTTCATCAAAATTAATCTTGTGATTCTTGAATTCTAAAGGTGTTGAAAAGCCTGTCTGATTAAAACACCACATACACACACACACCAAAAACTACCTCAAATTAAAAATAGGGTGTCTGGAGAGATTGCTAGCCAGTGAAGACCCTGCCATGCAAACTAAGGAACTTAACCTGGATGCTTACACCCCATATAAAAGCTAAGTGTGTGGTACTGGTCATTGTCTGTTACTAATAGACAGATACTCAGAGGTGGATAGTCATTTAGTCTAGGCTGTTGCTGATCTCTGGGCTCCATGAGGTACCCTGCCTCAAAAAACTAACAAGTCGAGAGTGATTAAGGAATTCATCCAATGTTAACATCCAACCTCCCCCATGCATAGACACTCATACATTCAACACACACAAATGTCACTTTATTCATTCAGTTTACTAAGCAGCAGTGAGAAACAAGCTGGTGTTGTGTTTAGATTTGATCTGGACGGAATGTTCACTGTCTGGCTATAGTGGTGTTCTTGAGCCAATGTAGTTTCCTTCGTAGCAGGGATTGGAAAGCCCCATACAGAGACTGCCATCCAGTGCTTCATAAAGGCCACTCCTCCTCCCTTTTGCTCTCCTTCCAAATGGCAGTAAGTCACGTCAGAGGATACAGTTTCTAAAGCACGATTGCACTTCTTGAGTAGTGACACGCTTAAGGCAGTAATCCTGAGACATACTGCTCCAAGTGTCTTATTGCTTAATTAGAGCTGGCACTGGGCCACTTCTGCTCAGCCTTGAAACAGTGCAAGAGTCCTGGAAAGAGCCTTGCCCATAAGAAGTGTTATTTCAGGAGGGTAGATGGTGACGGCATCATGCCAGTCTGCAAAAACAAAATGTAACAAAACAAAACAAATGAACAAACAAAAACAACAACAACAAAAAAAGCCAAGTGTTCCAGCTATTGCAACAGAAAATCAAAATGACCAACATTATTGCTGTAGGAGATTAAATGCCCCATGATGCCCATAGTTTGGATTTAAGCATGCTCTGGTAAACACTCTCTAATCCTCACTCACAGGAAAACAGGCCATGACAGTACCTATTAATTTGCAAGAAACCACACATACAAAAAAAAAAAAAGTAAGCTGTAAGAATCTGGAAACTGTATGCTGAAGAATTTCAGACCAAGATAACATGCTAGTCATTTACAACAATAAACATAACTTTGCTCCAAAACACTCATTAAACAAACACAAAAGTAATTATTAGAAATATCTTTTTCTTTAATTGGCTTTTTGTCTTTTCTATGGAGGAGGAGAAATGGACACACCTCTGTAACTTACTTGTGACATACGCTCAGAGGACTGCCTAATCATGCAAAGTTGTTGTCGTTGTAGGAGTGTCAAGAGAGGACTTAAAAATTAGATGAAACCTTTTCCCAATTTCTAGAAATGAAAAAATTTTAATTAGCTAACGTTTGTTAAAATTCAAACATGTCACATTATGAGCAAATGATAAGGAGAAAATGAAGTCAGAAAACATATCTGATGCCTGATTGAATCTTGGGTCCCTTCAAGAACAACTGCCCAGAGTGTGACAGGGCAGGTCGGGCCCTGGCAAAGCTGCAGCACCTCGGCTGTGTGAGCACTGGAAGCTCCTAGACCTTTCTCCAAAATACATGTCTCTAGGCAATGACATCTCCAGGCAACAGGTTCAGTAACATCTCCAATAGGAACAGTGCATGAATGTCATCTCTAATGGTGGGTCCCAGGTAGTGGCCTCTTAAATGGTAAATGCTATGAGGTGTCTGTCTGTCACTCCAGTGGTGGAACCTGGCATTGTCAGCACCAATGGTGGGGCAAAGACAATGGCATCTTTAATGGTGGGGACTAGAAGAATTTTGATTACTCATCAAAATTTAAAGATTTTTTTTTTTTTTTATGAATATGGACAACTTCCTTTTAACAAAAGCCTGCTTAGGGCAGATAAGGACATCTAGAACACAACTTTTAAAGTCAAAATGATTTGACTCTCAAATGTAACTTCAGGTATATTCTCAAAGCTGCAAAAAAATTCAGTAGATTCCAAGAAACATGTCAAGCTGTTTATTATTTTAGAAGGATTCTGGCATTTTTCAAAATGAAAAAAAAAAAGGTGGAACATTTCAAAGGTAGACTCAAAAGGCAGCTTATATCTTTAATGATTTCTTTGATAAGAACTCCAAAAATCCAGGGGCAAGTGTGCGGCTTTATCATTCTCAGGGGACTTAGGAAAACGTTTCTGCCGAAAACCAACCCAAGAATTGTTTAATGCTACCTTTTCTTTCACCTAGAGAAGCCATTCTAGGTGCTTTGCCTCTGGGTTCATAATCTGCTTGTGTTTCTGCCTTGGCCTCACTCACTGATGGGCTATGATCAGGGCATGTAAGTCAAATAAACCTTTCCCTTCTCATGTTGCTTTTGGTGGTGGTCCTTATCCAGAGCAATAGAAGGAAAATTAGTTCCTTGTGCTCTGACTCCTCGGGGTGGCCTCAAAAATGCTTACACAGTGGTCTGTGAGCCTTAGGTGCAGGAATTGGGTTGTAGACCCATCAGTTAGGACTAGGCGCTATGTAACCTGTGCTTGTTCCCTGCATTTTGATCAGCTGTGCTTTTCTGAAAGTTTCTTTAATGCGGAGAGAGAACTTCATTTATCTGTGGATACAAGGGTAAGTACATAGAATGTATTTAGGAATTATGCTGGTTTAGTAAGTTCCTGTACCTAAGGCTGAGGGATCAGTGCAAAAGAAGAGGCAGAAAGATTGGAAGAAGCAAAGAAACAGGAAGTTTGCTGTGAGATGGGTTTTTTTTTTTTTCTAGATAGGCAGAGAAGCTGCCCCCGAGAAGTCTCATCAACATGGCTGCCCAAACAAGCCCTGTACAATGATGACACCAGCGGGCATGCTGGCATGCAAGCGGGAAAGCTCAAGGGGCCTCAACCCCGAACAAAGAACTACAGTCATATGGGGTGTACCAAGAGAAAGACAAAGAGAAGAGCCTCCCAAAGCTTATTCCCAACTGAAAGCCCGTCTTCCCAAAATGACTCCAGTTTATGTCAAGTTAACACAAAGACCAGCTAGCACATGGGCCATCCATGATGGCACTGTCACAGGCATATAGTTCCACAAGTCAAGGTAGCCTTTTGTTCAGCCTTTGCCAATTAAATAAATATGTACATTGTATATATTGATATTTATGTATATATACACTATTGTGTATATATATATATATATATATCCAACCAAAACAATAGTATTTTAGTATTTGTACCATAGTATTTTTATAGAATTTGTCCTCAGAAAAACGTTACCTCCCACCCTACTGGCAAGATCTGGAAATGCTCTGAACCTAAACAAAGAATCCTTAAAACGTAACTGAATATCAAAGAGAAGGTCATGAATATGTAAAACCTTTTAGTAATAAAAAGAAAAGGTAAGAGAAACAAAGAAAGACTACAAGTCAGACGCATGAAGATGGAGTCTATGAAAGTATTAATGAGGGACACTGGCAGAGTACGGCTTCCCCGATACAGCTAAACCATTAAGACCATTGTAGAGTTTAATTCGAGTTCAGACTTGCCTGTTCACAGTGATGACATTCAGAAACACACAGATCTCCACAGGCACTACTGCCTTCTTTAAATACGGTGTGTTTCTCTGTCCTGAGGCACTGGGAAAACAGTCAACAAGAATCCTGGTAGTGTTGGAGTGGCCTTTACAGAGCATCTCTGGGTAGAGAGAAGCAGAAAGCAGGTGATGCCATGGGCCAAATTACTTCCTGATATCTGCCCAGATGGGTTAGTCTTAGATTTATGTGCTGAGACATCAACTGATCACTGATGTTCCAGAGAAATATCTCCAAAGCTTGGATTTTTACTGGAGCCTATCAAGTGAGGGAGAAGAAACAGATGTGTCTTCCCAACTGGGAAAACAAGCAGCGCTGTATGTCAGGAAGAAAGTATGTATGATGCATGTGTCTCTGATTACACTGTGAGGCCTTTCCTTTGCACATATATCTAGAATATGCAGTTTACTTCAATGTTTATGAATTGTGGGCGTTCTATCAGCTTGGGAAGAATTTGTAGACTTCTCCTACAAATGTCATGGTGGAACAGAACTGTAACTTGTTTGTTTAGCTAACAAGCTGCCTTAGCCCAATACTGACTGGGGATGATCTCACCTCTCTCCAAACCCTGGGGTCAAGAAAGATTCTTAGCAATTTTTTGTTTGTTTGTTTGTTTTCTCTCTTTGGATGATTTTTAAAAACAATTTTCTTCTTTATAATTGCCTTGTATGTTGAGAGTGTTTAAATGTCTATTCATATTTTCCCTTGAGCCAGTTATAAAGGACATCACTCTAGGTGAGAATGTCTTATATCACTCCTTGTGTTTTGGTATCCAGTCAGAGTTACGAACTTTTTTAATTTTAATTTTATTTTTATTAATTACACTTTATTCATTTTGTATCCCAGCTGTAGCACTGTCTCCCATCTTCTTCTAATTTCACCCTCCCTCCCTCTTCTTCTCCTATGCCCCTCCCCCAGTCCAATGATAGGGGAGGTCCTCCTCCCTTTCCATCTGACCCTAGCCTATCAGGTCTTATCAGGACTGGCTGCATTGTCTTCCTCTGTGGACTGGTAAGGCTGCAACCCCCTCAGATGGAGGTTATCAAAGAGGTAGCCCATGAGTTCATGTCAGAAGCAGACCCTGGGGAATCCTCTTGGACACTGAGCAGTCATAGGCTACATTTGTGCAGGGGTTCTAGGTTATCTCCATGCATGGTCCTTGGTCCTTGGAGTATCAGTCTCACAAAAGATCCCTGTGCCCAGATTTTTTTGGTTCTGTTGCTCTCCTTGTGGAGCTCCTATCCCCTCTAGGTCTTTCTATCTTCCACTTCTTTCATAAGATTCCCTGCACTCTGCCCAAAGTTTGGCTATGAGTCTCAGCATGTGTTTTGATACTCTCCTGGATAGAGTCTTTCAGAGGCCCTCTGTGGTAGGCTCCTGTCCTGTTCCTTGTTTTTTCCCTCTTTCGATGTCCATCCTGTTTGCCTTTCTGAATGAAGATTGAGCATCTTACCCAGGGTCCTCCTTCTTGATTAGCTTTCTTAGGTGTACAGATTAAGTTTTACTTTTCAATTCAGGGCAAAAGCAGCCAACAATATGAATATGAGATACAAATACTGTTTGTTCATCTTTGACCCTGAGGAGTGTAGTGGTCCTTATGTCTAGGACCAGAGGGGGACTATATGAATCTGATTTTCCTATTTACCGCTGTTCTGTGTAAGGAGCATTCTTCTAGTGTAGTCATTTTAAAACACAATCCACTAGCTCAGAGGCAGCCATATGTCATTCAAGAAACCGACATTTTTAAACCTGTAGTTAGAATTCTGTAAACTTAATTCCCTTTTGCTCCTATGAATTCCATAACCCAAAATACATAAAATTTTTCATTTGCCTTTTCTCTGCTCTCCTGGCCTTTCTTTATTCTTTTTCTTCTTTCCTTCCTTCCTCTCCACTTCTTTATTTATATTAAGATGTCTTTTCAAACAAACATATTGCTCTAGGGACCACTAGGTAGAACTCTTCTGATTTATCTTGCAATATGGAGGATTGTTCTAATTACGTAAAAAGATATTTTCTGTCATTGTGGTTGGACATTATGTGCATTGTCTTTTGATTGATGAAAGTTATTGAACTACTTATACATGCTCTTACCTTGTTAGATTTATCCAACATCCAAAAAATGAACCACTATTATTTAATTGGATATTAATGAGAAATCAGGTGAATTCATGTAACCATAAGTTAAGCTAGAACTTCTAACCTTAGCTTTCTTAGATGGCTTAGATAATTTTGTTCAAACAATTATAAGTCTGTATATTTTCTATTCTTTTCATAATAAAAATAAATATGACATCTTTTTTTAAAAAAAATAGCCATAAACGAAAGTGGTTTTTTGCCTTTAAAAGTTTCTGGAAAAAAATAATCGTAGCATCCTAATTTAATTTCTTTCTTTCTTTCTTTCTTTCTTTCTTTCTTCCTTCCTTCCTTCCTTCTTGCACTTACTTTTGCATTTATTTTTCTTCCTGTTGTATAATTATATCTTCCCTGAGTTGCTCCTCCCACACCAACAGCACCCAAATGCTTCACCCCATGAAAGATAAGCAAAATGCACTCAGATCGCTGTTCTTGGTCTTTCCCACTCAATGCCACTTGAAATAGTAGAAAGAGAGAGATTCAAAAATACATATTTTTAAAGGAAGGTAGAAAAGAAGGGAAAAAAGAAAAGAAAGAAGGAAGAAGAGAGGAAGGGATGAAAAATTCCATTACCACTCCAAGTTTTTCCATGTTTTTCTCAATTGACAAGAGTTTAGAAAACCCTCTACTAATTTTAGAAAAGTGACCTAAAATTTCCAAGAAACTTCAGTGAGGTTTTCTATCATGCCACAGGTTTGCAGAACAAAGCCAACAGCTGAATGGCTAAGGCGATGGCGCTATTACACTCCAGTGCCTGTTCCAGGACATCTTTTGGTTGACTTTATGATTCACAGCAGAGGAATCATCTGTTAAACTGCTGTCTCATAATATGTTTTGAAGGTCAAACCCAAGGCCAAATGCATGCCAGGCAACTGCTGTACCACTAAACCACACCTGTTGCCATTCTTTATGGAATAATTCTTCATCTGAGAGGCATGCGTCCACTACAGATACATCAAGAAGAGCAATCTGAAAAATGTGAACACAGACCCGTGGTTCAAAAGTTGTCAAGGTTGCTGAGGTAGCTGCAGCACAACATTAAGGCAAGTCCTGGTCCTTCTAAATGAGAGCCACCAGGCAGCAGTGCAGACCAGACACAGGGAAAGAACCCCGATGGGCCATAGCCCAGTGGCCCCCAAGTCCTGTGCTGGAACCGTATTCCCTGCCAACTCTGCACTGAGATGGGTAGCTCCCAAACACCTGGAGACATGGTTTCTATTTCTATACAAGTGAATTCATGTTTTCTAGGATCACAGGATGGAAACTAAGGATTTCTGTTTTTGTTTCTGTTCTTCAACTGTAATTCTTTTCATTTCTATTTCATATATGCAAACAATGTGTCTCTCCTTTCTTTTTAAAATTTCTTGAGCTCCTTGGTTCCGAACCTAACTGCTCGCTGATGCTCTTCTAAGGTAGAATGCCAGTCTCCCGGGAGATCATGGGACAGGAATTGGGGGATCCTTAGGATCTTTTACTTATATTTTTCATTTGTGCATCCCCACCTGTCAGGTTCCATGAAGCAAGGGGTTTTGTTGAGAAGAGACAGACGGGATTCATGGAACAGTGGCTTCCTACTTTACTCATGAGCTTCTCTGCCCACCTCATTTACTAGTGAGTCAGGGAAGTCTTTGGTAAATACTTTAGTTGCTGACATGGGCGGCCTTCATGAAGAAGGCGGCCCCCAGGAGAAAAGACTAGCAGCCTGTCTGTAAGGCAAATGCTGCCATCTAGAGAGGCAGGGTGAACGAAACAGATCCATAGACAGGGAGAGTGGGAGGGAGAAAATTCTCCAGGGCAGCATCATCCTGACAGAAAATCAGTGTTTCATTAACGGTGGCTCCAAGGATCCCCTGACAAAACAGAAAAGTTTTTTTTCCGTAATAATCATAGAGAACGGTAACCTCCAAGGTCTTTTTAAAATATTAAATAGGAAAAGAAACACAATTTTCTTGAGGTTGCATATGATAACCGCTTCGTAGCCTGTTGTTTTATGTAAGAAGTAAATGAGACACAGCTTTCCTCTAGTTTTTCTTAAAGGCCATAAGGAGGCTGAGTTATTGGTAGATATTGGCCCACCTACCGTGTTTGCAATACAGTACAAAGGTATTCTGCCTTCCTCCTGAGTGGCTTTAAATGAGCGCAAACTGCAGAGCATGAGAGACACACAAAGGACCCACTAAAGATCCTTCGAAGCGCAAGGGAAAGCCAGGCTGTCCTCACAGATCACACACGTGTAAACAGTTAGGGTCTTCAAATAGATGGCACATCCTGGTACATACCCCACACCTCCCAAACAAGCCCAGTGGCTGGAATCATCTGCACTCCTGAATTCTTATTTAAGAGACATTTGAAAACATTCCAGGTTCAAGCCCTGCAAACTAAAGGGCACACACCCCAATCCCTATTTGAGCTTCAGAACTTATTTCTCTGGCAGTTTTGAAATTTACGATTACGATGTAGTCCCAAATGATTCTGAACTATAGATGTACATGGTGTATGTTTTGATAACATACGCATATAAGTATATTATATTTTGAAAATCACAAAACTATGTGCAGATTGAGATCTGTCATTTAATTTTGCCAAAGGGATAACATGTCTGCTTAGCAGGGATAACTTTGAGTGAGGTCATAAGCATTATTTAGTCACATGGAAAATACTCGTCTGCTACATCCCAGATCCAGCTGCGAGCGCTAAGGAAGCAGTGGTGAGCAAACAGAGACGCGCAGGTCTGTGAGAGCCTCACTGTACCCACGGGCAAGAAATGGACCCCAAATTAGAGAGACAGTGTTGGCCAAGGCTGCAGCTTACAGGTGGGCTATCTCAGGCCACATTGCCTAGCCTCCCATGTTGCTGATTTGCTCTCCAATGATTTTGGAGCTATAAAAAAATAAAAAATAAAAAATAAATAAATGAGACTATTAATGCAGGTCTTAGAGGGTCTATGGTCACTTACTGAAAGCACTTAAATGGTTCGTAGAGACCATCACTAGTCCTTAGGGATGGACAAGATGAGATAATATTTTACAGCCGTTAGAAAAGGTGTGAAGGAAGAGAAGAAGGGGGAGAGGGGACTAAAACAAGAAGAATAACAAGTTTAATTGGAAGATGAAACAGTTGAACCCTTGTCTAGTGCTAGTGTCTAGCCACCATGGAAAAAAACTTGACATCATTTTCTCAAAAAGTTAATTACAGAGAATTGTCATTTTGATGCAACAATTGGACTTCTAAACACGTATCCAAATAAAATCAAAGTAGATGCTCAAAGTAAATCTTTGACTCAACATAAATGTTTAAAGCAATAGCTCAACAGCTCAAATGTCCATCACCAACAACAAAAATGAACAAAATAAGATATGTAATGGGATTTTACTGAGCCTCAGAAATAGATACCATTCTGGTAAGTCCCACAACAGTGTGAACCTGGAAAACATTGTTCCAGTTGAAATAAGAAAGGCACAAAAAATGTTAAATATCATTTGATTCTGCTTACATAGAGCATCTAGAATAGATGCATTTGAATTGGAAAGTAGGGTAAAAGTTTAGAGTCTGAGGGCTAAAGGGAGTGGGAGGGTGAGTTTAATGGTTATAGAGTTCTAAATGAGATAATGAAAAGGTCTCCCTGGAGGCCAAGGTTGGTTATAGAGCAATATGAATATTCTTAATAGCACTGAATGGTATACTGGAAATGTTATATGCAATAGGAGGTCACTTGTCTAGCATGTATGAAGAGCTAGGTCCAGTCTCCAGCGCTCTCTCTCTCTCTCTCTCTCTCTCTCTCTCTCACACACACACACACACACACACACACACACAGAGGGAAGAGGAGAGGCACATTTGCACACACTACAAAGATGAAACAAATCTTTCTAAGTCATGATACAGTACTGTGAATCTCTAAGAACACTGGGAACCAGAAAGTGCGGGTGAGGAACAAGCAAAAGTAAGAGAAGCAAAGAGGTGCCCATAGATCCACGCTTTCTAACTACACACCTGGGTGCCTTCGTCCTTCATATTTAAGACAGTGTGCCTTCCAAATATGCCACAGGGTCAATTTCTTTACTATCATTTATCACTCACGCTCATCAGAAACGCACACACATCCTTGGCAATATTTAAAGAGCTAGACCAAATAGAATATCTGGGGTAATGGCTTACATTTGTATCATCTCCTCTGAGGTAGTCATTTGAAGACTGTTTATTAAGTTTTAAAAATCACTTTTTGGAAAAGCCTAAAAATGATACTATCTTAATCAGAATTTTACACTTTTAATTATCTCATCTTAGGAATTTAACACCAAGATCCACATATAATAAGCATTTTTTTTCCCCCTGAAAGCAATTTTGTTTCAGACAACATGTAAAAAATGTGAGACAGAAAGCATTACTATTTCTGCAAAACTGACTATAGTACATGAAATATGAAGTATTCCTGTGGGCAATTTTAAAATTGCCCACCCACATGTTTCACAAGAGAAATTTGCTTCTGGGGCTGGAAAGGAGGCTCTGTGGCTAAGGGCACTGACTCCTTGCTTCCCAGCTCCACCTGGCGGCTCAAGAACCCTGCATCTCCAGTCCCAGGGGATCTGCCGCCCCCTGCTGGCCTCCTCAGATACTGCACACATTATGCACAGATAATGTGTGGGTAAAAACACCCACACACCAAAAAACAAAAAAATCGTTTTTAAAATCTCTTTCCATGCAGGACTTCTATACATGCTGACTTAAAATCAAACTAGAAAATCCTATATAATAAATTGCTGTGTCTGGGGGATAAAAAGACAAATTGAATGTCTGTTCGTTTGAGGAGGACTCTGTAGTTTTCCATGTATTTATATTCCCCCGGAAGAATTTTGTGTCATTATGTGGTATGTCCTTATTTTTAATTCAACTGAGATTGAAAGGAAATTAAAGAATCTGATTGCTTTTCTGAGTCTGTATGTCCCATACGAAGCCTCTGTGGTTTGTGTGCGTGTCTGTCTTAATTGTCAGTTCTCACTTAGAACAGCACTCTGGAGAATGATTCCATAGCTCGGGGAGCGCTGAAGCAAAAACAATATTAAAATAGTAACTCTTCTTTCACCCGGGCCATGCCTTTCACAGCACGACCTTAGAAACCACACTGCCCTTTGCTTTCCTTGCCCCAGCTCCTTCCTCATCTGCAGAATGGGAATAAAACATCCTGCCCTCGAACCATCCTTCTGAAGCACCAGTGAAGAGCTCATGGCTATGTTTGACACAGAATAAATAACCAACAAATGATTGATGTCAGTGTTACTCCTCTCTTGAATGTTAGGAAGTTAAGGCAAGGAAGAAGACTTCACTAGCCAGAGTTACACATGTGGAAAGGGTCTGGGTCAGATACTCATCCTCTGTTAAATGCTGATCTCTGCAGGACAGACATTTCATCATTTGGAAGCAGGAGTTCGTAAAATGATATCAACCGCGTTTGTTAGAAGAAACAAAATAAAGATTAATCTTATAGCTTCTACTTGGGATTATGGTAACAAAGTTTTATTGGGGAAAATGAATTTTTAAGATGAAAATATTTTTCTTCATTCAGATAAGCAAAGCTAAAAGATATGTTAGTCATTCATATAGTTGAGGAACTTTTTCCCCCTTCGGAACATTCTTTGTAATGATGTGACAACGTTACCCAGAAGCCAAGTGAATGATAGGTGAAAATAACCAGTGGATGTCTCATTTATTCTGTAAAATGTGTGTTGCTTTTAGGGGAATGAAATCTTAAGAACAATCTCCCAGTTGGAAGACATTTGGGTCTGATGTTGCGAAGATCTGGTGCCCCCATGGGCTTTACAGAATCTAGCCTAAGCCAAATACACTTAGGTTTTATATTTGCTTTATGCAAAAATATGTCTCATTTAAATATTACTAATTACAATTTAAAAACTACTGAGATGTAGTGTAGACATTTCAAGAAAGATAGCAAGGTTACTCTATCATAGGCACAATGGTTCCGGGTTTTGGTATTTTTTTAATTTTTATTTTTTTCTTCACAATTTATTTATTATATATCCTGATTGAAGTCCCCTCCTCAACTCCTCCAGTCACACCCTCCCTCACTCTTCCCCTCATCCCCTTCTACTAGTCCACAGAAAGGGGGAGTTCTCCACCATTGCCATTTGCCCATAGCTTATTAAGTCTCATCAAGCCCACATAACCTTACCCACGGCTGGTGTGGCTTCATTTTCCGATGTGATTGATCGTGATTTGGTTGTGTTTGCTCTTGTGCTAAGCAAGTATGATGTTTGTTTCCTATCTATCATGATTTTGCTCCCCTTCCAGTTGATAAACTCTGCATTCTCCTAATCATAGAAGCTACAAAAAATTAACCAAGCTAACTTTTATTGGCTTGTTTTCTTAGACTACAAACATAAGATGAGGGCAGCCTGGCCCCCTACACCATCCAGCCCTGACCGGGGGCTGCAGTGATTAGGATCTATGGAAAGGTTTGTTCTGGAGTCATTGTTTAGAGACGGGAGGAGGAAATATCCCTCACCTACTATAATGAGTGAGTTATTGCACTGCTTAGTCAGGGCTGAACAATGTTTGCTTTTAAGCTGTAACTTCGTTGAGGCTATTTTTGTAGCCAATGGAAAAAAATTAAAAAACCTTTTGATAAGTTTAAGTAAGTTCTAGTTTTCTTCTTTACCCTTTCCCGTGCTTTTCAATTTTACCAAAGTTTCT
The DNA here is from genome assembly GCF_907164565.1 of Psammomys obesus. Taxonomy (NCBI): domain Eukaryota; kingdom Metazoa; phylum Chordata; class Mammalia; order Rodentia; family Muridae; genus Psammomys; species Psammomys obesus. The sequence goes on along the minus strand of NW_026596095.1, from coordinate 15,772,084 downwards.
TTTAAGGAAAATATTAATGAATGTTGCTATAATCAATTGAAATTCTTTCAGGAATCTGTATCGGTGGCTGTTTAATGGAATGAAAATGAATACAATACCCCAACTCTAAAAATCATCTCGACTAAGGTAGATGATAAAGGAAGATTAATTAATTGATTTATTAATACCAAGCAGTGACACGGGAACTGGTAATAGAAATAGCCAACCTTGGGCCAAATGCTGTATGTGAACAAGCCCCTTCTCTGAGATATGCTGGCTATCTTTATAGGACCATCATTAGCTCATTTATTTACGGGCTTTGGCTTAGGAAAATTTTACCCTTTCAAAGAGCAATCACACCTTGGGTTTATATTTTTTTTTGAAAGTGATGAAATTTCACCAGAAAACCCAAGTTGATTGATTTATAACTAACTTCTGCTGCTTCTGCGTGACTTGCGTATGTCATTGTTGCAAAGTATTTTAAGTTTTGTTTTTTAAAGCATAGTTATAATAGTTTAAGAACGCTAGTACATATCTGGCTGCCAATGTAAACATGTCAATTTGGGGATATAAATCAATTAGGGGGACACAGTTGTTCAAACTAAAAGAAAACTGTCAAAATTCCACCTTTATCAACAAATTTCATAAAGTCACAACCAGGTCCTGGGATGAGTATAACCGATGAGTATACTATAACTTCAGAAACAGAATAGATTGAAAACAAAAGAGAAAGGGATCTGTCTTTTGGGAGCCCCTGTCACTGAGGGAGCTTCACCGGAAATTCCGCCAGTTTAACTACATTGAAGGGCCACCTGGCAACTTCTACAGTCTGGTCAAAGCGTTAGGACATTCCTTAAGTGAGCTTCCCCTTATGGAGAATAAGAGAAGCCTGTCTGAAGTCTACTGGCTTGAAACGAATATGTGTACCTTCAACCCTTGCTTGTTAAGCTAGATCATCGAACCCTAAACACCACACAAGGGCCAAGACCAGATGCTTCTGCCCATGGTGGACCTCTTTCCCGCTTTCTTTTTAGAACATCTCTGAGCACAGCAAGCAGTTCGGGCATGCAGTAATCACCAGGTAACTGCCTGCTGACACCCCTCCATGCATCATGTATGATATCATGAAATGCAGGCAGTTGAGGCATTAAAATGTCCACACGGAATTCAGGGGAAAGCAAACGGAAGTAGTCAGATTTCATTTCCTGGCACCGAGGGTGCAAAATGAAGTATTTTTAAGCAAGAAGATCCATGGATCTTCACATCAACTAGTAGAAATGCATCGAAACTTTTTCCCTACGTATTCAAGTTGATGGTAAGACAATTCAAGTCTTTATTTCACACCCCTCTTATCAAATGAAGCACTTAAAACTATGTGGAAACCCGGGCAGGAGGCTGCTCCAGAGGCCACCAGTCAGAAACAGCTTTTACCATTAAGAGGGACCATTACTGGCCCAGTCTTCCCTTATCACGAACATTTACAGAGAACGATAGATAGCCTACATCAGCAACCGATTGTATCCACTGACACAGACTGACTGATGGAAACTTCTCACAGCCCTAAGACTTTAAGCCTTGGTACAAGGGTTTACATCAGGCCCTTCACAGAAGAGGAGACACTTAATCCTAGAATCGCACTAGACTTCCTACAAGACAAACTGGGTATTTTCTTTGTAGTCTATTAATTCCCGAAGAAAAAAAATAAAACAATACTTTTACATCTCTGTGTTCATGTTTTGTTTTGTTGTTTTGTTTTGTTTTTTTTTTTCATGTATAACTGTGCATCCCTAAAGATGGGTGACTGCGATTGGTGGCAGATGGCACCCCAGTTTTGCTCTGGACTGAACATGATTCTTCTGATGAGCTGCTGCCTGTTTAGATCTCTGGCAGCCATTCCTACCACTTCATTCTGAAATGACATGTGGGTTTCAGAACGATAAAAACAGAAAGAGAGAGGGGAAATGCCAGAGCAGTCTGTGCCTAACCTCCCGAAAGGAAACTCAAAGCTTTCATAATTTAACTGGAAGTCACCGGAGCTCACATTTGCCCACATGCTTTTTATTATATCAGTGAAAGTTTTTCTTATTTCTCTGCATTTTAAAATTCTCAAATCCAATGTATATTTTCTATGTTTTCACTGAATGAGGAAAAAAAAACAAAGAAGAAAAAGAAGAAATTCCCAAAGGATTGTATGCCAAAGAGCAGAGCCTCCTGTTCTCGGAGATTGATGTATGTTTATGAGAAAAGCCAGCATGCAATTCTCAAAGCCTGCAGGTTCACTGTGAGTTAAAGCATGTGGCCTCCACGCAAATCATTCCATCTTTTCAAAATCACTCATCACAGCTCCCAATTGCCCTCCTGCCTGAGCCTCTCTGTGCTGCTCTGTCCCTGTCAGACCCAGGTCTCCGCCTGTGGGACCCATGGGAGGAGGGGTCACCAAGCGACTCAGTGACTCCTTTTGTAACACCACCACAGTCCACCCAAAACATTGTTTCGTGTGTTTGTCAATTTCCCCTTTGTGTTTTTCAATCAAAGAATTATAAAAAAGAGAAAAAAAACTTTCCCGAGGAATCATGAATTATTTTTTTTTCCAATTTGTGCACGAAGGTGTGTGTGTGATGTGAGTGTGGGTTCTTGTGTGTGTGCCAGAACAGGCAAAAGCCAAAGGGCAACGTTGATTTGTCTTCCCCAATCCCCTCATGCTTTCATTTTTGAGACATGATCTCCCTGAGTCTAAAGCTCACAGATTCTACTAGACCGACTTGCAAGCAAGCTCTCAGTGATCCTCCTGCCTCTGTGTCCCCAGGACTGGGACTACTGTCACATGTCACCACTACAGCGGCCCTGGAGATGTGAACTCAGGTCCTTCCATTTACATGCGGTAAACACTTTACTGGCTGAGCACTGAAATTCTGCGTCATTGGGTGGCAAGACTGCGGAGCACGGTTCGTTTCATAAGAAAACACAGATATTTTTGAAAGCGTGTGTTCACTCAACAAGGCATGAATGAATTAGAAGACATCAGCCTCAAGAGTATATTAACATTCTTCACACTTCACACTACGAAATGCGCCCTAGGAAGCTGTCTTTCAAAGAGAAGGCTAGGCGGCTTCTGATTCGTCACCTGTGTCATTGTTGTGGTTGTTTTGCATAAACGGAGGATGCCATGCCCATATTTGGAAATGACTGCTGCCCTTAATTCTCAAACCACTTAGCTAGAAGAACTGTTTATTTTATGATCTCTGGGTTGGTTTCTTTCCCTACTTGTGTCCCGAGACTCAGACTTCTAAGTTACTCACCTCAAAGCCTGTTTAGTGAGCTTGACCTGGTTAGCATAGGCTTTGACAGGGGCGAAGGCCGTGTGGAGATGGGCTTTCTTGGTCCTGGGAGCTGAGGACTGGGGCTCAGTCTAAGTGCCATGAGGCTGCAGTATCAGAAGATTAACAGCAACATGAAGCCCTGAGGTACTGGGGCGCCCAGGGGCACCAGGCAGCCAAGAGGCCAGTGCCAGACCAATAAACAAATAGTGAACTAGAGCACAGGGGACACACAGCTCCTGTGCATTAATTAGGCCTTTCCAGGGGAGCTTGTCATTAAGCATTATGAGATAATCAGTCCCAGAGAAGAACAGCCCACACTCAGAATGGTCATGCCAGGAATCAAGAGGAATGCTAATTAAGCCAGCTAGGATGCTCTCTGTCTTGTACAGAGATGTCTTACATGCCAGAACCATTCCCTCTGTCCTCCTCGAGCTGCAGCGTCCCCATTAGTGACAGACAGACAGAAGGCATCCCCATGATAGATTCTGTTCTGGTTTTATGGTGTATTTGCAGAGACTGTATCTCAGACTGCATTTGTTCCTCCGTGGCTCAGCAGGCCCCACTGCCAGTCACAGAGTCTCTCCATTTATTTCCTTGGTGAGTCTGGAATGGAAAGGTGAAGTTCAATGAAATGCGCTCGCCATGGAAAAGGAACTAAAACCAAAAGCATGTCACTCCAAGCACATGGGGGAGGTGGGGTTGGGGATGTGTCTTCTGTGCATCGCCAAAGAAAAGCCACCCGTTCTGTTCCATTTCTGAGGGTAGCACCTTCCTGCACAAGAGACGTAGACCCCAAACAGCTGAGCAAAGCAGGTGGGCAGGCGAACTGAAAGAAGTTCACGTGGTCATGGGCACAGCAGAAGGCTAGCCGGCTGAATGGAAATCCACATCACAAGCGGGTGCCCAGTGGGTCCCAGAGACATTGCAATTTGGAATGCTGTGTTACAGAAACTTCAGCCAGGTGAGCCTGCAATGCATACGCGATGCCTACACGAGCTCCCAGACAAGCTGGATTTCATTATGCAGATGGAGATGAGTGAAGATTTCAAACAGGGGAGAAACAGTAATATAATGCTACATGTCAAAATGCAATATATCTCTGTGTGTAGATACAGCTAGCTGAGCGTGCCTATATATGTAACATAAAAACAATTAGAGCCTTGCTGAGTGGTTCACTTGAGAGCTGTGTAGGATAAAGGATTTAAAAAGTATTTAGACGTGTCATCCTTAATCCCATATTTTCCTTCGTACTAATTCCTGCAAAGTATCAGAGGCCCCGCTCTTAGCTCCGGGAAGCTAAGTAGTCCCTGGAGTGCAATTCTCAGGCAACGTTTTATCAAACAGTGATTCAACAGAGGCTTACTCCCCAGATGATGAGGTCACAAAGCACACATCAGCCCAGTCACCACCTAGAAGAACCTAGGCCAGAGCTGTGAAACGTGGAGCAGGATAGAGAAGGTGGGGATATTGTTGATACAAATTAACAACAGAGACAGGAGAGCCCAAGAGAAAAGGAGACCCAAAACAGTGTGTCCTCTGTTAGAAAATTCTGCCAGTCTAAACTAGTGAGCCAGTGAATTCTGGTAGCAGGACCGACTGGCCCAGCGATAGATACAGACTGGGGGAGAGGATCCAGAAGTCTCTGCCCTGCCATCCTTCCTTTTTACGAGCCGTGATTGAATGCTACAGCATTGTAGTGAGCCAGACCTGCAGACTGCTGTGGAAGTGCTGAGTTTTCTATCTGTAGCTTTCTTGTTCTCTACCTGTGCTCAGAGTTAGCTCCTCTTCGTGGGAGTGAGAACCCCAAAGAGGCAGGCCTGCCTGGTGAGCCTGTGTGCTCTGCAGTGAGTGTGAAGACTTGGCACGGGAAACCTTCCACCAAGGTGCTAAGGAGTGTCCTGCAAGCACTGATTGGAGCACAAACTTTCCCTTAGCTAATCCAGCTTCTAAGTCTTTCAACCTGACTGCCTCACACTCGAACTTGGAACCACAAGCCACAGTTAACAATTAGGCTAAAGAAATGCACAGGCAGCAGAGGTCCAAAGGCTTCACTTAACCCAGGCTCTGAGAGAAACTCCCTGAAAACTGCTTTCTTTCATAGTTGTGTACTCCAAGAGGCACACTGAAGGCCACTGAGAGTGTTGTATCATCTGGGCAAGTTCCTTCACATGTCTTTGGGCCTCCGTTCCCTCGAGTATAACAAAAGGATATGTCCAAAGCTTCACAAATCAATGCAGATGCAGAACATTTCTGGGAAGGAGTTCTGAGGAAGTAACCTGAAAGGGAGCAGACCCGGTGAGAAGAGGGATGGTGTCAGAAATGAGCAGCGTCGTCAGTCACTGATATTTTTCTGTGGCCAGTCTGTTCTCTTCAAACCTATTGTGGACATTGGTTTTGGCCAACGGAGGACAAAAAAAAGTATCGACCACTGTATTTGTTGGGGTTTTGGTTTCCTCTCAACAGTCATTGGCATATCTGAATGATCCTTTGAGAAAGGATTACCAAGCAGCTTTATTAAAAACAGGAGTACAGAATAGACATGCTACAATGCACAGACCCCAAGAACATAAGCTTGATGATCATCTTAAGCTTCATGTGGGCCCACCAGTTAGGGGAGTGGGGATATCTCTGACAGGGACTACGTTGCCTGCTTTTTGATCACTTCCCCCTGATGAGACTTCCCTTCCAGGCCACCTGTGAATAGATGAGCTGGGGTGTCTGGGTGGGGGGGGCCTCCGCTATTCTGATAAATAGGGAAGAGGAGATATAGGAGGGAGGATGGGTCTGGGAGGAGAAGAGTGAGGGGCCTATGACGGAGATGCAAATTGAGTTAATTAATTTTTAAAAAGGGGGGGGGGAAGAGTGGCATTTGCAGGTAGATTCCTGTGTATATGTAAAGGAAAGCCATGTGCCCGAGTGAGTGCTTTTGCTTGCTGCAGCTACACAGAGGATCTGAATGGTCTCACATGTGGCCATTAACATCCTGGAACCACCTACTTCATGGAAACTGAATCCACAGAGGGATGCTTCTAAGAAAGAACTAGCTATTAGCAAAGAATAATTATTACTAAATTCTAGACACAATCAGTAAATGTACAGGTTAAATGCATACCATCATTATATGATAGCTGTGGTTTGATACACTTAAATACAAATTAATAATTGTAGTATACCATTTTTTGTTTTAAATGAACCTGAAATTTTCTACATTACATACATGTATATATATATATATATATATATAAACTATAAGATACAGTTTTAAATTGCCACTCATAATTCAATAAGCATCATATTCAAACTTTAACCTGTCTAGCAAAAAAAAGTTCTACTCTTTATACCCAGAGCACTCAGTTTTAATCTCACTCATCATCACTTATATTCTAGGATATTTGCTTCTGAACTCTATGTTCATATCTTTATAAACACACCAAAAATCTGAAATTAGGCCTATGCTTTTAAATCACTAGTTCACCAACTGCATTAAAAAAACATATTTTGGGTTGTAATTGATTTATTACAGCAAATGAATATCAGATCCACATGTTGGAGAAGAGCTGGGTAATAAAAGAAGTGTTGAAACAATTGGAAGGCAAGCTACAACGCTAACATCTGATTTTTCCTTCCCCGCCTCCTCTGGTGGCATCTTAGAGCTATGCCTGTCCTCTCTGATTTTATTTAAGATAGATTTTTCTATGAGGAGGTATCCAATGAAACAGATGAAACCTACATCATAATAAATGGACTTTGAAGCTGCGAAGCGGCCGTCTTGTCTTCATTTTCATGGCTGGTGCCAAAGGAGCCATACATCCAGGTAGCCTTCAGAAATGGTGTCAGAGCCCCCAACTCTGTCACTCCCCAAAGACGAATGAGATTCTTTTTCTAAACAAATAAGCACTTCAGAGGGATGCCCTTGACAGGGCTGTTAATCCAGAAGGCCTCCCTTATCGCTGCAGAATTCAAGGGCTGAGGCCTGACAGGATCCCTGCACTGCCTGGCTCCTGGGCAGCTGGAAAGCACAACACAATAACCAAGGTTGTCCAGGAACAGCCAGGCTCTGGCCTTCCTGCCCAGGCTCCCACCCCTTCCAGATTTAGTCTTCAGAAAACTGCAGGCTGCTCTCTTAAAACACTCAAATCATGTAGATGATACGCACAGCAATTAGTGAGTCTATCGTGCAGATATTATTTTCATTTTCCCTCTCAGAAAAACTACTGTCAACATAAATTTTGATTGACACAAGGAAAACCAAAGAATTGGTCTCACATGACCAAGTCCGGGTCTCATGGGAACACAGGGAGAAATGAAAACTCCAGCTCCGGATTGCAGGGCATGAAACATGGAAACCATCTAGCTCTTATCAGCATTGCATAAATTTCCTACCAAAACTCTCTGGCTCTTGGCTGTCCCTCCCCTGACATCCAGACTAAAGGTCAGCATTTCCTTTGCATTCCAGAAGCTACTAGGAAATCAGCTTCAGCTTATATTCCTGCTAAGAACTGATGAGTTGACCTTAATTCACGAAGGTTTAACAAATCTCTCAGTAGCATCTCCCAAAATACTATGTTCAGATGATAGCTAAGAAATAAGAATTCTTTGGACACTGGCATTTTTAAAGTATTAACATTCATTTCTAAATTAAAAAGAAATAGATAAAAAAAATCAACTTTGTCTCTGTGGATGATTGCCAGGCTCTCCAGACCTGCTCTTACCTTACTCTGTCTTTCCTTGCCTCCCATGCAGCAGCACCTTAAGAGATAAATAAATCAAGAATGCATGTTTTTACCCCAGTGGCAAGCCTAATGTCTTAGGAGTTTTAAGAAAGACATGTGACAAAGCATGTTTGAAAAGCAGAGTGTAATGTGTTTTCAGTTTATAAATTATATAAATTATAAAATATTCAAAAGCACAGACCAACACCATGGAACTGGCTGCTGCTAGGTACCTGGAATTGTGTTTTCTTTCCCTTCCTTATCTTCCTGCTTTTCTTCCTTCCCCATTAAGAACCAAACACAAATCAAATGGAAATAAGATGTCTTGGGCCTGACAAGATTAAAAAAAAAAAATGACTAAAGCCAAAGAGAGGAAGACCATGGGAAGTAATTCCTAGTGGGTGTCAAACAAATTGTTTCCTCCTAAGACTTTAATTCACTTTTTCCTGAATGTTAAGTTCTGATTTGCATGATGCCTGAATATTCAATCTTACAGCAATGTGGTTAAGCAAAGCAGACATGTCGGTTTGTATTTTGGGTCCAATTATCTGAATGCAGAGGACAAACATTAAAGTTTGTGATTATTGCTTCTTATAACAGAAACTTTGCTACAGTCTTTCCACTCAGAATTCCTGTTTCTTAATTATTATACAAGAGAAGAAAATCAAGTCTGGACCTCGAATTAGATTCCATGAATTGTGTTGGTAAGAAAGAACTAGATTGTAGTGATGTTGAGTTCTCTAATATTTAAAATCTGTAGATAGCTACTAATCCCTTAAACTGAAAACGTATGCCTGTTAAAGCTCCCATATAAATGAAACATTAAGAGGGCTTATTGAAATGGCCTAAGAAAATTCCAAAGTACCAAGAAAGTCCAATATTTTCAGGCATTCTATAAAGGTATATCCTCTCGAGTTGAATCAAAAAAGTTAAACTCTGATGTAGGATCAATTTCTTATGATGCTTATAGACGCAATATTTACATTCACATAAGCCATTTTATTAACCTTCACAGCTAACTCAAATTGAAAATTTATTTTTATGTATTATAAGCTTATAAAAGGAAAAATGTTTTAGTATTGCAACACAAACTAGACTGATAAAGCTTGATGAAGATCGTGAACGGTGAGCCCAAACCTCTCCCAAGCCCAGAACATTTTGTTTTGTGGAAATGTCACAATTTTGTTAAGTTTTATTTAAACTCCATGACCAGGACAAATTTTTCCTTGCAGTTGTAAGGCTATACATGCATGTAGTTATAGCAATCATACGAATGCCATAATATGTTAAATATCTTTTGACTCTAATACAGGACTCAAATCAAAACGTCCTCATTCTTATTACATTATCTTTACATACTTATAGAAATTTAACAAATAGCTAAAAATAACTTATTTATTTCAAGGATTTAAATCATAATATAGTAACAATAAAAGAGAGAAAAAACTTAATATTTAGATAGATGTCAATCAATGTACCTTGCAACAAGATGTATAATTGTGGAAAAATAAATACTAAGTGCTATGAAAAAAAAAAACAACAAAAAAAAAAAACCAAATGTACCTAAGCTAGATAGACAATGGGCTGTTAAAAGAAATCACTTAAAAAAAGGACCACTCAAAAGAAAAGTAGAAACTGAATTAAAGGGTCTATACCAGAGGTTCTCAACCCATGGGTCGTGACCCTTTTGGCAAACTTCTATTTCCAAAAATATTTACATTATTATTCATAACAGTAGAAAATTACAGTTATGAAGAAGCAACAAAAGTAACTTTATGGTTGAAGATCACCACAAATACATACACGAGGAACTGTATGTATTAAAGGGTCAGAGCATTAGGAAGGTTGAAAACCACTGTTCTCTATAGTTTCAAATGTTCTGGTCTCAGAGACTATGACATAGAGTTTGTTTCACTCGAGAGTAGAAGAAACAGAAGAGAGAAAAGGAGGAGGACGGAGAAAGAAAAGGAGGAAGAAGAAAGAGAGGAAGAAAGGGAGGAAATAAAATTTATTTCAGAATAAATAAAGCTGGAATTTAGAAGATGAAAGTTAAAATAAATTCCTTTTATAAATTAGGTGAAAGGATACCCAAAAGAGCTTGGGGCCTTTGAGTTTTTGTGTAGAAGTAAGAAAATGTTGTATAAGACATGTATTTTTGTTCTTAAATTTCTAGTCTTAGAGAAATTAAGAGTTAGCAAGAAGTCTTCTTAGTTTCTGGAAAAGAATTGCTAAGTCTGTCTCGAGTGAGCTTGCACAGCGCCCCTTATCTTTAAGCAAACAAGTGATTGGACGGTTATATTGCCATCAATGATGTTTTCCTGAAAACTTAACTGAAGGGAAAGCACTGGGCTTGAGGCAAGAGTTAGAGCGTAGTCCCCAACCTTCTCACTGAGGCATAGTTCTCTTCCCATAATCGGGCAGATGCACCAGTAATTGCTCTTTATTTTTCTGTTTATTGACTAGGACATTCTGCTAAGAAACCAACAGCAGCATCCATGGGTGACTGACTGACTGTGATGCAACTGCTCCCAGAGAGCTGGGTTCCTTGTTTTCCTCCGTTATCTCACCGGCCAAATCTCTGCAGCCTTTAACTGCAGGTTTGGCTGTGCAATAATTAACAGTTTGCATTTGGAGCAGGGTCTTCTTTAAAAAAGAAGAAGAAGAGGAGGAGGAGCTTGTCATCGGTTAGATATTTTAAACATATACCACATTTTTACCATGGAATTGATTTATAAAGTAGAAATTGCTTGGCAACTGCCTTTTAATTATCATCCTGGACCTAAATCCTGCCGGAAAGCATTCGAATTGATTGTTCTCTACAGTGAATGCATGAAGTTGATTCAATTGATACTAGAGTCATTCTTAACGTTTATCATGAGACACGATCTGTATAGGCGGATGGCCTATCATCATCTTTCTGTGAAAGATCAATTACAGAGAGACTTTTCCTTTGTAATTTCCTCCACATAACATGAGCGCCTGGAGGAGAGCCTGTAGACAAGGAAGGCTCCAAGAGCGGTGTACCCTGTACACAAGTTGGTACTGCCACCAGGAAACTCAGATTAGAAAAGCCTCTTTAATAACGAAGCCAAATAAACCGTAGACGAGATAATTCACTTGGCCTTCGTCAGTTATGCTCGCATCTCATGAGATGTTATTGGAAGACAGAATAGATGAGTCAACTGAAGATGTTTTCTGAAATCACATGGGAATCTAACTTTATAGAATGGTGTGCTGCTGCCTCTCAGTTAAGTGCTTACAAAAAGAAACTGGCTGGAAGTTGAAAAAATAATTCAGCAAGGGGGAATAAGACGTAGTTATCCTATTGAACCCTGTTTTACGACGTGATGACACTGTAGAATGTTTTTATCGTAAATGTGTATTTTCCTAGTGAAGAGGAAAGACTGCGATGTGACGTTTCTTGATATTTATGAATGTCATATTTGATTCAGTGTGCTTTCATATTCAAATAAACTCATGGTTTTAAATATGTAAATATATATAATTTTTAACACTAAACTTACCCTCAGATATACAGTGGGATGGGGGTGGGGATGGGGGTGAAGAGGGTGTTAACTGATCAAAATTAGAGAGCATCGTATTTTAGATCTTCTTAGGATAACAATCTAGGAATGAATGATTCCTGTATCCTATCTGACAATAGAGTATGAAACTGATCTCAACTTTTAAAAATTAGATACACTTATTTGGTTTTGTGTGTATGAGTTTTTGCCTGCGCATCTGTACGCACAATGTACAGGCCTGGTGCCCCCAGCAGTCTGAAACTGGAGTTATGGACAGCTGTGAGCCCCGATGTGGGTGCTGGGAACTGAACCTGGGCCCTCTGCAAGAACGACAAATGCTCCTACCTGTTGGCCTACCTCTGCGGCCGCTGGCCTCATCTTATCAATGTGGTCCTGCTTGCATAAGCCCCGCGGTCTAGCGCTAATAAATATTAGTCAAATGGGTCAGAAGGTTTAAGAGGTCTCTCTTAGTCCATTCAAATCAACCACCTTGTTGGTTTCAAAGACCAAGCTTTCCAAATGAAGAGCAAAAACGGACCTTACTAAAAATACAGGAATCATCAAAGCTGGCTTCATCATCTTCCTCTATGGCCTGGCAATGAGACCTGATAAGCTAGGGTCAGATGGAAAGGGGAGGAGGTCCTCCCTTATCAGGGGACTAGGGAAGAGGGATAGGGGGAGAAGAAGGAGGGTGTGTGGGACTGGGAGGAGACCAGGGAGGGGACTGCAGCGGGGATACAAAGTGAATAAATTGTAATAAATAAATATATAAATTAAAGTGAATTAAATAAAACAAACAAATACAGGACATAGACCTCCCGGCTGTGTTGAGTGCACTCAGGCCTAGATACTGCATAGTTAGTGAGCACCAACGTGAAATGAAAATGCAGGGCAGCAGGGAAATATCAAATCAGGGCGGAGCTGTCAGCCCTTCCACCGGTGGGACTGCAGGGCTACCCGACCCACCTGTGAAGCCAGCCCTGCTGGGCTGCAAGGGGAGGGTAGCTCAATTCACTGCAGGTCACCTCTGCGAGTTCCCCACCGCCCGCTATTACACAGTCTTGCAGCACGAATCTACCTATGCATCGACTGGCTATCTATCCAGAGACCTTTTACCTGGCCTCTGTTTGTGCGGCTTCATATCTTTATGACATGGAATGGACAGCACGGCGCCGCGTGGCTGTTATCCATTAACCACTCCTGTTTTACTAATCGTCACTGACTCCATCTTTCTCTGTCCTATCTGTTATTGTCTTCTTGAAAAGAGATGTCAGGTTCTCTTAACCTGCTCTCTGGTTTACATGACATGATTTGTGTATCTGCCTACCAAAGTTTCTCAAATGAACCCTGTGTATTATCTCCCCCCCCCCGCAACTCACCCCCCACCCCAAACCTCCTCCCCAGAAGATAGAAGAAAAAGGTCATACATCTGTGAAATGACAGCACTTATGAAAAATGAGAGTTTGGCCCACATGGCTCTCATCAGGCACAAGCTCATCTCCTGTGCCACAGACACTGCTCATTTCCTCAACATCAGACTGCAGTTAAAAACAGGAAGCACCTAATAAATTGCCTGCTCTCTCAAATTAACAAAGCATAAAGAACTTTCTAGGTAATCAATGAGTATTTCTTACTCTAAAAAATGCAAGTGTCAAGCAGCAGGAACTGCAACATGTGATCACACTTCTTCCTATAAAATGACTTTAAGATGTCAGCCCAACCTGAATTTGGAAATAAAGAAGTCAGCTCAAGAGGAGGGGTAGAAAAACGGGACTTTCTTCCTGATTTTCTGTCCTGGGGATGTCAAGCATTTCAAAGACAAGATGAAATTTTATCCTGGAGTCCCTACACTGAGATTAGGCACACATGTTTTCAAGAAATGATATGCACTATATAACAATTATGTAAGTGACTTTGTGAGAAATTGATCAGTCCTATTTTCAAATGCAAGGGGGAAGGGAATCTGAGTCTTATGAAAGTTTTTGCTTTTGTGTGGTTTAGGCTAGAGTTGACACCAAGAGTGGGAAATTGTGAATCAGAAGGACACTTACATTCGCTCTGTTTTGGATTTATAAAAACAACCATGGAAGTTTGTTGGCATGGGAGGAGGGGGTATGTTAAGCATTTGTGCCTCTTCCCTGACTATCTCAATGAAAGAAAGCTGAAATCCTTTCACCAAGAAAAGAGAAACAGCAATTCTTGGACGATTCTCCCCTATTTTCAAAGTCCTTGAAAATCTTAACTAGACTGATGCTTTTACATGCTTCGGTTTTATTCTGACTCTTAAAGCAAGCACCCAGGAAATGAAATTGTTGGGAATAAAACCTAAGTTCCTGAGTCAGAAACATTGATTAGGAAAACCACATTTCTTCAGGGCGGAATTAGGCTATTTGGCTTCAACAGCATGAGAAAACCTCTTTATCCTTTATCCCAGCACTTCGTTATTCAAGTCTATGCCTCCAAGAGTGTTCTTGCCTTGTGTGTGAGTGACCCCTTCAGGTGCTCTTTTGAAAAGACTGCTCTGTATACCAAGAATTTATGGAAAAAAACTTTTCAGCCAATGTTTAAAATTCATTAAAAAATTATAGGATCATAATCCTCCGATTATGAGAAAACACTTTCATCACTGTATTCCATAATCGAATCACATGCAGTCACCAAGAAATAGGTTGAATGCTACATGCAAGAAGCTATGCTGCTGCCAATAAGGCAAGCACAATGTCAGGTTCCATTTCAAACCCCTACAAGGACAGAGGAATCCACTGAATCCCATATCCAGGCCATTCACAGAAGATGTTCATGGCATAATAACAAGAGATATAATTATGTAAAAAAGACTGTTCCTTAAGAGTTTACTAATCACAAACTATACAATTCATAAACTACACATACCCACCAAACACAATAATTTCATAATCTTCAGGGTCTCAGATCAAATATTTGAAGTCACCAGAACAGAGTGATGACAATAAGCACAACTTGAATGTCTGTCTTTCTGTAAAGTGAAGCGTGTTTAACAGGCCTGTCTTTAAGTTATGCTCAACTTAAAAAAGAAACCAAAACAAGGTACTTTTCATTTGCCCAATTCATAGGAGTAGAACCTGTAGTTAGTTGCCCCATGTAATAGAGACTTCTCGGGTGATGCAGCTCTCCCACAGACGTGGCCTATGGTGGTGCACCAGCCACAGGGTCCTACGGAGCACTTGAAACACGATTAGTGAAGGAACAAAATTTTACGGTTCATTTAAATGTAATCACCAGTTTGATAGTGTCTGTTTTCAATACCACACTGGAAAATTGCCAGTATCTAGAGCAACTAAGGAAACAATGGCATTCACAGCCTGGTGGTACCAGTAAAAACAGGACAACATTTAAAAGGCTACAGGAGAAATTTTCCCATGAAGACGCAGCCCCATCATGGTGATTCAGACAGATACCTGGTGATTCAGAGCCACGATGCAGGAACAAGGCTAATGGCCCCATTTGGCTAAAGAATTCCACCCAGTGTAGTGAGGTAGAAGCACATGATCACCGCACTGGTTATGTAACCTTTACAGAATAAGTAATCATCTTAAAGTAACTGTGAGTTAACAGTGTACATGCAAATTTTCACTATAGGTTCAGTTGTGTTTTAGTTCATTCCTGTCATGGGCCAGAAGAAATTCCTATGTAGAAACAGCTCTCCCTAATATGTATCTAAAGTGAAAAAGTTGTGTAATTTTTCAGGTCAAAATTATGCTTAAGAAAAGAACCACAGAAACCCCGCAGAACAAGCAAGCACACATCACGCCTTCCAGAGTGTTCCTTAGGAGAAACAAAATTGGTCAGCATCCTTCATGCGTTCTATGACATGCTCTAAACGTGTTTTACCAGCTCAGGTCAGAGTTTCCACTTAGTCTGAAGTGGTCAGCCCTTTAACTGAAGCAAAGTTTATTCAATTCAAAAGCCAACAGGATAACACCAAAACCACTGAGTTACTGAGGCCAAGTGACTTCAGGTTGCCTTAAGCTCATGAATGCAAGGGCAGGTAAGACAGGGTACAGGCAAGCATGCCCACATGTGCCCTCTCACTCTCTCTCTCTTTCTCTCTCTCCTTGCCTAGACATATCTTATTTTTATTATAGTTTGTAGAAAAGGTTGGTGTCTGTCTCTAGTCATCCAGAGTAGCAACACTAGGTTGTGTTCTGATAGGAATTAATTTTACTTTTTTTTAAATTTTATGTATCAGTAACACACATGCAGCATGTGCCTCTTTCTCTGTATTGCACTCCTCTCTGTCTGTCTGTCTGTCTCTCTCTCTCTCGTGTGTGTGTGTGTGTGTGTGTGTGTGTGTGTGTGTGTGTGTGTGTGCGCGCTGTGAGAGGACAACCCTTAAGAGTCAGTTCTGTCCTTCAGGGATATGGAGAATGAAACACAAATCACCTGTCCTTCAGGGATCTGGAGAATGAAACACAAATCACCAGGTCTGTGCAGTAAGCATCTTTACCCACTCATCAGTCTTGCCAGCCCCAGCAGAGATCCCCAGGAGTCACGCATGAACCAATGACTCTGATTTGCTACAAGCAGAATAATTGTTTGTCTTGTATAGTGTTTTAAATGTGGAATGTCACCATGAGCTCCTGTGTTTGAACACCTGACCTTCAGCTGGTGACGCTGTTTTAGAAAATGGTGGATCCTTTAGGAGATGGAGGAAGTGAGCCCTGAAGATAGGTCTCGACAGTTTATAGTTCAGCCCCACTTCCTGGCTAGTCTGCCTTCTCTTCCGTCGAGATGTGAGAGTTAAAAGTCCCAGCTGCACACTCCTGTTAACCATGGAACATGTAATACTGCCATGCACTCCGCTCCAAGGTGGACTGTGTTCCCTAAAACTGTAAACCAAGATAGTCCCGCTCTCTAGTGCTTTCTTGTCCCATATTTGCCCACAGCAAAAAGAACAGCAACTAATCTCTCAGAACACATCTCACATGTGTACATTCTATTTTGTTAGTAAATATTAAGAGTACAAAACAACGGGTTTTATGGTGATAGTCTCATCCTAAACAAGCCAGCCTCCATTACCCAGCTTCTAGCAATTTTCCTGGAAGGACAGTCTAATTCCCAATGGAAATATGCAACTCAAGGAATGCCTTCACTCCTGCTTCTCCTTCTTCTAAGTGCTCAAGCTTATGGAAAACAGAGGTCACTGCTTATTTATAGGCCATTTCCACATTTTCTTCTCTTTAACTAGCTTCCCGTGAGGTTGGGGGAGTAACAAGCTTGCTATCGAGTTTGAACTGGAGAGGAAACAGTTGGGAAACACACACACACACACACACACACACACACACACACACACAAATGAATTAATATTTAACCATATTGCCCACAAATAATATGCAAATATTTTTCGTCTCGTCTCTATCACTCCACATTTCTCATTTGTATTTGTTCCACTTATACTCCCTGCTCTCTGTCTCACATGTTCCTTTTCATTTCCTGTCTTTCTAGGCTCAATATCCCTTACTGGAAATAGTGATGCACTAAAGGGCCTTAATTTAGAATATGCAATGGTTGACATTAAACCAGGAGGAAAACATCTTGAATCTGCAGTCTACCTTTTAGTGTGTGTGTGTGTGTGTGTGTGTGTGTGTGTGTGTGTAATACGTGTGTGAGCATGCAGAAATGCATGTGCAATAGCGTGGGTGTGGAGCACCCTCAGGTTTTGTTTTTCACCTTCCACGTTGTTTGAGGCATGATCTCTGTTGTTTTCCCTATGTGCCTATGTCGGTACCTAGGCACCTTCCACTGCAAACTTCTGGGAAGCCTCCTGTTTCCCTCTCAACACCCCACATGCTGGAATTATACTCACATGGTAGCCCACAACCACCTCTAATTCCCGTTCTAAGGAACCTAGGGCCCCCTTCTGCCAGCCCAGGGCTCTGCACACTCGTGGTGCACTCAAGCAGACTTCCACCCATACACACGAATAAATAATGAACTAAGGTTAACTGTTATAAGTTAATTCTCTACTGTTGTTGCTATTGTTTTGGGGCTTTCTGCAAACACAAGCTCTTGAGAGTTCAAGTTTCCAAGCCCTTAACCGTTTAACTCCCCCATGCTTCAGAGCGCGTTTCAAAGCAAAGCTGCACTTGGGAGATATTTCAGAAACTCTCAATGCTGTCAATTAATTTGCTCATTTCAGAGTTTGACAAAGCATCTCTCAGAGTCTGCCCTGGTCTTTGCTAAAGGAAAGAAAGAATGAAGGGGGGGGGAACAGCAGGTCAGAGACTTGGCACAAAGCGTCCCCTGAGTTTCAGTAAGTGGCCTTGTCACATGAAACTTATGTCGGCTGTTAAGTGGCCAAACCAGCTGTAGCCCATGTGCCACACAGGCTGGGCCTCTTATTCCTCCTGTCCACTTATTGTGCCTATAAATCCAGCGGGCCACCTGTGCAATGTGCTCATCAGAAGAGCCCCCGAGGAGGCATTAACATAGCAAGGCTCATAAAGCACAAATCCTTAAATGTAAAAACTGACACTTTCATCCTCTCCTGGCTACATCTATATAGATTTCTTTTTAATGAAAAAGAAAAGGCCTATTTTTTTTCACTTCCAGCAAAAATGCCTGTGTATGGGGTCATTCGGTTAATAATTCTATTTTCAAAATTCCTGTTACTGTGAAGCTGCCTAATTAAATTCTCCTGTGAGATCATATATTGTTCTGTAATTAGAATCCTACCCTTGTTGATAACATTTTAGTTGTAGAAATGACTCACGATGAGCACTTGAAGGGCATCAACTTCTAGCACCAAAAAATGACAATGGGATACATTTCAGGGGACCTGAATAGGTCTTCATCTCCTTTCAATTGTCTTTACATTTTCTCAAAATCTGCCATTTACTGAGAAAATAGCAGAGAGTGAGCCCTTTATTTTGCATCTCCACTCACAACACTGTCAACTAAATACTCTGCCATTCTTTGCAGCATTTTAAATGTTACTTAATGGGTATTTATATTTGTTTCTTTTGTGGTATTTTAAATGTCTACCACCAGCTCTCAATGGGCCTTAGAGCAAAGCTAAGAAGATTGGCTAGGGACTCTTTAGCATGCACGCATTCTTTTCCTGCCATTTCCTACCCTAACCCAAATACCAACAGAAGGCAGTTTATAGAGAGAGAACAGAGAGGTCATAGGCATCTTGCCAAAGCTCCCTACCATCAGGAGATATACTGTGTGTGTACACCATGGGAAATGTTAAACTTGGAGTAGGAAAAGTAGAGCCAAGTAAAACGAAAACATTCCATTTAAATTAGCCAGACAATAATGCAAGTTTTTTTTTTTTAACAAAATCATCTTGAAGATAAACTGAATGTATTTTTTTTTCTCTCCAATCAGGACTCGTGCCCCGTGTTCGGTAAGGAGAGAAGAAGAGGTGATGTGCTACAGTGTTTGGAGAAATGGAAATGGTACTGGTGCATAAAGCAGAGTTGGCGATGTGGAGAAGCAAAGAGCAGCTACAGCAAAGTAGCTGTGTCAAGCCACAGATACTTGCAGAATATGTGGGGTTTTCTTTACAATGATTTGTTTTGTTTTTAATTACGTGACTGGGGATATAAACACACGGTGAGCTGGTGCATGTGGAGACTACAGGAGCCAGGTCCTCTGGATCTAGAGTTACAGGGGTTGTGAGCTACCCAGCTTGGTGCTGAGAATCAAAACCGGAACCTCCGCAAGAACAGTACATGCTCTTTACTTCCGAACCATCTCTCTCACCAGAAGATTATTTTAAAATTTTATCGTATGTGTATGTTGCATGCCTGTAACCAGAAAACAACTTGTTGGAGTCAGTTTTCTCCTTCTACCATGTGGGTTCTGGGGATTGAACTTAGGTCCTCAGGCATGTTGACAAATACCTTTACATCACACAGACCAACTTTTAAATACATCTTCAAAGCCAAATCAGGACCTGATGAATAAAACATAAGAAAGCATCAAACCCTGACAACCACCAACCAGAGAAAGAGCAGCTGATACAGGTTTGTGATACTCCCATATGATCATGACCAAGAATGTTTCTTGCTAAGCTGTGAGGAGAAAAAATGGACTAAATATTTATTTATCTAATTTATTTCAGAGTCTGTAGAAAAGCATTAATCTAACTGTCAGTAAGTTCTTTGTCCTTGTACCCAGGAGTTAATCTCTAGGAAAGTGTCTTTGTTTCCTAGGAGCTTTGGGCCACATCAAACATCCCTACCAGTGGTACTTAGGATGGGGGCTATGGGTCCCATGGTTTCATCTCTACCCGCCAGGGAAGTGAGACTGAAGTATCTGGTTGACCACAGAAAGAGCTGGAGGCTAAAGGTCAGAGAGTTGACACTCAGCTGGATGACTGAAGCCAATGAGAAGTACTGACACAGGCTAGGGGTAGAGAGCTCTTAGCACCCATCCCTGTTTCCAAAGCTTACATAGCATTAGCTGCCAAGTAATAGGTAAGTTACTTTGTTATCACAGTTACTAAATATCGGGAGGAGGAGACCATAGCAGGGTACCACTTTATCACTGTGACAACACTACACACTGTCTTACTAAGTTCTTACAAGCTGACGCACATGAGTTCAGGAGGACATGTCCTATTTAAAGCTCAAACAAGAAACAACTGGTGTCTATGAACAGGTAAGTGGATAAAAGCCCTCAGACAAAGAGAGAGAAACAGCAAAACAGAGAAAGGATATATGTATATCTCTCTATCCGTCTCTCTGTGTTTATGTGTAATAGAATATTACTCTATTCCATTCAATGATAGAATATTATTTGGCCTCGAAAGATGCCAATAATGTTATTTTGTACAGCATGAAATAACCTGAAGGACATTATTCTAAGTAAATAGTCCAGAGAATGATAAGCACTGAATTCACACTCAGATGTAGAATCAAAAGCTTTGAACTGATAGCAGCAGGGGAAATAGTGACTACCAGGGAGGAGAGAGGAAATATGGGCAGATTTTGTTTAAAGGACACAAAACTTCAGTTCAGCAGAATAAACAGCTCAGGAAATGTATTATTCAGTAACAGCTAATAAAATGCATTGTAAACTTGAATGTTATTGAATGTAGATTTTTTTTTTTTGCTGATTTTAAAACAGCCTTTATTTTTTATAGCAATGTAGGCTCAAAGCAAAGTTGAGAACAAAGTGTACATTTTTTTTGTTTTTTTGTTTTGTTTTGTTTTTAATATTCCCCTGCACCCTCTCCAGCTGCCCTGTTATAGCATCCCACCAATCTGGTCCACGGATCTTCATGGTCAGAGATCTACATGAGAGTTCACTCTTGGTGTTGGGTGTTCCGTGGGTCCTGACAGAAGTACAATGTGCTCACCAGGATGACCGCCCTGAGAAATCCTCCATGCTTCGTTTAGTCATCCCTCTTCTCCCCACCCAGCATATTGCTGATCTTTTTTTTTTTTTTTTTTTTTTTTTTTTTTTTTTTTTTTTTTTTTTTTCTGTTTTCATAGTTTTGTCCTTTCCAATCTCAGGACTTGAAATCCAACCAATCCACAGCCTGGACAGCCCTGCCCTAGAAAGCCCCACCCCCAAAAGAATCCTATACAAAGGCTGTGTCTGCCCAGCTCCCTGCTGCCTTCTCATGTGAGCAGAGGCAGCCACTGCTGGTTGCATCCCTCCAATAAATTTGAACGTAGATCTTAAAAGTTCTTCACACACACACACACACACACACACACACACACACACACACCACGGTAACTACGTGAGATAGCCTCAATATCAATGAGCTAGAATAAGGTCGCACTTCACACTATGTACATGAATCAAAACACGGTTATACCTAGCTTAACTATGTCTAAATTTTATCTGTAATTACATTTTTATAAAGCAAGAGAAAAAATAAAGTCACCTGTTTATTCTAAACAAGCATAAAGAGGTAGTTGGAATTTACTGGAAAATCAAAATGTACCATACCAAGTTATACTGTAGTTGTTATTCTTAGTCACATTATATAAAGAAGACATTAGCCAGATGGTGGTGGTGCAGCCTTTAATACCAGCACTAGGAAGGTAAAGACATAAAGATCTCTGTGAGTTCAAGGCCAGCCTGGGATACAAAAGTAATCCTAGAATGGCCAGGGCTACACAGAGAAACTCTGTCTTGGAAAAATAAAAGTCTAAAATTGGGCTTAAAATCACAAAGTAAAAGTGGTGGAAAACTACCACTAAAGCCTCTTAAACTTGGTTTTGAAGTATTTATAGTTCACTTTTGAAAACTGATGAAGTTGCTCTAGGGATCCAGCTTCGGGTTGTCATCCCTCACTGGTGTCGGCATGGTCTTGAGTTCAATTCCATCACAAAAGAAAGGAAATCAGTCTTTGCTTCCAAAATAATTGTTTCAAAATAATACTTTTCATCAACCCAAGTATTTCATATTTCATGATATATAAATAATGCCAACATATTTCATAGGTAAGATGAAAGTAAGGGGTAATTTAGATTTTTGTTGTTGTCTAACAAGGAGAGGGTCAAGATTACCTTCTTTGAACATTTTCAGTATTCTGTCTTTTGAACTATCCAAAAAGAAGGGTTTAGAAACTTGACTACAATTGGGATATTGGGGCTTGGAAATGCAGCCAGCACAGGTGACTAGCCTCCCAAGCCTGTGTTCTGTATCCCTGGTTAAATTGCCTTGGTTTACCCTCACCATACGTTTGGAGTCATCATGTCCTTCCCAGCCACCACTACTATGGGAAGTCCTGGACAGGGTGCAAGATTGCAAGGCAGTGAGGTGGAGCTCACCAGAGAAACCAGGCTCACAATTTGGCGGCTGTCTCCCTCATTCCTGTCCTGATTCCCTGGGCTCGATAGGAATTGTAGCTATGTCCCTGAAACCCCAACAATAGTCACCATCAGAAAGTTACATGGCAAGCACCTGGGTCTTCCCAAGTCATGAGTTATTGTAGCTCGAGTTACTTTGACGAGAAAGGGGGTCTGGAATGATAAGGGAATAAAGGTCAGATGTGTAGCAAAAAGAACATGGTTCAAGGCCAAGTTCTGCCACGTGGACTTAAACGGACTTGAGCATACCAATGGCTTGTAAATGACCACAGTACCTTAGGATCCACTGCCAGAATGAAAGCACCCGGAAAGGCCTGAGCTGGCAAATGCCAGGCTCAAAATCCCCCAGGACCTAGGTGGATGTTGAAGTAGGAGCCCCTGCCCTAGATGCTGCTGCTGGCCCAGAATGGCTGCTCTAAAATACCGTACACATAGATATGTAGATAGCATTTGTCCCCACATAGCTGTTAAATAGCCCACTGAAGAATCACATCTTCTGAAGTGAAGTCCAAACTACTGCATGAGGCTGTGGCAAGGCTGAATGCAGGCCACTCATCAAGCAGAAACCTCTTCAATCACCACGAGGATTGCCTCAGTAGGCTCGTCACAGTGTGGAGACGTCCTTCCTTCAGAGACCTCTAGCCCATTAGACTGCAAAACAGGATTTCTCAAAGACTCAGCTCTTGTCTTATGACTGCAGGGGGTATGTGTGCAGCTGTACGTTCCTGTTCACATGTGTCCGTGTGGAGGCCAGAGATGTTTCACCTGAGATATTCCTCAGGAGGCACACAGCTATAGGTGTTTGATAGTTTTGAAGGGTGGGGTGGGGTGGTTTGAGATGGGGACCTACAGTTGTCCCATTAGGCTAGACTTGCTGGCAGGTACACCCTAGTGGTCTTTCTGTTTACATTGTCCCAGCACAGGAACTGCAAGCATGCACCATTGTGCACAGATTTTCACAGGGGTGCAGGATATGGGGTCCATACTCATGCAAGTAATTCACAACTGTGTCAATCCTCTATCCTCCCAACTCTGTGTGAAATTCCCAAGCACTGCTTTTACAGCAAAAAACAACTATCTGCTTGGGAACTTCCTTTTTATTTGTGCATTTTGGTTTTAATCCTATCTGCAGTTGACTTGTTTCTTTAATAAGCTTTTGAGTATAGACAATTTGAACTCAGCATGTAATGTAAAGATTTGATAAATAGTACAACTACTATACCTGAAAATAAAATGGAGGGATGCCAGGCTTTGGTGGTAGAGAATGGTGATTCCACTCTGTCATCTAGTTCCCTACTACTAGATAAACTATATTATATATTATATATATATATTAATAGTTTATATGTATATATAAACTAAATATTATATGAATAAAAACTTAGAGTTTTGAAAATGCTTTTTGGAAAAATTCAAAAAGCTAATCAAAACCTTTCAAGGACTCTGTGGGAATATATTTCTGTATGGCACATAATTATTTTCAAAAACAGAAAGTAGGGAGTTTTAAGTAATACACTTATTTCTTATAGCATTTACACAGTGTGGTGGTGTGAATGATAATGGCTCCCATAGGCTCATGGATTTGAATGCTTGGTTTCCAAGGAGAGGCTGCTTATAGATATGGATGTAAAACTCTCAGCTCCTTCTCCAGAACCATGCCTGCGTCTGTGCTGCCATGCTTCCTGCCATGATGATAATGGTCTAAATCTCTGAAACCATGAGCAAGGCCCAATTCAACGCTTTTTTTTTAATTTTTTATAAATTACACTTAATTCATTTTGTATCCCCCCATAAGCCCCTCTCTCCTCCCCTCCCGATCCCACTCTCCCTCTCCTTTCTGCATGCATGCCACTCCTCAAGTCTACTGATAGGGGAGGTTCTCCTCTTCTTTCTGATCTTAGTCTATCAGTTCTCATCAAAAGTGGCTGCACTGTCCTCTACTGTGGCCTGGTAAGGCTGCTCCCCCCTCAGGGGGAAGTGATCAACGAGCAGGCCAATCAGATTATGTCAGAGGCAGGAGAGCAACAGAACAAGATAATTTGAACACAGGAAACGCTTTTTTTTAAAGACTTTCTGAGTTCATGGTGTCTTTTCACAACAATAGAACACTAAGACACACAGTCACCTTCTACTGTGCCCTAGTTTGCTTTCTATCACTGTTATAAAACATCATCACCAAAGGAAAGGGAAAAGTTGATTTGGTTCACACTTCCATCTCAAGGTCCATCACTAACAGAAGTCAGGACAGGAAATGAAACAGAGACCATGGAGGAATGCTGCTTACTGGCTTGCTCTCCATGGCAAGTTAAAGCACTTGCTGTGGATGCCCGGCCACCTCAATTTGAGCCTTAGGACCCACACAGAATTGAAAGAAGAGAACCAACTCCACAAAGTTGTCCTCTGATGTCCATGTGTGCTCTGTTTCATGTATCACCCAATAATAACAACAACAACAATTTCCACAGTTTTCCAAGTAGAGGTATAGAAGAAGGATTGTTGCTTGATGTTCACCACTGATATTTTCCACTGGCAAAGTTCAGCATAGTCAATGGACTCAGAGCCAGTTCTTCTGGTGACGAAAGGGAAGAAGCTATGAACTAGGGGGTATTCAGTGCTCATCTCCAAAACCCACAGGGTCCCCTTCTAGATGATGTGATTGAAGGTTGGTTGGGGGAGGGTCGATATGAGCATGTAGTACTTAATAATTATTAAGTCTTTAAGTTATTAGCAGAGAGTAAATTAGGTCTCCACATTTAACAAGTCTGTATATGACTTTATGTACTTTATACAATTAATTTCTATATAATTATAAAACTTTTATAATATATTACTTATATATAAAATCATATATATGAGAGATGTATATGTTGAGACAGATTCTCCCTACATAGAGCAGGCTGACCTCATACACACACAATTTTTCTGCCTCAGCTTCCTGAGTTCTCAGATATATGCAACCACCTTTGGCAAAACATTTACTTTTTATAGAAAATGGGTAAGTTTTTGTTTTGTGTTTTGTTTTTGTAGCATTGTGGACAGAGCCTAGAGCCTTGTGCATGCTAGTCAATGCAAATACATAAGTAATTTAGAGTTCCATAAAAAAGGATGGTTTATGATTCCAGCTGTGTATGTTATTAACTTTCCACTGCACTTATCACTAACAGGGGTCAAATAAACAACTTTTAACCCTGACAAAAGTTTCAAACAAACTATTTGATAATGAAAAGCAGCATAATGTGATGTGTCAAGAAAAATACTTCCCATGAAACAGATAAGTTTGTTCAGGATGCTGAGGCAAAACTTGAAGACAGAAAGGCCACATACTTTGTGCAGTAAAGAATGAGGTCCCATGCTTTCCAAACCTGTAAGGAAGGAAATACAAGTATTCTTCATACTTTCATCCACTTTCTCAGATTCTGAAAAAAAAAAAAAAAAAAAAAAAAAAAAAAAAAAAAAAAAAAAAAAAACAAGTTAGCCACAACTAAGTTCTTCAAGAATGGGCACTGTAAAATAAATATTTTTTGTTATTATTTAAGAACAAAATAAGAGTCTGGAGAGATGGCTCAGTGCTCACTTACTGCTCTTGCAGAGAACCTGGATTCAGTTCCTATACCCACATAGCACAGCTCACAATCACCCATAACTCCAGCCCAAGGGATCTGATGCCTGCTTTGGCCTCCATGAACACCATGATGATATGTCCAGCATGGTGTCTGAGATGCTCTAGTCTCGAGTTCGCCTTGTTTGTGTGCAGCAGTGCTATGCCTTGTATTTTCAGCCACAAGCTAAGAAATATGTAAGACAACGCAAACCATCTTCATACTCTACGGTGAATAAACAATGCAGAGCCCATTCTCCCTTCCCAAATATGAAGTCATTCTCAGCAAGTAGTGTTCAGGCTTCATCTGATTCCTTTTCAAAGCATGAAAACAATCTAGGTCTATAGGCATTCCAAGAACCAAGAAGAAACTTGAGATGCCAACCTTTACTCTACATCAGTATTACAGACTCAAAGCTCATGAACAGTTTATCCTGCACCTATTTTCATTTCTGCCCTCCAATAGCCCTCACTCTGAAGGATGTTCCATTATCACTGAAGGGAAAATGGATGAACATATACAATTGCATACATGTAAAATTGTACATACATAAATGAATTTCCAAAGCACAGAGTCAGAAGGCTCAGTGAGTCTACTCTCTTAGTGAATTAACAAATAGTTATTAATGATCTCATACCAGGAACAAAATATGTGAAGATATGAAATGTGTTACCAAGCTCTGTGACCCTCATTACCAAGAGAACAGGATTCATACGCAAATAACGATTCATCGTTTAAAATGTTACATCCAAGACTTTAAAATTTTAACACACATGATATAAGAGGCAGATGGGTTGTACTTCTCTAAAACCTGCCTGTGTAGGCTTTTGCCTCTGTCTGGAAACTTTTTCCTAACTCATCAACTTGTGCATCCATTATCATCTACCCTGCCACCCTGCACACTCTGCCGGGGCCTCCTGCAAAGTGTTTTTCTTGGCTGAAGTTTGTTCGTTATCAGAATTGAAAGCATCCCCACCAGAGACACATACACTTGTCAGTGAGCAGAGTTAGCTCGGCTCTTCTAGACACAGCAAGGCAAGCAGGGACATTGTAAGCATGCCCCAAAGTAAGAAGGACATCATGTGTCCTTGACTGAAAAAGCACAGAAACATTGGCCCGAATGCCTGAGGAGCTTCCTTTGGATCCTAACAGCATGCACCCTGAACTCCCAGGGTCAGAGCTCAGCTGCATCCTGACTGCCCTATAATCAGAAAGGAATGAAATTGTTTTCTGCTCCAGAGAAAGCAGCCAGCATAAACACATCCATGTCTACATGTTGGTATCAGTACACAGGACCTTCCGGTAACATTCTCAAAGCAAGTGTTCAGGCAGGATTTTAAGATGGTTGGAGAAGCCCACTCCCTCGACCACACACCTCTATAATGTCTCAAGAGCGAGGTGTGTAGAGTATTCTTCCTCTACTGGAGAGAGAAAAATCATCAACTTAGAATGCTGAAGATGTGTTTTTAACAGTGGACCAGAGTGAGGAGAGCCGCTCGTTCCCTTGTTGATTATGTCTTTCGTGCTATCAGTTGTCTGCGAAAATAGCGAAATCCCAACAACACAGAGGAAGCACACACCAAAGCCATTGGCTCCAAATCTTCTGAGTTGGGACCTTCACTCCAACATTGCTCTCTCCCCATCACATAAAATCTCTCTGTCCGAGAGATCTTTGAACAAGTTTCTGGAATAACCCCTGCTTCTCCTAGATTGGACAAAACTGCAATTTCTAATACGCTACATGAACGACCAGAGGCTCTTACAATCTCAGCATCCTTTTCAAATTCAAGGTTAGAGCTTGGTGAAGTACGCACTTTCTGCCCATCTCAGCTTCCTGCAGCTCCCGGAAGAGCAGGAGTGCCCCATGTGTCTCTCCTGGCCCGTGCCACTGCCTTTTGTGCGGTTTACCCCAGGAGGCAGGAAAGTATGCTGTTTGTGAACGCTTTTTCTCATGACAGTTTTTTTTTTTTTTTTTTTTTTTTACAAGGTATAACTGTTGCATGATTTTTAAGCCACCAGTTCACGTTTCAGTTTGGCCATTGCTGGAATGCCTCCTAAGAGTTCTTCACTCTGAGTTATAAAAAAAAAAAAAAAAAAAAAAAAAAAAAAAAAAAAAAACGACCCTCAACACACAAGCCCTGACTCTAAACATGGCCTGCCCTGCATGACCCTGGAAGCTGCAGACACTCACTCACGTGCACACCCAGCATGGGAATCCTCTCCACTGGCCTCACCTGCTGCTTCCATCATCCCCAGGCCTTCGCTCCCAGCAGGCAGTAAATCTGTCAATGGGGCCTAGCACCAGCCAGCACCAGGTTTCTATCTAGCCTCTTAAGACACCCCCCCCCATGGCCTTCTCCATTTAGATTGACATAAACGCTACGCTCCGAGAAAGACGGATACCCAAATCTTTATTTAAATTGCTTTCCCGCTGAAGCAATTTTATCAATCAAAACAGATAAGAACAAATTTCAAAGAATCATCTAAATGGATACTTCCCTGAAAAATCAAGGCCACTCACTTTGTTTTGGTCTGCCTGGACAGAGTGCCTGGTGCCTGAAGAAGTGGAGATAATGTGAGGGCTACACAAAGAAAGGTCACGTGTCAGCTGGGTTTGAAGCCAGAACTTCCAAGACCCCATCATCTGCTTCAAGACAAGCCTGCATCTACCCACTCTCAGCATGGAATGCTGGGTTCAGCTCCGCCCTCTCCTCTTCTGTCATAAATGATGTATTAAAACAGAAAGGGCCACGGAGTGATCTGAGGGAGTAGGGAGCACGACTCTGATTCACAATACTGACATTTGAGGTAAATTCATTGTATATTAGAGGTATAACTCATAATCTAAGAATTTAAGTATGCCTTTTCTTCATAGACTTTCACATTGACTACAGGATAAGCCAGAAAGAAGAGAACCTTGAACCCTTTTCTGGTTTTCAGCTGGGTCTAGTACTTCATGAAGGTTTGTGATCAGGTAATGTGATATTTGATAAGAAGACATCAGTGTTTCCCTACCAATTATGAAATACTTGGGTAAAAATAGCTGCAATTACTTCTCAATAGCCAATTTACTTTTGCTGTTGTTGTGAAACTCTTAGCAACTATTAAACTTTCCCACCTACTAGCTGATAATTATCTTTCTAAACCAAGTTCTAAAGATGTGGCGAGCTGAATTTTAAGGTAGTTTTAAGATTTCTGAAATATACATGGACTCAAATATACATTTGGTTCTTTGAAAAAATAATAAAATTTATAAATCTCCAGCAAAGTAACAAAAAAACCCTAGATTAATAAACCTAGAGATGAAAAGGTGGACATTACTACACATTCCAGTGAATTATTGGGAGACTTTAAAATCTTTAAAACATACTTTTACAAAAGGGGGACATAGAAGAAACGGATAAGACATATTGGGTCTCCTAAAATTAAACCAAGGGCATGTAAACAAGTTTAAGAGATTCACAGTAACCAGAATTGTAGCAATAATAAAAAGTCCCTAACAAAGAAAAGCCCAGGATTGGATGGATTTGCTATGTAATTCCATCATGTAGAAAGGGAGGAAAACAACTAGACTTACTCTACAAAGCCAACATCATCCTGACGTCAGACCAGAGCACAGCAAAGAAAGGAAGCCATAGACCAATTTCTCTAACAATATATACAAAAATTATCAATAACATTTTGGCAAAGCAAATTCTGGAACACATTTAGATGATCATGCAACATGACCAAATTGGTTTAATCCCATGGGTACAACATATGCAATTGTTGACAAAAAAAAAAAAAAATAGATAGTACTTGAAAAAGTGTCCAACATCCTGAGCCATCTGCTAGTTGCAAATTAAATCTGTTTTGATAGTCCATCTCACCTTCTGTCAGAACATATACCACCAAAATAGAAAAGAGACAAATTCCAACCAGGGTGTTAAGAAAAGAAACCTCACTCATTGCTCTTAGGAATGTAAACATTTGAAGTCACTAGAACATCTATGGAGGTGCCTCAAAAGCCTAAACATAGCACAGCACCATTACACAGCAATATACTGTGTATACTCCATGTCATATTTACCTTAGAGCCATCAACTTGATGCAAACCTAGCATCACCTGGGAAATGGGGAACCTTCAAGCACTGCCATCGTTGGGTTGGCTTCTGGACACATGTGTGGGAACAGTTATTTTTATTGTTTATTAATACAGGAAGGGAAAGCCCACTGTGAGCAGTTACTTCCCTAGAAGGTGGTCCCGGGCTGTGTGAGAAGTGTAATTGGACATGAACCTGAGAGAAAGCCAGTAAGCAGGGCTTTTTTATGGTTTCTGTTTCAAGCTTATGCCTTTAGTTCCTACCTTGGCTTCTCTCAGGGATGGACTGAAACCTGTCAGCCAAACAAACCCTTTCCTCCCCAAGTTGCTTTTTGGTACTTATCACAGAAACAACAACAACAAAGTCAGAACAGAACACCAAAGAACTCTAAGTCAATCTACAAAGTTCGTGCACATCCATCTTCACCCACAATAGGAAGGAAATGTAACCAGCTGAGATGTTCTTCAGTAGATGAACGGATAAAGCAAATGTGGTACAAATACAAAGGGAAATTTTATTAAGATGCAGAGAAAAAATGATTTCATAACATTTGCAGAAAAAAATTGATGAAATCAGTAATCATTGTGTTGGGGAAATACATCATTTCCAGAAATATGAGTATTATACGTTTTCTCTTGTGTGGAACTAGATTGTGCATGCTTGAGAGAGATGGGGGGGACTATAAAGGGGATTCTGAGAGAAAAGAAAAAAATTCTTATGGGAGAAAACAAGAAGGTACTAGAACTCATGTGATTAGAATACAGAAAGTAATGAACTGCCTGGAGAAACAACAGAAACCACCCAGAGGTGGGACATCATGGAAAGCAGAATGGAAAGAAGAGGAATTAATGAGAACAAAGTAGAATGCCCTAAATCAATAAAGATACTATATTAAAACCCCTTACTCTATGTTAATAGAAATTAAAAGCAAAATAAAAAAGGAAACTTTCCAGGTGCTAATGTAAGGAACAAAACAAAAATAAAATAAAAAAACAATCACACAGACTTGCAAAGTCATGTCACTTGAGCACAGTCACAGTCACCCATGCTCAGCATTGCCAGCATAAATCATTATGTCTCTCTGCTCAGTTTATGCAGCTAAATCTACTTCCATACTTTTACAATCTTCACATTTTCAAATCATGCAAAACACACACCTGAAAACACACACACACACCATTTTTAGTCTCAGAAAAATGCTTGCTCCTATTTTACTAAATAATTCAAGGCATGAGACAAGTACTTCCTGAACCTTCTTCCATTTTATCACAAAACAGACATACCTACTAATGTTCACTAATCTTCATCCGCTTCCCTTTGAAGAAAGGACCTACGGATCTCACATTGGAGGGCCTGAACTCCCACTCAGACACTGGATCACAATCTCCTTCTCCTAACATCTTAGAAAATGTGCATTATCAGTTACCTGTTTCTGCCTTTACATCCCAACATTTCCTTAAAACACATATGTGTTTCTAAGGTACTGCTTGTGCTTGACTGTATTTTGTCTGCAACTGGGCAATATCTATCTAATAAAAACACTCAAATTCTTGTTTTATACCTCAGTGGCTTTGGTGTTACAATCATAGCAAAATTCAACTCTCAGGCAGCTATCAAAGTTGAACTATTAGAGATTGACTATAAATTTTCTGCCCCTAAGAATTATCCAGTTTAGATAGACATGAGCATCTACTCTTAAAATACATGGTGCCAAGTGATATAGCCCAGACAGTCAAGTACAAGGACAGTTGAGACTTTGTGAATTCAGCCTCCAGGGAAAAGAGAAAGTGTGTGGAAAACCTTCCAAGGGCAAATCAATCTGAAGTCCCATTCGTTCTTCCCTTCATTGTTCTCACTATATCCTAATGGCCACGGGGTACAATAAATGATAAAGAAGCAGTAAAATCAACTGGTAAAAAGAGTTGCTTATTTTGACTCCTAATACTAGGAACTCTGAACATGTATAAGGCCCAGCTCTGTTCCAGCTTTCCAGACGAAGTTTTCCTTCTTGGCAGCTCTGAGGAGTATGGGAGAAGAAAAATTAATTTCTCTGCTCTGGTACCTGCTTAGCCTTACTCTGCAGACTGTTAGTTCTGGAGACCACAGAACACTTAAGCTTCAGTAAAGATGCCCTGCAGTGTTCAAGTAGGTTCCCTAATAAGGGGAATAGGTGCTGTCTCTGACATGAACTCAGTGGCTGGCTCTTTGATCACCGCCCTCTGAGGAGGGACCAGCCTTACCAGGACACAGAGGTAGTCAATGCAGCCAGGCCTGATGAGTCCTGATGATAGGCTAGGGTCAGATGAAAGGGGAAGAGTACCTCCCCTATCAGTGCACTAGGGGAGGGACAAGGGAGGAGAAGAGGGAGGGTGGGTTGGGAGAGGATGAAGGATGGGGCTACAGCTGGGATACAAAGTGAATAAATTGTAATTAATAATAAAATGATTATTTTTAAAAACGTCCCACATTTTCAGCACCCCTGTGTTCTCTGATGATACCAGCTTCTCTGTGATGTGGTCTTTTCCAGACAGAAGCTTCCAAATGTCTCCACAGAATGATATGTAGCCATCTATCAAAGAGCCAGTCTTGCCTGTGGCAAAGGTCTGCCTTTCAGGTAGGTCACAATCGCTTAAACATGAGATGTGACCACTTTGCGTGAACACCTTCACCAAATCGGTTTTCTTTACCAGGTCTTGGAGCTAGGCTAGTCCCTTGTGGCCTTTGCTTCATAGCTGTCTGTCACACGACAAGATAGCTAAGTATAGGAATTTATTTTGCCTACCAAAGACTATGCTCAAGAGGTTCACAAAGTTTTCTCCTGAATGGGTGCTTTCCAGTAATACCCACAAGTTGTCCTTGGTTGACACTACACTGTTAAATACTGCAGCTGTGGATGCCTGTGAACACGGGAATGATTCAGGAGGGCTTGGGTAGAGAACCCCTTCACAGCGTGCCTTTTGTCTAGCTGTCTTCTGCACGTGGTATGCAGAGAGAATGGTAGAGAGCAACTTCTAGTTTGCATTGTGGCATTGCAAACAAAGTATCTTTTCTAAAAGCAGAATTACCGTGCATTGTTTCAGCAAGCGTTCTCAGTAACATGGGGAGCTAACAGAGAGAAGCAGCAAGACATCATTATTTCTGTTAAAGTTCTTTCTACAGTAAATAGCCCAGGGATGCCCACTATCGGTGGCTTTCTCTCATCCAGCCTCACACAGTTCACCTCTTCAAATAACCAGATGCACCAATAAGCCAGCATCCGCTTCACAGACTGTCCATGACTGATCTGCAGCTACACTGCTCATTCCTGGAGTGGGCCAATGTCAAAGTTGTTTTTATTTCCTCAGATGAGAGCCATACCAGGCTTTACAAATGGCTTGGGCTAAGCCCAGAGCACTTCTGCCTAACTATTCCTAGACCTAAGCCTAGAAGCTTCTAACATCTGTACAGTCTAATCTTCTGCAAGCCTAGACCTTGAAGGCTTCAGCTTCCGGCCTCTGTCTGCTAACCTAAGTCCAGAATGTGTTTTAGCCTCCAAGACTTCCTACTAAGTAAACTCATCCTTTCCAGTTCTTTCTAACTCTCTAACTCTCTTTCCTCACTGCCCTTTCTCTCTCTCTCTCTCTCTCTCTCTCTCTCTCTCTCTCTCAATCTCTCTCTCTTTCCCCTCTCTTCTCTCTCTTGCTGCTGCTGCTGCTCTTAAGAAGCTTCTTTCCTGTCTGTTCTCTTGAGAGTTGGGAGAATTTTATCTCTAATTCATTCTCTCAATTTTTTTTCACTTTGTCTGCCCCTCAATGAAAAGTCATTGTGTCATTGTTTTGGATTAAAGGTGTGTACTAAATTCTAGCCAAAGAGATTAAAGATGTATATTAAGGTGTGTCTGTATGCCATCTGGATCACACAGACCTAGGTCTTTAGATGTGATCCCACGCCAGAGAAGCCACGTTGTTGGGTAAAAATTTTTCTAAAGATCAATTAACTAACTTCGATGATACTAATGGAAGTTTTATACTTGTATGTGTTTCTTAAAAAATATTTTAAAGTGTCAAGCATTAAGTTATTTTTTACCAAAGCAGTTTTACAGAACATCTTTTAGCTTCCACTAAGATTATCTAACTAATAAGAATGAAAAAAGAGAGAGAGGTGGAGAAAGGAAGAAGAGAAAGATGCTTTGGAAAAGTTTATAAAATATCCAAATAGGGTGGCTGAGATGGTTCAGCAGGTAAAAACACTTTTTGCCAAGACTGATAACTAAATATAGATCCCCAGGACCCATGGTAGGAGAGAACTTAACTCCTGCAGATTGTCCTCTGACCCTCCAACACACACACAAATTGTATTGATGTAAAAAAAAAAAAAAAAAAAAAAAAAAAAAAAAAAAAAAAAAAAACAAGTGAAACTGTGAACACCACAAAACTATGCCTTCTCTTTGTTTTCCTGTCCTCTGCTTTCCTTTGTCCTTGGGAATCCTTTGAAACACAGTGCACCAACGTTGGTACTTAATCTTATTTCTTGTGAACACAATGCTTTAATTATCCAGCTACAAATCTACCTTAAATACTTACCTGTGGTCTTAGCTGAAGATGCAAATTGAAAAAAGTAATAATAATTTCATCAAAACATGCAAACAAATAATGGAAGAACCTAACCATCTGAGGAAGTCACAACTCTTTATTTGGCAAATTACTTTTAGTATTTTATTATAGCAAAGACTCCCTAACAGTTGGTAAGAAAATATGCTTTCTGCTCCTTTCTAGTTTTTTTCTTCCTTAATTTGAAAAAAAAAATCATAATCTGAACTCTTTCAGAGTGAGCTACAAATAGTTGACCTTTGAAAGTCAGAGTAAATTATGAAGGACAAGTTTGTTTCCCAGAACCTGAACTACAATAGGCTCATGGGGAAAAAAAAATGTGTGAGTTGATTCACATATGTCCTTGTGTCTAACTTAAGGCTTACATATTCTTTATATTGAAAATTTTATTTCCTAGTCAGTGAATCTGACCCAGTAAAATTTGAAACATACACCACCATTATTTGAAAATAATCCTCTTAACTCTAATAATGTGTGTTGCTTAATGAAGCCTCTTGCTACTCTGTTAACTGCTAAATCATCGTTTGTTAAGCTGATCCTTTTTGTTAACTATCAATAGAAGGAAAGGACATTTCCCTGGCTAAATGCATTCTGGCTCTTAATGCTTCTCAGTTATCTGTGATTACGACAGAATTTATCGTTTTCCTTAGCTTCTCTAACATGTCCACATTCTCTCTTTTAGTTATGAAATATTTGCTTGAGCTGAAAAAGAAATGAAAATTATGTTCCTGTCATTCTGCCTCCAGTGTTCATATGCAGTTCCCACTGAGCTCTAAGTCAGTTGATAACGCTCAACACTGAAATCAGATGAAGTTTCTGGTTAGAACCACATAGAACCACATGTGACGCTTGGGAAGGTGCATTAGATAGCAAGGAAGATATCACCATTCATTTTTTGTCTGTGAGAATTTCAAAAAGCCTAAGTCTGAGTGTAAAATGAAACCTGGAACTTCAGGACAACACAGTGTGAGAGACATCAAGTCATTACTGCAGAAGCTGATGCACACAGACTAGGACTCTGTATAAGACTATTTTACCACACCACTCTCAAGCTAGCAAAGAACATAAATTAGATTAATATGCATCAAACTTTATATTAAATAGTACAAAGTTAAAAGAAGATCTTTTTTCTTGAGATAAGAGAATAAAAGTGGCTATTACAAATAAAGCTGCTATGAACATAGTTGAGCAAATGTCCTTGTTGAATGGTGGAGCATCTTTTGGGTATATGCCCAGATATATAGCCAAAAGATATATATAGCTGGATATGTATGGATCTTGAGGTAACACTATTCCCAATTTTCTGAGAAAGCACCAGATTGATTTGCAAAGTGGTTGTACAAGTTTGCACTCCTACCAGCAATGGAGGAGGGTTTCCCTTTCTCCACATCTTCTCCAGCATGTGTTGTCACTTGAGTTTATGATCTTAGCCATTCTGATTGGTGTAAGATGGAATCTCAGAGTCATTTTGATTTGTATTTCCCTAATGACTAAGGATGTGTTTCTTAATTGTTTCTCCACCATTCCATATTCCTCTGTTGAGAATTCTCTGTTTAGCTCTGTACCCCATTTTTAATTGCATTATTTGGTTTATTGTGTCTAATTTCTTGAATTCTTTATATATTCTGGATATTAGCCCTCTGTCAGATGTAGGGTTGGTAAAGATCTTTTTAAGTCTGTAGGCTACCATTTTGTTTTGTTGACAGTGTTCTTTGCTTTACAGAAGCTTTTCAGTTTCATGAGGTCTCATTCATTAATGGTTGATCTTAGAGCCTGAGCTGTTGATGTTCTGGTCAGGAAGTTATCTCCTATGCCAATGAGTTCGAGGCTCTTCCCCACTTTTCTTCCAACAGATTTAATGTGTCTGATAAATAAATAATAAAAAAGAGAATAAAAGTAGGTATCAGAGCCCTTTTGACACTGAAAGTTTGATCTGAAGTTAATATCAATGAATTTATGCCTACATTAGCCTTCCCAATCTCTAAATTGTCTATTAATTCCATTGTATTATTGTGAAAAAATTAAGATATCAAGTGCTTGGTAAATCACAAACCTAAACAAATCATAATTTTCATCCACATTAATTTTGAACATGATTCACCAATGGAGTATCTTTATTTACCATAATAACATCTTAATAATTGTGAAAAACTTGCCAACCACCTCTCTAATTAATTTGACTTCCTAAACTAAGTGCAAAGTCAGATATTCCCAGTCTCTTTTTAATCCAGACAGATAAAGGGGTTTAATTAAGATAATCTTTTAGATTTTCAAATTTTAATTCCATTAATTATTCTTTAATTCTATTTTTTCAAGTAGCATATGCATTAATATAATTTGATACAGCATGAATCTAATTAGAATTTTTTATTATTCTTCACAGAGGTCATTAGCATACAATTAAATCAAAAAAGAAGCAAAATTACAAACTACACTGTGTCATGGGAAAATAAGATCATAGGAGTGGATGGATTTATAATCTGTCTTCTTATTTACAATCATATGATAGCTCTTCCTCACTGGGAGTCCCCACACAGCCTCCATGACCTGGTCCTTGCTGTCTGCATTGTGTCAATCAGAGTCTCAACTCATTGGGCTCACTGAAAACATTGGGCTCAGTGAAGTCTTGTATCTAATATCTCTCAACATAAGCTTGACCCCATTTCATAGAAAAAGACCTTTAGAGGAAACCCCAGACCCATTAGGTGACATGCCTCCCCTTGTGTGACTTCATCAGTTCTCTGTCTGGATCATTGTGCTCAGACAGGACATTGTGCTCAAACAATACGTTGATGTGAGTACCGGTGGCTGCATATTGCTTTATGCTGCTTATCTTTCTGCTTCCCATAGTATCAATAGTCCATTAGCTTTATAATTCAAGACTGTTCTTAAAGGATGGAACCAAAAAGTAAAATCAACTTGGAGACTCTCAGGAGATACAAAATGAAAAGGAGTTTAAAATATGCCATTTAGTGTTCTTTGGCTAATCTTCCTGGAGAACCCACGAGCTCTGGTTACTACAGCATATGTTCCCAAATGTAGAAGATGCAAGCATTTGGGGCTTCAACCATCCTATAGATATCATTCTCAGAGGTCCATGCAAAAGGAAGCAAAGAGAACCGGGCTGTGAAAATATGCATGGTGTCTTCAAACACAGCGCTCTTTGCAACCCTCTAAACATAGAAGCAGAGAACGTCAAATAAAATGATTGCTTCAAATTAAAGTTCAAGAATTTGCCAAATTGAATTGCCGTTTTCCTAAGAGCGTTTAGCAATTTACCTTTCCTATTGGGCACAGCTAGGTATGACCTCAGCTCTTCCTTAAAGGAATACGCTGTTCAGACTGACAAGTATGGGTATGTAGCTCCCCTCAGTGGCCATCAAGAACATCAGCACAGTTCAGAAAAGCTATGGGCAAGGTAACAGTAAACAGCAGCAAACCTCACTGACTTCTTGTCTTCACCACCAGCTAACGTCTGGTGTATACATAAAGATGAAATGAAAGGCGAATACAGGTAGAATCTGGGAAGACTTTCTTTGCAAAGAAAATCAATTTCAAGTAATAGAAATAGAAGCGGCAGGATAAAGTTTCCCACACCTTCTGTAGTTTCAGAGAGTTTAAGGAGCTAGTTAAGGGAGCAGTAGCCACAAGGGAGCCAGAAGCCGAACTTCATTTGCAGCCCAGTTCGTTGGTAGCTTCAGATTTAGAAAAGTAGGACAGATACTGTAACGCTCGGGAAAAGCTAATTACAGAACATTCCAAACCTGAGAAGTAATTTGAAATGGGAGCTGACGCTACAAAGAATGTTGCTGTACAGAATATATTCCAGCTGACATTTTTTTTTCAGCACATACCAGCTCTGGGGGTTCTCAGCAGGCCCTGCAGCATTTCACAGTATCAGGACTTCTGGGCTTTGACCCAGGTTTCAACCTTGTTTCCCCAACAATGCTTCAGGATTTGTTGTTGTTTTGTTTTGTTTTGTTTTAATGTTTTATTTTATTTTATTTTGAGAATGACTCTTTCAGGGTGGCTTCTAAATTCAAAGCACAACTTCTAAGAATAGAGAAATGCTTTGTAACAAAGATGGGAAGACCTTTCTGTTTCTAAACTTATAGTGGTTCTGTATTTAAGATTCCAAGACTTCATATAATCACATATGAGCACTGGTAGGCATTGGTTCCACTTAAGAGGTGGGAGAGAAGCATGGCTAACCTCATTCTACCAGTAAATCCTACCTGGCAAGACTACCTTGTCAATTCTGATCCCCTACTCACCTCTTCAACATGTCTTCCTGGTGGGCATGGCGGCTTGTGCCTCTCATGCCAGCACTCAGGGGCTAGAGGCAAAAAACTGTGGTGAGTTCAAGGCCAGATTGGGCTATATACTGAACTTGACTCCAACCTCAAAACTACAGAGTGAGACCCTGTCTCCAGAACCAAAACAAAGCTGGAAAAGGTCTTGACTAATATATACATGAATACTTTCTGACTTCTCTCCCCTCTCATATTGCCTTCTTCCTCCATCCCTTACCTTCTCCTGGCCTCTTTTTAGTAAGGCTTCTTCCTCCAATCCACACCCTCCTGCTTCCATACATTGCCTTTTTCTAGGCTAAGAGTATTACTCCATTAGCTAGAGAGCAGGCTAGATAGTTAAGAGCACTTGTTTGATTCCCAGTTCCCACATGTTGGCCCACAACTGCCTGTAACTCTTGTCCCAGGGGATCTGATGCTCTCTTCTGACCTCCACTGGCACCACACATGGACTTTGTACACATACATACACTTAGGCAAGACACTCATACACATAAAACAAGAAAAATAAGGATGGAGAGAGAGAGAAAGGAGCTCAACCTCACTCTCTTCATGTATTCCCTTTAACCTTGTAATGGGCTGCCCTCGGCCTCCTGTTATTACTAACATCTTAGGCAGAGTGTGTTAAAGGCTAAGTTACTAAAGCCCCCGCACCACAGTGTGTAATGGAGTTGCAGAGCTTCAAGTCCCAGAGGGTTTCAAGACATGCTGTGGCAGAGCATTTCGCTGGCAGGCTGAGGCTTCTCTGACTGTTCCCGATAGTGGACTCCAGGCTTAGAGCAGCTACGCATCTTGCTCGCTTACAATGACCCGTCATTTGAAGCTTTTTGGAGGCTGACTGTTCACCATTGCAAGCACTGTCCCTTACAGAAAACATTTTGGGAGCAGAGTTAAGATTTGGTATGTGGTTTTGTTTTGATGACGGCATCCTTTGATTTACAGAAGCTTTTCAGTTTCATGAGGTCCCATTTATTGATGCTCTTAGAGCCTGTGCTGTTGGCATTCTGTTCAGGAAGCTCTCTCCTGTACCAATGAGTTCTAGGGTATTCCCCACTTTTTCTTCTAATCGATTTAATGTGTCTGGTTTTATGTTGAGGTCTTTGATCCACTTGGACTTTAGTTTTGTGCAGGGTGGTAAGTATGGGTCTATTTGCATTTTTCTACATGTAGGTATCCAGTTAGACCAGCACCATTTGTTGAAGATGCTCTCTTTTTTTCATTGTATGCCTTTGGCATCTTTGTCAAAAATCAAGTATCCATAAGCGTGTGGGTTTATTTCTGGGTCTTCTGTTTGGTTCCATTGATCCACCATTCTGTTTCTATGTCAGTACCATGCAGTTTTTATAACTGTTGCTCTATAGTACAGCTTAAGATCAGAGATGGAGATACCTCCAGAAGATCTTTTATTGTTAAGGATTGTTTTAGCAATTCTGGGTTTCTTGTTATTCCATATGAAGTTGAGAATTTTTCTTTCCAGGTCTGTAAAGAATTATGTTGGTAGTTTGATGGGAATTGCATTGAATCTGTAGATTGCTTTTGGTAAGATGGTCATTTTTACTATGTTAATCCTGCCAAGCCATGAGCATGGGAGATCTTTCCATCTTCTGATATCTTCTTCTAATTTCTTTAGAGACACTGTCATCAAAACAAAATGACTGCCTACAGATTGGGAAAGAATCTTCACCAACCCTTTATCTGACAGAGGACTAATATCCAGTATATATAAAGAACTAAAGAAGCTGAAAAGAAGCAGACCAAGTAATGCAATTTAAAAAATGGGGAACAGAGCTAAACAGAGAATTCTCTGTAGAGGAATATCGAATGGCAGAGAAACACTTAAAGAAATGCTCAACCTCATTAGCCATTAGGGAAATGCAAATCAAAACAACCCTGAGATTTCACCTTATGCCCATCAGAATGGCCAAGATCAAAAACTCAAGGGACAACACATGCTGGAGAGGTTGTGGAGAAAGGGGAACCCTCCTCCACTGCTGGTGGGAATGTAAACTGATACAACCACTCTGGAAATCAATCTGGCGCTTCCTCAGACAACTAGGAAAAGCACTTCCTCAAGATCCAGCCATAACCACTCCTAGGCATATATCCAAAAGAGGCTCAAGTACACAATAAGGACATTTGTTCAGCCATGTTTATAGCAGCCTTATTTGTAATTGCCAGAAGCTGGAAACAGCCCAGATGCCCTTCAACTGAAGAATGGATGCAGAAATTGTGGTACATCTACACAATGGAGTATTACTCTGCAATGAAAAATAAGGAAATCATGAAATTTGCAGGTAAATGGTGGAACCTAGAAAGGATTATCCTGTGTGAGCTGTCCCAGAAGCAGAAAGACACACACGATATATACTCATATAGACATATAACATAGGATAAACCTACTAAAATCTGTACATCTAAAGAAACTAATCAAGAGAGAGGACCCTGACTAAAACACTCAGTCCCCATACTGAAAGGCAAAGAGGATGGACATCAGAAGAAGAAGAAAACAGGAAACAACCTAGGAACCTGCCACAGAGGGCCTCTGAAAGGCTCTGCCCTGTAGACTATCAAAGCAGATGCTGAGACTTATGGCCAACTGTTGGGCAGACTGCATGGAATCTTATGTAAGAAGTGGGAAATATTAAGAGCTGGAGAGGACAAGAACCCCACAAGAAGAGCAACAGAACCAGAAAATTTGAACACAGGGGTCTTCTCAGAGACTCATACTCCAACCAAGGACTATTCATGGAGATAACCTAGAACCCCTGCACAGATGTAGCCCATGGCAGTTTAGTGTCCAAGTGGGTTACATAGTAATGGGAAGAGGGACTGCCTCTGACATAATCTGATTGGCCTGCTCTTTGATCACCTCCCTCTGAGGGGGGAGCAGCCTTACCAGGCCACAGAAGATGACAATGCAGCCACTTCTGATGTGATCTGATAGACTAAGATCAGAAGGAAGGAGAAGAGGACCTCCCCTATCAGTGGACTTGGGAAGGGGCATGCCTGAAGAAGGGGGAGGGAGGGTGAGCTCAGGAGAGGCTTATGGGGGGATACAAAGTGAATAAAGTGTAATTAATAAAAAAAAAGAAACCTAAAAAAAAAAAAAAAAAAGATTTGGTGTGTGGGCCCAGAGAACCATTAATATAAAGAAAAGCCGCCTGCCAACAGTATCAATTGAATCCTCAGTGTTAGAAACAATCTACTTTCTAATTATGACTATTTTGTCTTTCACAGTCTTTCTTTATTTTTCTCTCACTTCCCTCCTGCATGGATAATTAGCCCCTTTCTGATAAACGTCTCCTCCCTGGTCATTGTGTAGTAACACAGGTATGTTCTCATTTCTAAGGGGATCCTTCTTTGTCTGCCAACTGTCATTAAAAATCACATGTGTTTTGCCCATAGGTTTTTTTTTTTTTTTTAATGTTTTGTTTTGCAAGGGGAGGCTAATTGTAGCTCTCTCCCATGGCTTCCTACTGTTGTCAAGTTAACCATGGGTTTGCTGTGCTGGGAAAGGTTTAGCTAAGGCCTGGAATCCAAAACAAGGGCAACAATAAATAGCAATTATCCCCAGGCCCTTTGCTCCTGCTGCTTTCCTAAGGCAGCAGGCCTGGTTGTTGCCTTCCACAGGACTGGACCCTCTCAACCATCTTGATACAGTTGCCTTTGGAGGGAGTTCAGTTTTGGGTCACATGCAGTCCTTACCAATAGCAGTAGTAGTGATTGCATGGAAGAGCTGTGAGCAGCCTCCTTCCCCCTTCCTTATGGAACCATCATCTCTTGAGTACCTGTAGTCTGAGAGACAGCACAAGTGGTCCATTCATCTGTCTCCTTAATGCTTACTTTGTCACAGCCCAGCTTTAGAAATTGAAATTATGTTTCAATTGCAGGACAGAGATTTGGCACAGAGTAAAATTTGCATGTAATTTTTCAACATTTGGCAGAAATGCGTAAGATGCCTTTCTCATTTGTACATCTCCTTGTTTAATTGGTGGCTTTTTAAAATGGTAGCTACCTCTATCTAAAAACATGTGAGGTGGAGATGTGTAAGCTAGGACAGAAAGACCCGATCCCCTATGAAACACTTGGGTATTGAAGCAAGCAAACACCAAATGTAACTGTGATTTTTGGCAAGGAGCAGATCCTCACCAGCAAGGGCAGGTCTACAGGCCATCATGACCCACAAGCATGGTTGAGGAACCTGCCACCGTTACCATCTTCCCATTCGTTGAAACGCCTTTCCTATTTTTGCCTTTAACATTCTAGCCTCTGCTCCCAGAATTGTACAGTAAATCAGCCTTTGTTCCATACAGTAAGATCATCATTTTCCCATGATTTTAGGCAAAGGTTTTTATTCTTGACTTTTCCCTGGGAAGTCACAAATTGTAATCAGAGGCAATAGCACGCTCATCACTGGAAAAGTGTGGCATGTTGATGTACAGACTCCTTTGCGGAATGAATTCTGCTCTAGCTTCAAATCTAACTGCTCATTTACTCACTAAGAAGATCAGTAAACATCAAAAATGGTTAATTAGGCAGATAACAGAGAAAAACAGATAATGGAAAATATCCTGTTTTTTTAAGATGCCTTAATTTACAGCATTTCTGACCTCTTTGCCTATAGAAGTGAAGAGTGAGTGAGGCAAACTGTGCTTTATCCCAAGCTGAGACTAGCCTGGGAAGCAGGAATGGGCTATCAAAGAGAGAACTGTTATTAACAGCTTCACAGGTCTGTTTCACAAAGAAGAACCAACGATTAAGCAAAATCTATGTTTTCTGAAATCGATGTTTTTTTTTTAACAATAAAACCATTTTTTTAAATAACAGTTATAATCCTCTCAGACAAAATTGATAAGGAAAAGGTTAAACTATGAGACATGAAATTGGTGTGTCTTGTCTCTTATCCTGCACAAAAACAAACAAAAAAAAAAACAGAAAAAGCAGTTATTGAAAACAAATATTTCTATAATGGCTCAGGTATGGCTTATTTCCTCTTATCTCTATTTATTTCTTCCACTGAGCAATGTCACAGTGTTCTCAGAATAGGTGACAGGCCCTTGACCAATGGGGCCACGCTATACATAGCTCACCTTTTCAGCAGAATTCAAAAACTATCAGTTATTTCCTGAAATCCTGTATTTTCACCTCATTCAGCTACTATGAAGGTAGAGTCATACCTATGAAAGATAAAAAGATTAGGAACTATTAACCTTTAAATTAAAAATGAGTACTAATTTTACATATAATTATTTAAAATTGTCTTTCAGTTAGCAGTAGAGTCAGTGGATAAAATTAGGATTTTATGATTAACATTTTAGAGGAAAAGAAAGAAAAAGAGGTGGAAAAGTTTATGTTTTTCTAGAAAGAGATCTTTTAAAACGACCATGAGCTAAAGGTGAATAGAATAATGTAATAAAGGGACATAGAACTGAAAACACTGATTATAAACAAACCAAATATTAAAATGTGGGATAAAGATTAGCTGTCCTCTGTTCTTTTACACAAATAAAAAGTAAGTAAATGAGAGAAAGATGTCGGACCTAGCAAAAAAAGCACTGTGGGTTGTTTCAGAACAGCACACTTAAGAGGTGTTCTTCAAAGGGACAAATGAGAAGCACCGGGAAGCAGAACCCCCATCCCATGTGGGCACCAGAGACACCAGACAGGAAACTGGACCAATGATGGTCCCCATATCCTCAGCTTCCCTGAGTAGAGGTAAGAGCAATTAAGCACACTGAAGTCTCTGTTTGCTAGGAATTTGATGCTTATTACATCAAACTTCCTTCAATAAACTG
Organism: Psammomys obesus; assembly: GCF_907164565.1. Lineage (NCBI taxonomy): Eukaryota > Metazoa > Chordata > Mammalia > Rodentia > Muridae > Psammomys > Psammomys obesus. Next base: position 15,727,354 of record NW_026596095.1, on the reverse strand, counting down.
ATAACAATAACGGAAGAAATAGAGAGATTTAAAAATATGTCTTTTTGACAGTTACTCTCAAGATTACAATGCAGTGATCTGTATCTATGGGATTTCTGAGCTGAGAGACCTTAATTCCTTTGTAAGTCTCTTGAAGAGTAACAATTTTATGCAGTTTTATCTTTTTTGCAAAAGGTATGAAATCCTTAAGATGTTTTAAATTAACTTTCAATTACTTTTGTAAGCTTCGTGTTCCACTTACGAATATCCAGCCACTTAAATTAACATGCTAAAATAAAGTGAGCATTCTAGATTCCAGCCTGTAAAAACATTAGCCAAACTCAGTAAAAACACTTTAAATATTTTACAGTAGTATTAATCCTATATCAGACAGAAATCTTAATAAAGACTATAAATTGCACTCTTTCCTCCATCGTGGCTGGGAGGATCCTATTGTCATCATGGGTCACCACCCTGCCTGGTGTTACAGGTGTTCTAAGAACAAGCGGTATGCAAAGTCTCTCTTCTGCCAGGATGCCCCTGACGCTAAGATCCACATCTTTGATGTGGGATGGAAGAAGGCAAAAGTTGTTGGCCACTCGGTGTCAGCTGAATATGAACAACTCTCTTCTGAAGCACTGGAGGGAGCCCATATTTGCACATAATAAATAGACACATATTAAAGAGTTGTGGCAAGGATGGCTTCCCATGTCATCCCAATCAACAAGATGTTGTCCTGTGCTGGGACTGACAGGCTCCAGACAGCTATGTGTGGTGCCTTTGGGATGCCCCAGGGCACCGTGGCCAGGGTTCACATTGGCTAGGTCTGTGACTGAGGCTCTGAGTAGAGCCTAGTCCAAGATGTGGCCTCCAGACATCCACATTTCAAAGAAGTGGGGCTTCACCAAGTTTAATGCAGATGAATTTGAAGACATGGTTGCTGAGAAGCGGCTTGTTCCTGGTGGCTATGGGATCAAATATATCCCCAGTCACAGTCCCCTGGACAAATGGAGAGCCCTGCATTCTTGAGGGCTTCCACAGTGCCCTACCAAATCATATTCAGTAATAAATCTCACATTTAGTGTGCTTACAAGAAAAAAAAAAAAGAATATAAATGGCAGCCAAGTGCATGTCTCCAAGTCCACAGATAGGAGAGATCCTTCTCCCCTTCCATCTCACCCTAGCCTATCAGGTCTCATCAGGAGTGGCTGCATTGTCTTCCTCTGTGTCCTGGTAAGGCTGCTCCCCCCTCAGGGGGGAGGTGATCAAAGAGCCAGCCACAGAGTGCGGTGGAATATGCCTGTAATCCCATTACTCAGGGAGGCACAGGAAGGCAGATTTCTGTGAGTTCGATCCCAGCCTAATATGCAAAGTGAGTCCAGGACAGCCTAGACGACACAGAGAAACCCTGTCTTGAAAAACCAAAATAATAATAATAATAATAATAATAATAATAATAATAATAACAAATTTTAAAAGAATATAAATGGCCTGTTCAACCTACATCACTGTACTCCTATTGATGGAAAAATGGAACAACGTACTCTGTATTATCAGACCTTACATGTATAAATACAGATTATGTCTCAAAGGTTCTTGTGCTCTCTTTGAAAAGTACTGTCCTTTAAATTTTTTTGTATGGGGCTGGAAAGTTGTCTCAGCACTTAGGAGTCCTTAGTGCTGATGGAGGGATCCCAGGTTCAGTTCCTAGCACCCACAGCAGAGAGCTCCCAATATCCTGTAACTCCAGTTCAAAAGCATCATGAGACTCTGGCCTCCATGGGCACACATATATGCATAATCACACACGTACACAGACATGCAACTAAAAACAACGGAATTAAAGCTTCAAAAATGTTTACTTGGTTGGTTGGTTTATTGCTTGTTTGCTTGCTTGCTTGGTTAATTGACTGGTCGGTGGGTTAGTTGGTTGGCTGGCTGGTTGACTGGCTGGCTCGCTAGTTGGTTGGATGGATGGAAGGCTGATGGCTGCCTGGCTGGCTGGATAGCTAGCTGGCTGGATAGATAAATGGATGGATAGATAGCTAGTTGGTTGGTTGGTTGGTTGGTTGGTTGGTTGGTTGGTTGGTTGGTTGGTGGGTTGGTTGGTTGGTTAGTGGGTTAGTTGGTTGGCTGGCTGGCTGGTTGGTTGGCTAGCTGGATGGTAGGTTGATTGGTTAGTCAGTTGGTTGGTAGGGCAGTTGGTTGGTTAGTTTTGAGAGGGGATCTTGCTGTAAGTGCTTAATGTAGCCTCAAAGTCACATCTCTTGTCTCAGTCTCCCAAAGCAGCTGATATCCCAGGAATGCAACTCCCACTTAAAATGTATTATTAAAAAGAATCTAATAGTGTCCTCTTCACAGAAGTGTTTTGGTTTTTATTTGATAGGATTATTATTACTATTGTCAGTACTAGGAATTGAGCCTAGGGCCTCACACATGCAAGGTTAACACTGTTTTGCTGAGTTCCAACCCCAGTCAGCTGTTTTCATCTATAACTGGGTGAATACTCACACAGCACTTTGCACAATTTCTAACACACAGTAGTAGTATTATACTGAAAGATATTTGCCTATTTTCTAGGAGAATCAGCACTGGTCACAAATGATTGTTTATGAACATTCTTATGACACCTTTTGAAATTTTCCCAAATCTCTAGAATTTCTTAATTGGAATTTTGTTGTAGTATCTCACTGTCCCTTTAGTTTTGAATTTTCCTAGTAATAAATAACATTAAGTATCTTTCTCATGTGTATGCTAGCAACTCATATATCCTCTTTTGAAATATCTATTCAAAATTTTTTGCCAAAAATGTAAAGTCTTAATCCATGTTTTCAAATTATCTGATACCTTCTAAATAGCTGGAATGAGACCTGTGCAAGCATCTCCTTTGATGAGAAGTTAAATATAACTAACATCATTGGTGTGACACAGTGGAGTAGAATACAAAAGAGGAGAGAGAGAGATTGGGATCAAAGAGAAATCAGAGCCAGCAAATAAGAGAAAAAGCAGCAGAACTTCCCATGAGGACTGAAAGAGAACTGGGCTTTAAAACATGGTCCAGGAAAGTATATCAGAATATGGGCAGGACCACAATTGCAGGCTGTTCTTTCATAATACACCAAGAGGTTCTAATGAAAGTCACATGTATACATGAGCCTCACACATACATGCATACATACATACATGCATACATACATGCACACAATATGTGAGAGAAGCAATGTGTAGAGCAAAAGCTCTATTTGGCTCATAGTAGCAGAATTTTCTATTCATGGTCAGTATCTCTGCACTGTGTACTTATCTTTACTTAGAGCATCATGGTGGGAAGTTTGTAGAAAGGCAGAAAATCACCTCATTGCAGACAGGAAGCTGAGAGAAAGGAGAGAAGGGTTCAGAGGGCAAGACATCCTTCAGAAACATCCCCAGTGATGCACTTTTTCAACTAGGCGCCACCACTTAATGGACCATTCAGCCATGCATTCATCAATGGTTTTACCACATGTCAGCTGGAAACACACGAGCCTTTTGTTCTTGTTGTTATCCTCAAACCAGAGCCTCCTCATTATGTGGCTTATATTTTACCTAAGGAAGTCAAATGGGAAACAAATAAATAGCTTAAACACGTTGCATGTCAGATGTTTGTAAAATGAAGAAACCCAAAGCATGGAAGAGAGATATAATGTTCCCAGAAAGGGGAGGAACAGGGACTTGGTGCTCCATAGAAGGTGAATAAGGACTCTTTGGTAAAGAGACATTTAATAGAGACATACTGGAGCAGACAACACTTCATGTTGTCTGGTGAAGGAACGATCTAGACATAAAATGTAGTTAGTGCACTGGGCACTGTAATCCTAGCACTTGTAGAGGCAGAGGCAGGCAGATCTCTCTGTAAGTTCGAGGCCAGCCTGGTCTACAAAGTGAGTCCAGGATAACCAAGACTACACAGAAAAACTCTGTCACAAAAAAGAAAAACAAAATAATAATAATAATAAAATAATAACAAGCAGTAATAGTTGGCACAAACATTCTTAGAGTCTGCGTGGAAGGCTAGGAACAGCAAATAGTGGGTACTATAGACCTTGCCAGCAGATGTAGAGTAGAAGAGTAGGGATAGCCCACTCTTACAAGGAGAGACTTCCGTGACAACCCTAACCTGAGATGGCAGTCACATGGGCAAGATCATGATGCCATGGTCTGAAGAAGCGCAGCAGGCCATGTAAGGGCAAAGAGAACTAGACAATGACTTGAAGCTTGATCCACTGAAGCAGGAGTCAGTTTATTAGTCCTGACAAATTCCCACGCTGATGTGTAAATACCAACTGCAAGTGCTGACTTTCAAATCAAGATGTGTGGAGCTGATGGAAAGATGGAGCAGCCATCTCCCATCATTTGCTTAGTGCAGGAATGAAAGTGGCGTCTTTCCCTTTTGCGGTACCAGCCAAAGCCTCCATGCTTCCCTAGGCTCAGTGTTTCTGGGGGAATCTCAACCCCCCAAAATCAATCACTGCCACTTGGGAATCACAGTGTATTAGTGATTTCTGAGTCTTGGGTTGTATTCTTTACCCTGGAGCCAAGGTGAGAACCCAAGAATATATGAGGGGAGCATTCCCCAAAGGAGGAAACAGACACTTAACAAATGTTTTCATGCAAAGATGCCTAGCAGAAGAGCATTATGGGCTATGAAGAAGTTTTCCACGTCTGTGTATGTGGTCTGCCATCAGTATGTGTTTGTGTTTCCCCAGATTCATTCATATGTTCAAGCTGTGACATTCAGCGTAATGGAGTCCTTTGATGAGACCATGAGGATTCCCACCCAGGCCCCATGTCCCAGCCTCCACCCCTGCATGCAGCAAGAAGGCAACTGTCTACAAGTCAGAATACTCTCACCAAGAACCAAACCTGCCACCACCCCGATTTGGGACTTCTCAACCTCCAGAACTGTGGGTAATAAATTTCTGATATTGATACCTATACATATATACATATGTGTGTGTATCAGATCTGCTGCAAAGAAATGACAATTAAACTTGTAGGGCCCAATGTGGATAAAGAATACTATTGGTTCAAAGGGATGTTCAATTGATGGCCTCATAGAAAATTTCACATGCCTACAAGCTTATCACAACCCTAAACATTGTACAGAACTACACAGTCCCCAAGATGCTGTGAAAAAAAATATTTTTTTTAATAATTTCTCATTAGATTTGTGTGTATGTGTGTGTGTGTGTGTAAAATCTGTTTCTTCAAGAATTGGGATCCTAGGTTAATGGGCTTCAGCAATAAGGAAGCTAGAAGGAACAATTTTTATTCCACGTACGCTATGTCTACCTTAAAGTCCCCTTTGTTTTTTTCTCTACCTAAACTCATTAGAGCCACATCCCATAAAGGGGAGCTACAGAAAACCCAACTTAAAACTCTAAAAGAGATTTGTCTTCAGTAATCTAAATTAGAACCCTGAAACAGACAGATAAAAACACAAAGGAAGCCATGGGGCTTCCACAATGCCGCCCATCGCCTGTCCTGTCCCTGGCACCCGGGAAGGAGCTTAAAAATTAGTGTTGACGCAGACCCGGACTACATTAGTCTTCTTGTAATTTCAGAGCTGTCTGAAACTCAGGGGGAACTCACAAGAGGATTACCCTGTCTTCCTTTTTTTGTTGTTGTTGTTGTGTTTCACGTTGCTCATTTGCGGGTTTTTGAAAACCAAAGGAAGAATAGGTGGCTGGATGGACAGACAGAAAATTGCCTGAAGCCAGATTATTAGTAGCTTAAGGATTAATCTTTTAAGTGTATTGCCAAACATACCACAAAGAGATCTGAAATAGCTCTCCAGCTAAAAAGCTGAGCTCGTGCGGTAACCGCACACCTCAAACTGCTTTTCCGACCACGGAGACTTTAAAACACTACTTTCATCTTGTTAAAAGGTGCGTAAGTCTAGAAGGTTTAAAGCTTCCGTTACTACATCTGTTCTCATTTTCTTTCAACTGAAGCTTAAATTTTTAGAATTTTTTTATTCTAATACTAAAAAAATATTTTTGTAATCTCTTAGAATTTCAGTAAATACAGCTACTTTGGCTGCATTTTTTCTGCATTTACATTTTTCTTTTGAAAGATATAAGAAAAAAACTGAAAAAATGGACATGCTGTATTTTCTGCCTCTTTCTTTCCATTTCTGGAGTAGACGTGGGAGGAACTGGCAAAATCGAAAGTGGAAAGTGTTTTAAATTAATATTTGCATTTATTATAACAAATTCAATACAAGTGTATGCATCAGGAAACAAAGGCCCCACTCCTCCATATGTCATTACTTCAGGATAATATAGATTTTCGCAGTTTTCTATTCTTCTATGGAATTACAAAATGTTCATGCAGTTAAATATATAGTTATCCTAACTTTCAAGTCTCCTTAAACTCACTCAAGAAGCTACAAGAAAGCCACCATACCAGAGAGGTTAAATATTTTTGGTTCAAAATCAATAAATATTTGTTATCTACAACCCAAAGTACATAGAAGCTGAGGGTACTCTGTCTACATTCGCCCGGATATAATATTTACAGAAATTAAATTGGAATAATTTGCCAAGTTAGAAATAGTTAAGAGTCAGAACCATGAAAGCTACTAACTCAGACACACTGGAAATTAATCTAGGAAGGTAGATGCATTAGTCTGGGATGTTAATGCTAGCCAGTAAACTCAGATATGCACATACAGCAAAATTCTCAGAAATACTGACAGAATCATCCCTACTGCACCTTGCTACAAGAGAGGGCGTTATAAGTTCTAGCACACTTTTGCCTCCCGTTTCTTCCGAAGTTTTGATGCCCTTCTGCCCCCTGCTCTTTTCTTAACCACACCTTACTTTAAGAGATCCCTGAACACTGAGTCTGGGGCGCACAATGAAATGCATTGTTTAATGCTACAAGTTACAAGCTGCCTGTGGTTTTGCCCTCCTTATGTTAACAAACTTGAGCGTGACGCAAATTTACAAGTGCCATGCTCCTTGTCTAGGTGTCATTACCAAGCCACTGCAGTGACTGGGCTGCCGAGAGACTGAACGGCTTAGGCTGGATTTTCACGCTATGAGCCCCCGAGTGCTAACTGCTGAAACTGGTCACAGCGTGGTTGCCTGTAGCAGGTGATTCATGGAGCTACTAAATCTCTCACAGCCTGTGGTGTGCTGGTAAGCCGATAACACCCATTTCTCCAGGGCAGGGAGCAGCTCAGCACTGGTTTGTAGCATCTGCCAGTTCCTCTGAGTATGTGTCTCTATCCTGGCCAATTTGAAGATCTCCACACGGAGCCAGTGACTCCAAGCATCGGAGGGGATATGAACACCGAACTCCATGGGTCCTAAGACCTTCTGCAAGCTGCTACCAGAATCTCCCATCTTGGAGACCTTAAAAACACACCTGGAAGTTAGTGACACCCAAACCTGTCACCACCCCCAGTTGCTAATGACAACCAGGAAACCCTGTCCTATTGCCCATTACATCCGTCTTCCCTCTAGAAAACTGAGGTCAATTGCTGAGCCTTTGGATCTTGAGCCTTTTAATCTGAACTCAGGATATTAAAGATTCATGCCTTCTTGCCATATTGCATATTTGACATCTTTGTCATCCGTGGGAGGAATGAGAAAACTGAAAGAAAAAAAAAAAAAAACAACCTCCATAATTGTTTTTCATACCCAGCGCAGTAGGGGCTTATTTCCTACCACAGAGACTAAAGTCAAAAGGAAGGCTAAGAAACTGTAATTATTCCTGAAAGCACAGTTTCAACAAACAATGTGATGATCAGCGCCTTCTACCAAAATGCCTTTCCACCCATCGACTTCTAGAATCACCACAAATTGTTCCATGTGGTAAAGGCGCAGCAAGGTGTCTGCCTCAACGAAGAGGTAGATACTTGTTTGCTGAATAACTAAGTAGAGATTCAACTCCCTTCTGCAGCTCCTTACAAAGAGAAACACCCACAATTACCCTCATCTATTTTAATATGTAGCAACATGGAAGCTGATGATAGAAAAAGACGTTGTTGGGTGATGTCTCAAGTTAGCCGAGAAAGAATTAGCTTGCTCAATTATTGAAGGAAAATAAAACTACCCAAAATATTTGTTATTTGTACTGTTATTGCTCCTCCAAACTTTCAAGCCAGACACTCTGGCGCCTAGCCTCTCTTTGTCAGCAGGCCAACTGAGCAACTGAAAAAAACAATAACGAACAGGGCCTGGAGAGATGACTCAGTAGTCAAGAGCCTTGATTCTCTTGCAGAAGACCCAGGTTTGATTCCCAGAATACACACTGTAACTCCCAACCATCTATTAACTTGTGTCAGGGGATTCACTGCCCTCTTCTGGCATCGGTGGGCACCAGGCATGCAGGCAAGCATCATTTTGAAAAGTGGCAATAAACGATTGCTCTTGCATCAGAATTGTATGCAACAAATGTCATTACATTACGTAACTCTCTGCTTACCCAATACTTCCTCTGCACTTTTTCTCTTCACCAGCAGATAGTGCAGGTTACCTACGACCTAAATAATCTCTGTCGCCTTCTTGTTCCAACTGGGAAAGCAAGAAGCAACCGGGCTCAGATTTTTGAGTGTTTTGATCAGTGAAAATCTGCTGAACTGTGAGAAGTAGCAATGTTTTAGGAAGGGGCAATTCATTAACTTCATTTCCTTAAAAATACACATTGTAAACCTGGCACAGTGGCACACTCCTGAAATTCCAGCAGAAGCAGACGGATCTCTGTGAGTTCAAGGCCAGCCTGATCTACAAAGTGAGTCCAGGACAGCCAAGGCTATGGGTTTGAGAAACCCTGTCTCAAACAAACAAAACCAAAAATAGCCATTGTTAGTGGGGCAGTAGTGGTGAATGCTTTTAATCCCAGCACTCAGGAGGCAGAGGCAGGCGGAGCTCTGAATATAGGCAGCCTGGTCTACAGAGTGAGTTCCGGGACAACCAGAGCTGCACAGAGAAACCCTGACTCAAAAAAACAACAACAACAAAAAAACCCACAACTAAACAAAAGACCCCAATATGCATTGTTCCCAAGTTTCTTCCTTCTATTTTCTAAGCCCCATTGCGAATTATTATTTCCCACACTTTTTATGGGAAATGTCCTTCTTGAAACCACGCCAGTGTCTGGCTGGCTAATTTATGCTATAGTTCAGATATTTATGCATTTAGCAGCAGGATGTTTACCAGATGAGCACATGGACGGTGTAAGACTCAAATCGCTGTTCTGGAATATAAATGCATGTTTCTGTTCACTCTGATGGGAAATGCTCACTTAGCTAGAATACACCTGATGGCCAGTATGAAGCCACCTACATTTATATTCAATTCTGGATCATGTTAGGGACCAGAAAATGGAATGCAACAAGTCAACAAGTCAAATCTCTATGACTTGTGGTAATAGCTACTCTAGCACCATCAACTTCATTCTTAGTGAACTTTTTCCAACCAGTTTTAAAGGTCTTAGTTAGACTTGTTCTTACTACCTGTGCCTTTTGAAAACCAGGTGACTTCCTTCAGAATTAAAAGATTTCAACATAATACCACAGAAGGCAGCTCACCAGCTAGCTACTCGTCTGTGTAGCTAAAGACCCCAGTGACCAGTCCTGGTTCTCCACAGCCTCCTGCTCTGAACCTGCAGGTGAAGGACACCATCTAAATGAAGAAATGGTGGAATCTAATAACTTACCTGGAAGGAGAAAATTACAGCTCTTCTGGAGAGTAGGAATTATACCAGTTATTTCCCTTCCCTGTTAGTTCCAGAAATTAGTCTTTCAGTATAAGAAAATAACTAACTCCAGCTAAAGTCAATTGATTTTTCCGGAAAAATTTAGGCATAACTTGTAGTTAATTTATTTCAGTATGCAGGTTTCAGAAGTCGTTTTGTTTTGTTTTGTTTTGTTTTGTTTTGATAAGATACTTCACTGGACATCTGCTTTATCTATCAACTGAAAATCAGTACCTTGAATAGAAAACAAAATTTCACTGATTAAAAACACTGCTTTGAAGCTGGGCGCTGGGCGTGGTGGTGCACACCTTCAGTCCTAGCACTCAGGGAGGCAGAGGCAGGTGGATGACTGTGAGTTCCAGGCCAACCTGGTCTACAAAGTTAATCCAGGACAGCTAGGGCTACACAGAGAAACAAACAAATTAATTAAATAAATAAAATACTGCTTTGTTGCTTTCAGAGGGTAACACTAAGATAACTTCATGTCTTCATTAGTGAGCACTTCTTCAGCACCCACTATTTTCTTCTTGGTTTTTCTCTTCAACTGCAGATCGGCTTTGGTAGCTCGGTGCACTCAAGAAACCCTACGGCTTGCAATTCAGCCTGGCTGCCAAATCCCCGTTGTGGCAATACCAGAGTTTAAATCAGGCAACCCACCTTCATCAGTATCCCTGAGGACAAGAGTGCTAGCGGGGCGGAGCAAACTGACAGATTAATGCGAGCTTTAATGCTCAGCTTCCCCAATATTGATACAATGCGGCAGTTTCTCTTACTCGGGATGCAGTTAATAACCTTTCCCCGTTCGGGCACAGAACCACCACAGATCCACCATTAGGCGGGATCTTTCCAACAGCTGAGTCACTCCTTCCATTTGGTGTCAATTAGGCTAATTAGTGGTTAGCAGCTCCGGCTGCCCTTCAATCCTTTGGAAACGGCTCTCCGCACACGTCGGGTGCCGGCTCTAAGGTCTTCTCACACACTGACAAGGATGCCTTCACTGCTAAGGCAGAAGGCTGTTTAGAAAGACAGTGTGTGACTGGTCTTAACACGTAAACAGCCAGTGTCACAAACTGCAGTTTTTGATGGCCAGCCACCCGTTCTACGGCCTCTTGCCGGCCACCAGCTGTTGGCGTACAATTTGTTGACCACTGATACAGCTGAATCCTATTATCTTTTCTTCTCACCAGCTAGGTGGTCCGGGTGTTCTTTCCCCTGAGGGTACTTGTACCTGTTAAAACACTATTTCTTTTGGCTCTGGTTCTAAACCCAGGCAGAGGGGATTAGGAGGCTGGCTTTTAATTGCGCTTGCCTTTTTCTTCTACGAATGCCAATCGTTTTGCAGTGCCTTTTGTGATATGAAAATGAACACAGGATTAAAGCATATTTTTGATTCCTCACCAGCCTTTCGAGTCTTTCAGGCACCTTCCTTAAGCTACTGGGTTAGCTTATCAGGCAGCTCAAGCCTTGGCAGGCGGCAAATACTAAGTCATTTCACAGACGCTCTGGCTTCCAGTGCTAAAGAAAACCACTGGGAAAGTTGATGGACGTCACTCAAAGAACCATTTAACACTGTCGGTTTAGTAATCAGATGCAAATCTTGAAACTTTTGACAGATGATCTTCACAATTTTAAAATGATCCTAATACATACATAAGAAGCCTACATAAATTGTGGAAAACATTGATTTTTGTGCAAATAGAGGTACTCTTGAAAAATGGTCCTTCAAGGTAGATAGACTATTACTTACACCTTATCATTCCAATTTTTAAAAAGATCTTGCTATATGACTCAGTTTACAGGTTTAAGAAAAGTCATCTTGTTCTACTACACTATATTATCAAACTTTTTAATTCTAATAAATTGGGTCTTCTGAGAGTCTAAATCAAAATATTTTTTTCAATGTTAATTCAAAAAATCTCAAGGAGGCAATATGAAATACTATGGTTTCTTAGCCAAATATTGAAAATTATAGTAGAAAATACCTCAGCAGTGAATCCCATGTCAGAATTTATGTTAAAAAATTCTCAAGACAAGTAACTGACATAAAAATAAATGTGGTCTATGTTACAAGTTAAGTGTAATCTACATTTTCATTTTATAAATGATACATTTATGTATAGTTCCTGCAATATCTGTAAAATATACCTACATATCATACGTGATAAGCCACATGCAAAAGTTTTAAGTATACAACTGAATTTGCATTATCTAAACACAATTTTAAGAAACAGTTTTAAAAGCCTGGGTGCTCTCCTAAAAATGAGACAGTATTTATAGCCTTAGAAAATTGTGGCCAGCAACATTTAATTAATGAAAGGGTCCATTTTGACTAAGATTAGCTCTGCAGAGTAAATAATGCAATGTTTTGAGTCATCCTGTAAGTGTTTTAATACATTTCAATATATCTATCTCAACAAACTTTGTTTTATAACTATATCAGATTTGTTTCACTTTTACACTTTACATTCTTGAAAATAATGCATCTATTTGTAGTCTGTAAACTCCATTCATACAAAATAGATTGAAATTAAATAGCTACAAACAGAAATATCATTGTATATATACGCAGGTTACAGATGGGAAACTTTTACTTTTTTTTGCCTAATTGTTGACTACTAGTTAAGACTCAATCTTAGTTATTTTCCCCTAAATATAACATGACTCTTTGAAGAAATTTTTCTTAAGTAGACTTACAAAAACTGATAGTGCCATAGAGCATATGTGGAACCATATTTTTTTTAAATATGTTCTACATAGAAAGTAAATTAGCTTCTAAAAATTGAGACATGGAGAAGAAAATGAAAACCACAGTTCTCTGCTGCCATCAATTGAACTGATACTTCCAACATCAAAGCTTCAACGTTTTTCCTCAAAAAGATCCCCCTTACAAGCAAGGCAAGGCAGCTCCCAAGGAGAAACAAAGTCCTCTCCCTTCCCTACTTGAAAGCTGACTCTTCTTTTTCTCATTGCCTATTAGGTCAGTTTCACACAATAGCACTACACCTTTTCCTCACAGATATCCATGTGAAATTTGCAATCTTTATTATGCATAGCACCCAAGCAATTCTTAGGAAAGAAAATGCAGGAAATCAATGAGACATGACACCATAGCCTAAGAGAGTCAAATAAGAAAGTTAAAACTTACAAACGATTCAAGAAATTTCAGTCCCCAAAAGGATGATGCTAAAGAAGAGTCTACAGGGTAGGAACTTGGATTGTGTGGGTTATTTTAAATTTTTCCACCGTAGTTTGTTTTTGTTTGTTTTGTTTTGTTTGTTGTTGTTTCGTCACCATTCAATTCTTCTGTCTGTATAAAAAGAATAATCTTACTATACAATGGGGTAGCCACTGGCCATAAGCAGTTTTACTGAGCATTGCAGAAGTATCTAGCCTCTAGGTATCTAGTATCTACATTGAGTCCTCCTACTTTAAAAACAAGATGCACACTGGATTTCAAAGATTTAGTACAAAATATATATATATAATATATCGTAAATAACTTAATAGTAATTACAGGCTGAGGTAACATTTTGTACATGTGCTTTTAATATATACTAGTAAGATATACTTCTTTTTGGTGACCTTACAGAAATTAAATATTTATAAATCACTAATAATTTTTAACATTTATAATCTATTCCAAGATACAAACTCGAGTTCTTTTAATAAATAAAATGTAAGTAAAAATAAAAAATAAGCTTCACACTGTTTCATTTTTAATATTTCCAATAGAAATTGTACCATTATATTTCTTGAATTATACGCTAATAGAAATGCTACTGTAGACTCTATATGACTCTATTTGCAGTGTTAGGTACCTAATCACTTCAACCATAATAGTGATTTGGTTTATACTAACAGAAGTGCCAAAGAGACAATCTAACAGACAAAGGGAGTTTGTTTTCAACAATAGGATTGAAGAAAAATAAGCCAAAATACAAAACAAACAGTCCAATAGCAAAGTAAATTCTAAATAGTTAAACACAAAATATTGGAAAGTATACAAAAACAAATGAACTGAGTAATTTTCCACTGGTTGAGGCATTCAAATACACAAATGATTTGTGATAAATGATGTAGCTCAATATTGTATCCAAGCCATGTCTCCTACAGTGCAATATTTTGCATTCCTGTTGTTCATCCACATATATTAGTCAGGAATTTTTCTAGGCCAAAGGCAGACTAGTAAGCCGAAAGGCATGGAGAGACACTATATGCTAGACTTGCACATACAAAGTAGTTATTAAAAACCCGGAGTTTCAACCACTAAATTTTTTTAAGTAATGAATTAATTCCATCAACAATCTGCATGTTTCTTTTATTGACAAGTATATTGGAGTATAATCATCTGGAATAGATGACTGAAAGCCTAAAGCGTTTATCAACCAGCTGTTACAGTGCTGTGCAGTCATAGTAAACAGAGCGAATGTATGCACTGAATTGTTGAAACCAACGTCGAGTTAAAGAACATGGAAAAGAAATGCCAAATTGATGAGGAAAATCTCAAAGGTATGCTGGGAAGAAGCAAAATGATATCGGCGCTCCTGTGCTTCCAGTTCCCAGCAAACCTCCCTCCCGCAAAGTCAGCTTCCAGTAGATCTGCCACTTACTTAAGTTCTGTTCGCATCGAATTTGATGAAATCCCCAGCAGACCACAAGATGGGTAAACCTGTTCTAACTGCTTCTACAATATCATGGCGCAGAGCTTGAATTACCAATCCACCAGAGAATGCTAATGCAATTATGAGTGTTTACTTACACCATGTGTTTCTCGCTGAGCCGCCCCCGCAGCGTCAGGGAGAAACCAAAGGGAGCTAATGTTTTATAGATGGTAAGACTCTGTTTGTTTTCAGTGGGGCTAAGTCTCCCAAAGCACTCAGACACACTAATTAAAGTAAACTGCAGAGGCCCATAATAAAATATATGTGTTTGGAGACTGGGAGATGAACCCTACTGGCTTATTAAAAGTCAAAAGAAAAATATACATTATTTATGACTTCAAAGGGACACATTCCGTGCTCCAGTTTATTTAAAGGATTAACTGAGCAGTGGTTATTGGTGACCATCTGAACGGTTCTTCTTTCACTGTTCATTAGTTCCATCATATATGTGAGAAGGCATCATTTGGGTTCAAATCAAATATTATTAATCAAATAAATTACAGGGGCTACACCAACATTATTAAACGGAATCTTTGTGAAAATAGCTGCTAATAAATCTCTATTGCTTTGCAATACTTGCCTGGTTGCAACAATGTAATTGGGGGCTTTCAAAATGTTTATAGGTATTAAATAAGAGTCTTCATAACTTTGGCAACCCCAAAAACAGTAAACAGGGGGAACAACACAAAACAATTTGCCTCACAGCCATCGATTTCCAAAAGATAGCACCTTTATCTGGAGCCCAATTTCCCTGTTTTCAAGACAAGACAAGAAATGATAACTGTGTGTGGAAAATCTGTTACGTACGTCTAAAATGTTTCTTTCACTTATTGACTATTTTAAGCCAAGGCACATGATTTGATCAAGAACGTTATTGGAGTCTGAATTAAAGAAGCCCAAACAAAGGATAGCTGAGAGAGAAAAATACTGCTTTCTTGCTTCCTTGGCTTGGGTCTCTGCAAAGTTATTCATAATTATCATTTCTTTCCATGAAATTATTATGTTACCTACCTAAATATTAGCATGTATCCAGAGGCTTAGTAGAATTTTTAACTTGCAAATACTGAAGGTATTTGTTCTCCACTTTCTAAGAAGCAGGTACCAGAAGTTTCTTTGAGGCAGAAGATACCTGACCGCAGATCTGACCCAGCCTCCTGATTGCTTTGAGCTGTTTCTTTTTTCCCCTCTTCTCTCCTCTCCTCTTCGTACTTCTGTACCTCTGGTTGGCATAATTCGCGTCGGAAGTTTTCCCACAGTCATTTATCATCACAAGCCAAGGACACCCAAAACCCTGGAAGCACAGCACGGCTCTTTGAAGATTACAGATTACGTTTCTTGCAAGTGAATAAAAATTATTGAGTCAGCACTCATGATAGTCAAACTTTTCCTAATATATCATTTTAATGACTCTATATTACTCACTCGTCAAAGAAAATACTAGCAAACTGAAACCAAAACAATACTTATTCAGAATTCATTTCATTTTTATGATTTGCGCAGCCTCACCTAAAAAAGATTGAGATGGTGAATGTTCATATTATGCTAACCTACCAGCTATAAAATTATAATTTCAATATTTCACAAATTATTGGCTGTAGAAAGTGTAAAAGATGCTTGCCTAAGTTTGTATTACAAAGAAAATATCAATTGTATGAGACTGAGAGCTAGTCTTCTCTTTCGGTTTCTTCTTTGTACGCTTTGTTGCTGTTTGGTCCAAAGGGGCTCCTACCCTTACTATCTTTGCCACGTTGTTCTCTAGCTGCTTTTTCTTTCACAGCCCTGGATCGACTCTAAACTCAGGACCTTTGCCGTTGTTGATAGTATACTCTTTGTTGTCTACCCTGTACTGTTTGAAAAACATCGTAACAGTCCTGCACCCCAAATTAAACAAAGAAATAAAACAACTGTTACCAAACCAAAAAAAAAAAAAAAATCTTTGGAAATCCATATTCCTTTGAGCAGTAAAGAACAGACTGGAAGGCACATGGCCACTTGCATGTTAATTTACTTTACTTCTCTTGATCTAAATAGTAACTGTTAACCCAGCTCCATTTAAATTCTCCCTTCCAAATTCGGAATACCCTTACTTTAATATCATAATTAAAGTATTGTACAAACACAATAAAAATTCTCTCTTTTCAAATTATATTTTGGTTCAAAAGGAGATATGATGCAGGCTGGTCATAAGACATCAAGGAAAGACAATTTCCTTTCATTAAAAAAAAATACTCCCCAAATCTCTGAGATTCAAAATCAGCTGTAGGATGCTTACTCTGTATTTCACATAATCTAACTCCCTCCCTACTGGACTCTGAAAATACTAAGAAGTGGAGAAAAAATGCCCAATTAGTCTTCAATCTAGGATTATCTTAGAGACCAATTTAAACTATAACAAACTAAAACTTCAGGCACTTGTTCAAATCTTATTTATGCACAAATAAATCAGCATGCTCAAAGTTTTACAAAACTTTATTTTTTAAAAGTTCCTGATGTGCTTAGAGGGGCTGAGATATGGTGAATAAATTGAAGAGGGATTCTTCTTTCACTTTCCTGTCCTAATTTGTGTAACCACATTAACATGTGTTTCATCCTTAAGGTGAAAACGTTCTTTAGGACAGAGGTCATGACTATCTTGTTTTACTGTGCCATCCCCAGGGCTAATCATATTGCTTGGAAAACAGGCACATCAAAGAAACATACATGTTAAATGGCTATGATGGAACTGTATCCGTGTTGACCCTGAAGGGTCTTAGGGGAAAACGGATTGGTTCCAATTGGAGTTAATTATCAAAACCAGTAGGAAGGAAACACCTTCTGAGTTGACATTGAATAGTAGGTTCAAATACTAGTAGGCGAGAAGAAAAGTGTGTGTTTGTGTGCTGCAGGGAAAGGGGATAGGACTGAGAAAGTTAGGGTATTGGGCAATTATTATAACACGAGTAAAGCCCAGGATCAAACACAAATGTATTCAATTACAGCAAGCAAAATGACTCCCATGTGGAATTAAGAGCAAGAGATTTTGTAGCAAATTAGAGGGAACAATCCTAAAAGATAAACCCAAAATTTAGAAAGCCTTGAAGTTCAGACTACATGTGAAAGATTTCTGGACAATGAATGACATTAACTAGAGAACAGTTACTTCATCAAAATAACCAAAAACGAGAAAACAAGATAAGAAAGAATATCTAAAGTATGGGCTAGGAAAATAGCTGAATGGCTGAGTGCTTGTTATACAAGCAAGAGGACCTGAGTTCAAATCCAGTGCCCAGCACTCATGTGAAAATCAAGCATAGCTAATGTGTGCCTGCAACCCCAGTTTTGGGAAGTGGGGGGTCCCTTCACTGGCCAGCCAGGCTCACCCCAACAGCAAGCTTCAGCTTCAGTGACTTTGTCTCCACAAATAAGGTGTCAAGCAAGAGTTGAAGACACTCAACAGCCTCTTACACATACCCACACATACATGAGCACATACAACACACACACACACACACACACACACCACACACAAGGAGAAGCAAAAACCCAAGTGGGAAATAAAGAAAGCTCAAAAACTACTAGGCAAACGAATCTTTCATTTAGTTTATGAAATTATTCAGTTTTGATAAGGTGGTTTTAAGAATGATCTTGGCCAAGCTATTTCAATGACCTGCCCAAGGTTGCAAAGCCAAGACTGAGAGTGGGTCCCCTAGCTTCCTGCCCAGTTCTTCTCTCTATGTAAAGTATGTTCTCTGCCTCAAGCTGGCTTTTTAAATTAAGAGGAATTAACAAAGCAGCAAACACAGAATTAGCTCTTTATTGCGATTTCACTAACTGAACAGTAACTTTATTTAATAGATCTTCCCCGCCACACAGACATCCCGCTGAAGCACTGTAATAAATGTAATAAAAGGGGAGATTAGGGCAAACATCGGTGGGAAGACATTAATTAGAGGAGGACCTTACCAATTCTCAGTTGACTAATCCTCAAACCCTGCAATTCTCATAAGGAAACTGACAATCTTGCTTTACTCCTTATCAAAGAGAGTTTCCAAGCCAGAGAGAGTGGCAGGCTCAAGTAATCAGAATCTCATTAATTTTATTAAATATACCATAAAGTCCCATAACAAATAATTAAGCCCTGTTAAACAGATATCCGATAGTCCACCTTATCCCTTCTTATTTATAGACAGAAATAAAATGACGGTGCTTAGAACAACAACAGTGCAAGGGGCTTGTTGTTAGTGATGACAATAATACCTAAGGTTTGTTTCAGGGATGTCAAAGCTCTTCAAAGTATGCTTGTCACGCTAAGGCTGGCCTACTAACTGTGGTGTCCTACTCTACGTAGGTAAAATTTTGGTCTGTCTTCTGTTATACCGTACTCAAGAAGATGAGACAGAGTATCACCAAATTGGGCATGTTTGTTTATGGTGACTTGTCTTAAAGTAAATCCAAAGTGGGGACACTGGGGTCTCAAAGAAAGAAGCCATCCATCGTGCAGAAACTGCTACTGGAGCAGGTGCTGCGAGCTGAAATACACAGGTGTGCTCTGTGTGAAGTCTGTTTTTCCTCACCACAGCTGAGAAGCACTTTCGGAGTTATTAGTTTGTTTCACCCATTCCATTTAACTCTAAGTATGGAGTAGTCTGGCTACTGTTGTGCTGTCCTTTTCTTTTAGTTGGCTTTGTACCAGTCTTGAATTATAAATACAATGCAG
The DNA here is from genome assembly GCF_907164565.1 of Psammomys obesus. Taxonomy (NCBI): domain Eukaryota; kingdom Metazoa; phylum Chordata; class Mammalia; order Rodentia; family Muridae; genus Psammomys; species Psammomys obesus. Next base: position 15,708,274 of record NW_026596095.1, on the reverse strand, counting down.
AATTTCCCATCTTTCAAATGGATACTTTTGTATATGGTCATACATCAACTGTCTGGTTCTATAGGCAGGATTTTTGGAGGCCCAAAAATGCCACTCCCCTAATTCCTGGAGTGTTAGTATATACAATAACTTCCAAGGTTACAGGGGACCTTGAAAATGAAATGAAAATCGCTGTCTTTAAAAGAAAAGTACTCTAGACAGCCTATGTTTACAGAGTCCTACAGAAATCATGAAGTGTGTAGGGTGCTTCTAGGAGCAGAGACTATTCCCCTAAAAACCAACAAGGGAACAGCAACCTGAAACCATAAGGAACTGAATTTTCCAAACAACCTGAAAGAAGGTGAAGGATTCCTTTCCTCAGCTTCCAGGGAAGAACATAGTCTAATCTACTGTGAGTTAGGCCCTAGGAGACTCTGAGCAGCAGAGCCCTGTCTAACATCCCAGGGCTTCTAATCCACATGAAAATCGCGAGAGAAGGGGGTGGTGCTTAAATATGACGATATGTTACAGCAACATTGGAAATCAAAATATGCCAGGTGTGCTGGTGGGTTTTGTAAATTCAGAGTATGTTATGTATAAATCTGTATCAGAGTAAATGTTTCCCAGCTCAAATGACTTACAATAGCATTGGGAAGGTAAAATACATATGTGAAAGCCTGCATATTAATAAGGAGGTCTGTCAGTAATTCAAAAGGCGTAGCAAACTATGTGATCAATAAATGTACATATGGGCACGAGGAGAGCTCAGTAGTGTCCACATAGGTCACGTAGGAAAAGGTATATTTTCCTATGGACAGGACAGTTTCTTGAATTACGGCACACCTTCAGACTCCAGAAGATCTTATTGAAACACCTCTCAGGAATTCTTTCAGTTAAATCTGTGATGGAGAAGCTGCACAGGCTGCACGCATGTGCTACCTAGACATGTGGGCAGAGCATACAGACATATACACATAAACATTTAAATAATGAAAAGAGAAACAAGTGCGAAAAGATTAGCAAGAGGCTATAATTATGAAAAATTAATTAATTAATAATAAGTAGAGAAACATACCAGGCTACATCAAAAGGTAAAAGACTAAGACTTGAATGATTTTTGCACTTTATTTTTCTCTTCTGTTAATTTTGCTTTTCCTTTTAGATGCTATCATTTTGTTCAGATTACCGAAGTTATTACTGTAAATTTGTTTCATAACACCCTTTCATTACCTTTTGATCTCTTTGATATTGGAACAGCATTGCCCTTTTCATTATTTATATTTTTAAAAATATTTTATGTGTGAGTGTTTTGCCTGCATGTATGTCTGTGAACCATATACACATCCAGACCCTTCAGAGGCCAGAAGACAGAGTAGAATCCCCTAGAACTGGAGTTACAAAAGTATGGGGGCAGCCATCTTCCTGGCCCAAATAAAGGATCAGGAATGGAGTTTGTTGTTTTATTTGTTATTTTTGAGACAGGGTCTCACCTTTACAGTGTAGTCCCAGCTGGCCTTGAACTCATAAAGATTCAGCTACCTCTGCTTCCCAGGGCCAGTATTACCACTTCACCTGGCTCCAATAACTCTTTTCTGCTTTTGCTGGGGATTGAACTCAAGGCCCCGTGCATGGTAAGTAAGTACTTTGCCATTGAGCGCCCCACCCCCACCCCCAGTCATTCATTATTGATATTGGGGGTTCATATTCTTGATGGTCCACTCTTCCAAGAAGTTCTTAACTGTATAGACCTTTTCAAACAACCAAATTGTAACCATGCGTAGCTCCAGCTCCATGGAATCCAAGGCCCTCTTCTGGCCTCCACAGGCACCTACAGTCATGTGTACCACACATACACAATTTAAAATAAATCGTTAAAATATTTTATATTTTAATTATACAACTAGACTACAATTAACTAAAGTCTCCGAAGCTCTTACTTTATAATTGCTGAAGACATTTTCCAATCTTCTACATTTCTTTCTATCATTCTCTTATCTTCTCTAAGATCATTCCCTATTCCTTTGGAATCCTTCTTAATATGTATGTCACTTCATGCTGCTTATGACAGCTTTTTCAACTCTTTATTTGCTTAACTTGTCTTTAGAGAATTTTTGATGTTAGGAGGATGTTTTTTCAGGATGCAGAGTCTTGGCAGGCACTTACTATCTTTTACCGTTCAGAGATACCCGTTGTAAGTCATAAAGTTATTTTTTTTTTTTTTTTTTTTTTTTACAGTTGCTAATCTTTCTCGTAAGTCTTCAGTGATTTAGGTTTTGGCTTTTTTTTTTTTGTGGCTGGGTCATAATGATGTGTCTACACCCATTACTCTGTACATTCCCACACAGATTTGGGTTGTTTTTAATGGGAGGATGTGGGTTGCTTTTTTTATGTGCTATTCTTGAGGTTTGCTGAGATCTTTTAATGTATGAGTTGATCTCTTCGATCAGGTTAGAGCGTACACTGCCATTAAGTCGCCATCCCACTAAACATGCTTCTTCCTGATTTCTTCCTCCCCTGTCTGTCATTCAAATTACACATAAGATAATTAGATGGAGGCCTCACTCTAAGCCACATCTTGTAGAGTGCTTTCTACATTGTTCACATGTTCCTTTGTGCTTTCAGTTGAATACTCTTTTAGCCCTGACTTCTGATGACCCATCTGCTGGTTCATTCATGCACAGCAGTCTTAATTTTAAACATAACGCTTTATTCTACTATAAGAAAACAGGCTGCCTAGGAATGGAACCAGTAAGAAGGGCATGCAGAAATGCAGAATACAGAAAATGCAATGGTGACCATGGCGATCTTAGGAGCCACTGCTATTCCCGGTACTTTCAATTTTGTGTGTCTATACATCTATTTTTTTTTTAAAGTATGAATTCAGCTCACAGTAGCTTAAAAGTTGATCCTAATATAATCCCCAATTGACATTTACTCTATCTATGCCCAGTTTTGGTCTGTTGGCCTAGTTTTTTGTTTGTTTGTTTTTGCTTTTTGCTTTTGTCCTTTTGCTCAATTACCTTTTTGTCTCTCTACAGATTTGGTAAAGCCATGTTCTCATGTGCCTCGGCAGCCCCGGAAGATATATAAAGATCTCAGAGAGATCTCAGAGACTTCTGGAGAGGGAAAGGAGAAAAAAAAGAAAAGAAAGCAGACATGAGGCTGGTTCAGAAACAAACCTTCAGGGTTGGTATGAAGGAAAAACATGGGCTTTGGGGGAATAGAGCATCCTGGGGGAATTTTCAGCAACAGCCAAGACGTTCTGACATACTTTGTTAAGCAGGAATGGAGTCGTGACTCAAAGATGATTAAACTGACATCATTTTTGATATAAAGTTAAATTCTCCTGGGGGGGGGTGTCTTAATTTGCCTCTCCTGCTAATCTTTGCTCCATAAGATGAATGAACTTCTCAACTGTGGAGTGTGTTGTTACCTTACCAGTAACAGGTGAGATTTGGTTTTGAATAGTACATGTTTTGGGAAAGATAGTCATGTAAAGGGGAATGACATTAATATGGAAATGAGAAGTTTACTTATACTTAGGTTTACCAAAAAAAAAAAAAAAAAAAAAAAAAAAAAGTCTTTGTAACTCAGATAATATCTGCTTATCTGCTGTACACAGAAGAACCCTAAAATAATCAAATGAAAAGGGACCAATCACTCTGAAAAAGTGTAAGACGTTCTACAGCATGAAGGGCTAACAGTGCCGGTACTCATGGTATGAATATGTACTTTATACAATCCGTAATATGCTGTCAGAAAGCTGATCAACACTGCAAATGAACTCAAAGCTCAAAACCTTATTCAGATTACTGTTATCACATAAGCATAAGTAGGATTTATGGGGTCACATCATTTCATTATGGACCTTACCATGACCTTACTACATATTCAGCCAAAAGCTTTTCCGAAGTCCTCACTTATTGTTAGAACAACTCTCAAAGGCTAGAAAGACATTCCGTAGTTTAAATAACTTGATTTTTTAAAGCGTATATTTGAAAACCTGTGACTTGTACCTGTCTCCTCCCCCATTAAAATTCATTACCCTCCAACTATTAAAACTATGTACAAGCCAGAAAGCTTGTTTATACTAAAGTCCCTGTAAGTGATGCTTCCTAATTTGTGAAAGTTCCTAATTTTCTGAACCTTGTTTTTATATAGTAGTTAGAACAGAGAAAAACAATATGGGGACAAACATTTAGAATACAGTTTAAAATTATACTGGTTTAGTAGTATCACTTGGCAGTACTTGGTTTTCCTTTAGGGTCCATGACCTCATCAGCCACAGGTCTACAGTACCAGGCATGAATTTCCTCCTCCTAAGTGAGCCTAAACATCTGTTGATTTCCCCAATGATAGAAGGACCACTATTGTATCCTTGGGGACACCTTGCTAGACTGGTCATTGCTTCAGTTTGCAGGATTTGCAGCTGGATAAAACTTTTGATTGCACTCTGCCCAAAGTTTGGCTATGAGTCTCAGCATCAGAGGCCCTCTGTGGTAGGCTCCTGTCCTGTTCCCTGTTTTCCGATGTCTATCCCATTTGCCTTTCTAACAGAGGATTGAGCATCTTACCCCTTCTTGATTAGCTTTAGGTAGACAGAGTTTAGTATAATTATCCTATATTATATGTCTAATATCCACTTATAAGTGAGTGTATACCATGTGTGTCTTTCTGTTTCTGGGATAGCTCACTCAGGATGATCTTTTCTAGTTCCCACCATTTGCCTGCAAATTTCATGATTTCCTTGTTTATGATTTCTGAGTAGTATTCCATTGTGTAAATGTACCACAATTTCTGTATCCATTCCTCAACTGAGGGACATCTGGATTGTTTCCAGATTCTGGCTATTACAAATAAAGCTGCTACGAATGTGGCTGAGCAACTGTCCTTGTTGTATACTTGAGCATCTTTTGGATATATGCGTAGGAGTGGTATAGCTGGGTCTTGAGGTAGCACTATTCTTAATTGTCTGAGAAAGCACCAGATTGATTTCCAAAGTTGTTGTACAAGTTTATATTCCCACTAGCAGTGGAGGAGGGTTCCCCTTTCTCCACATCCTATCATAATCTTATGAAAGAAGGGGGAGATAGAAAGACCTGGAAGGGACAGAAACTCCACAAAGAGAGAAGAAGAAAAAGTCTGGCCACATGGATCTTTTCTGAGCCTCATACTCCAGACAAGGACCACTCATGGAGATAACCTAGAACCCCTGCACAGATGTAGCCCATGGCAGCTTAGTCTCCAAGTGGGTTCCCTAGTAATGGGAACAGTGTCTGTCTCTGACACTCAGTGGCTGGCTCTTTGATCACCTCCCCCTGATGGGGTTGCAGCCTTACCAGGCCACAGAGGAAGACAATGCAGCCACTCCTGATACTACCTGATAGACTAGGATCAGATGGAAGGGGAGGAGGACCTCCCCTATCAGTGGACTGGGGGAGGGGAATGGGTGGAGAAGAGGAAAGGAGAGTGAGATTTAAAGGGGTAGAGGGAGGGGGCTACAGTTGGGATACAAAGTGAATAAATTGTAATTAATAAAAATAAATAACTTTTTTAAAAAAGGAAGAAGCAAAAGGAAAAGGAAAAAAAACTGTTTGCTTTTGTCCCTTGGCAGCTTTCAGGACACTTTCAGATACTAAATGAGCTAGTGCTCAGGGAGGAGGCTTCTAGGCCACTTTGAACTCTCTTTCTCCTGGTCCTGTGTACAGAGCACATGGTGTTTTCAGCAATAGGGTATTACCTTTAAATTCTGGGAGGCAACTGAGGACACCAGCAATAGCCTGTATTGTTTGGGGGAGTCTTCTGAATTCCCCCTTTGCCAAGAACTGAAAGGGAGGTTTCCCATGCCTGACACTAGGGTTTTATTAGATAGTCTATGACCGCGGGGGACAGATCTTCATCCCAAGTGACGTAACTTCATTAATATGTGTGCATACACATATGCTGATGTGTGTATTGTTAAGTAACCTTAAAATAATGTCCCCCCAAGCATTCTCGGTGTTTTATGCCCCCTCCCTCCCCTCCTCAGTTTCCAATGCAATTTTCACAGTATTTTCATCCTTTCATTCCTGTGCTCCCTCTCACGATCCCATTTTCCTTCCCTGGTTTATGTAGTTACTCTAGGTTCTATACTAGCATCTATACAGAGTCAAAGCCAGGAGCCACACATGAGCTCAAACGCATGTGCACATATGAAAAGCACTCAGTGGACTCAGCAGGTTGTATCTGTACATTCATGAGTGTAGTGTATGTGTGTGTGTGTGTGTGTGTGTGTGTGTGTGTGTGTGTGAGTGCCTGCTCGTGTGCACACTCATTTATGTGTGTTATACTTACATCATTTCTCCTCATTCTTCACCCCCGTTAGCTCCTCCCACACCCCTCTTCTTAGAGAAATATGAGGAGGTGAAGAGGGAAAAGGACAGGTAAATGTAGTACTTGTGGATGAAATTCTCAAAAAAAAATCTTTTCATTCAAAAAAGAAAAATAGTACAGTATGCAGCAGTGCTTCCACAGATAATGGTGACTTGACAGTCTTGCTTTCCTGTGGTTTCCAGGAAATCTCCTTTCCTGTCATTTATCCCTGAACATCTTTCCATCCTTGGGTTCGCCAGACTCTCTTGGTCTCAATCTCCTTGAGCCATTGGCTACTGCATTCAGGTCCTGCCCTTAAAGATGACACCCTGTGAGATATCCATGTGTGTGTTAGTTCTCACACTCGGAGCTCCCTTCTGAATGCATGTTTGTGGAACTGCACAGTTAACTGTTGTAGTGTGACTCAAACAAGCAAAGTGGCTGAAAATGAAACAGTATTAAAACCATCCACGGAAGTCTTTATATGGGCAAATGCGCCCAACTAAAATGTCTTCTTAGGTTCGTCTCTGCTTTGTTTCAAGAGTCTAAATACATTATGGCTAAAGTCACAGAAAACCAGAGCCCAACACGCAGTTAACTCAGTTGTCTAAAGTCTTCATGTATTTGGAATATTCATTTATTTTTAGTTATTGAGTTTTCATTTGGGTTTTTTGCTTTCTGGGTTGGTTGGTTGGTTGTTTTGGTTTTGAGGTTTTGTTTTGTCTTTTGTTCTTTTTGTTGTTGTTGTTTTGTTTTTGTTTTTTGAAATATGGATTCATAGCCTAGGCTAACTTGACACTTTCTATGTAGATGTGGATGGCCTTGACATCAAGATTATCCTTCATAATAAAAAATGTGTAGGATCGCAAGCCAGGTAACAGTGCTGCCCATGTTCCCTCATCTGTTTACATGATCAAAATAATCCCTCACAGACACATCCACAGGCCAAGTTGAAATCCATTAAGACTCTCTTCCTAGATTATTCTATATTGTGTCAAAGCTAATCTTCATATTTGGATAATATATAAATAAACGTGTACTTATATCTAGATAATGTGGAATAATATTCTGTGTTTTAATAAATGAGCAAGCCAACAAACTATTGAAAGACAAGGAGAAAATTCAAATTCACATTCATAAGTGGGAAAAAGTCTGTCTACTCAATGAGTACAATTACATGACATTCTGAAAAAAAACAAAACTATGGAAACAGTATCTATACCCATGATGTGGGGGAGAGGCATTGTGCAGATCATTTAAATTCCCTAAAGTCTATCTTCTTTCAATCTAGGTTATATAGCTAATGTCTGTCTGTGAGGAAGATTGGGGTGTACAAGGAATATCTTGTATATTGTATGGAGGCATTGCCTGTCAATTAAAAAAATCAACGGCCTATAGCTGAGGCAGAAATTAGAAGGTAGGACATCCAGCAGGCAGAAAAGATTCTGGGATAGGCACAGGAGATTCAGCTAGTAAGATGTGAGGATGACAGACACATGGTACCTGAGAATAGGTAACCAGCCACATGGCAGAAGGTAGTTTAGAATAAATGGGTTATTTTAAGTTATGAGCTAAGTCAGAAAAGAGCCTAGCTATATGCCTAGGTATTTGTAATATATTTTAAGTCTCAGGAGTCATTTTTCTTGGAGCGTAGAGCCAGAAAAAAAGAAACACACACATACAAAACGGTAGTGGGGGTGGAGGTGGTAAGGATAGAGCACCAATACAGTATTACATTCATAGCAATATTGGACTACTACAGCAGTACCATTCCATGTGAAGAGTTACTGAACCTGAATGGCAGAAAACATTCTTCCTTATACTCAATATAACCTTGGGTTTTCTTCCGGAGTTCCAGGAAACATATTTGCAGGAGAGTGAGCAAGGAGAAGAACGAAGCCTCTTGATTAGCATGGCTACCTATGAGCTAGTTGTTTTGTTTGCTTTTGTTATTGTATTTTGAGACAAGGTCCTTCTATGTAGCCTTGGCTGACCTAGAACTCTTTAGGTAGATCAGGCTGGCCTTGAACTCACAGAGATCTTGCCTCTGCCTCCCCAGTGCTGGAATTGAAGGCATGTACTACCAGGTCAGGCTAACTTTTAGGATGAGCTTTATTGATAAAAATTGTTTGTTTTTATAGTTGTTGTTGTTGTGTTTGTTTTTGTTTAGTTTTTCCTGAATCACTTCATATAAACACACACATGTAATGACTATCTAATACTGTACTACATACCTGGCTGTTGCTTTCTGTGAGCATCTGGTGGTAGAGGACACACATTTGAATTCAATTTAAGCTCTGACAGATACAGTGTCACAGCACTCTAGGTTGGTAAAATCCATGCTGCAGCAGGTAAGGCAAATGTGAAAAGCCTTATGCCCATATTCCTGCAGTTACCCGGATAGCTTATATCTAACTCTTCTATGCTTACTGTAATGTCAAGGTGGTGTTTCCTAATGAAATGATAGTTCTTACTGCTTATTTTCCCTGAAAATCTATCCCAGGACACTACAATCACAATAAATCCATACATTTAATTGCTTCATTTAAAGATCCATGCTGAAAACATTTTGACTCTGTTGCTCTCTCTAGGAAAAAAAAAAAAAAAGAAAAGCTTTTAAAATGATGTAAACAACTGTCTCTTCTCACAAGAAAGGCATGGTTAATAAATCCTGCAAAAACGAAGGAACAACATTGAGCCAAACGTGAATGCTATAGGCACAGCATGTGGATTCCCAGGCTAAGCACATGTCATTTTGTGGCTGGTCTTTGTGCTATCAATCAAACACATCACTTCAAGCTTCCTTCCAGTGAACGGTGCCCTGCTTAGTTAATGCCGCAGAAATCCTTGCAGTTCATTCATTTGGATTTCACTCATCTTAAATGTTGCACAAAAGCCTAAAGCAGAAATATTTTACCCAGGTTAGGACATATAAAAATAAAATGCCCTTTCTCTGGTTTTATTTCTTCCTATCTCCCCACACCCCTTCTAGATAGAAGAGCCTATTTCTGAAGTAATTCGTATAACTCTGTGACAAATCCACTTCAGCCTTAGTAATGCCTTTCGTTTTGACTTCAAAACATTCACTGGCTCTCATGGATTTGTACTATTTAACACTGAGATAAAGGTAAGCTGCCTTTTTTAATAACGATGGATTACTTTTTCTCGTTACATGCTCTTATTCAATTGGATTTTTTCAATTTAAGCACATCAATTCTGGAAGAAAAATGTAACGTCAGTCTGAGAATAATTGTAGTTATTAGAAGAGTAAACACAAGAAAACACAAGCAACATAAACTGAAATTATCTGATTAAATTAATGCTGAAGTCTAATGTCTCCATAGGAAAGGGATGTGGCTGTGTGCTCTGTCCGCAACTCTCTGCCTTCCATCCTGGGAAAGCGTTGTAGCATGTGCTGTCTCGTAAAGAAATGCATGTTGGTAATAGGAGCACATCTAAGGAGAAATATGCTAAGGCCACGTTTTATCAAAGAGCTCCTGTGGCATTTTGTGAGAACTTCTTCAAATGGCTTCTGAACCTAAAGGATTGACAAGATGGAAAACTGTGAGTTCAGAGGAACAAAAGCCAAGCTAACAAGAGGAGGAAATAGAGAAGGAGAGAGAGAATTTGTCTTATTGCCTAGTAATATATAGCCATTGCAAATGGCACAGTCCTGTTTTGTAGGACCATTTTGTTAAAATAAAAATATTGTATTTTTCTCCTTTAAAACATTTCATAACAGTGAACCACAAGAAAGACATAGGCTCCTGCTGTTCCATTTCCTGACTCTGCAATGTTGTGCAGCTAAGATGTTTTTATTGCGGCAGAACCTGAAGCTGTATAAGATGTTTGCTTGAGGATTATTTTTAGTCCCCTTAAGCTGAACTTCTGTAATGAAATCTATTTAGAGACATTCCACAGTGCCCTATGGTTACTAGCCTATGCAAATGAAGTATGACCCTGGGAATAAACCTCTTGCCCCCTCATCATCCTCCCTGGCTTCAAAGGTCTCTAGGCAATCACTTTTTTAAGTGAAAAAATTGCTAAGCTGAACTAAAACAGAAAGATAAGGGGAACAACTTGATAAATACTCGTATGACCCAACCATTCTCTATCTGCTACTTTCCTATAAATATTTAGATATTAATTTATAAAACCATCTGGGGTGAATGCGTTGGTATGTATGATTACTTTATGGCCTCTAGTCTAGTATGAATCCTAATAACTACAGACCAATATCAATCAATAGCCATTTGCTCTCACTTCATTCCTTACAGCTTATTTAAAGTAAGGCGTCCTAAATTGGGACTGAATTGGTCTCATAACAATAAAATTTTCTCTACTGATTGTGCTCTAAATATATTCCTGCTGAGCACCAGAATAGCCAAAGTGATGATAAAAATTTGTAACCCCATGAGAACCTCACTCATTAAGTGCCCACTTTGTTACTTGAATATATAGCTTAGGGATATAATAGCATTTATATGCAATCAAGATGAAAATTATTGCCTAACTTTAAGGGAAGGATAATGAAATTGAATGGCTGAATTTTCAGAATTAATATTAGTGAGAGGAGCTGTCTACAATTTCTTGAGGAGTAATCATCATAATAAATTCTATCACTTTAGGCATTGCCTTCCAACCAAACAATAACATGAAAAACATCCACCTGTGTTGTCTGTTTGCTTGTTTGGGGTGGGGGGTAGGGCAACAAGTTGTGTAAATGTGAATAACTTTCAGTTTGGCCAGGTGACTGAAATCACCTCTTGGAGACCTCACATTTCTCCAGGTCAAAGTGTCATCTCAGGACACAGCTCAAATTAGGGAATAATCCAGTATGACTCCGGGATTTGCAAACCAAAAGATCTATTATGCAACCTTTCAAAAGATGGCAAACCACAGTGACTGACTTTCTAACCTAACCAAATGGCAGGATGAGGTTCAAGTGGATGGGGACAAAGGCAATCCCCTCAAATTTCTATTGAAAAGCTGTCTAGTTAAGTCTGTTGAGGCTACAGTTTTTATTGAACTATAAAGCTAAATTAAAATGTGGCCATTTAAACTGATGTGTTTGTTGTGTTCTGCTCTTTGAAAATGATTTGTGTTATAGGGCTTTGTTTTAGGTAGTAAATGTTGGGCAGACAGGATTTCACATATGTAGCTGCATAAGTTTTGAAATATGTAAAACTGCAAATCCTTGTTTCAAAGGAATAAGGCCTCCAGACCACAGACATCTGCCTGAAATTTTTAAATTGACTCAAGGATTGGATAAAATGTCCCAAATGCCTGGCCAGCAACCACTAAACAATAGTCAGGGAGCTAATAAATGACTTGGCGAAAATACAAGTGAAAGGAATTTGATAGAACTTGGCAGGTTGGTGCAAGTAATGACACAAAATAAGGTTGTGTTTATGGATACCACTGAATAGAGAAGAAGATACTCACGAAACCAGAAGAGTATGGGACTGAGAATGAATAATTCTATAAAAGTTGCAGTACAGAGAACATATTATAGCCGAAACACAAAGAAGATCTGCAATGATTAACAGAAGAACGAACCAAGGCTCACAAACCTTTGAAAATGGAGGACCCAGTTCAAGGCAGTCCATAATTAGAGAATGGCCCAGTGAAATAAAACATGTATATACTGTATTATGCCAACGGAACCAAGAGGAACTCTTTTGCAATCATTTCTCCAAAACGGTATTTACCTATCAGGTTTGTAAGCCTCAAGTGCTAACAATATTTGAGAATATCCTGGACGGTGGATGTTGCCCCTAAGACTAAAAAAGGACTAAAAAAGCAGTGCAGACAGAAAGCTACACAGTTGAAGTTGACCTTCAGCAATCAGAAAGCAACTGTCCATGTGTTCACTCCATCTCCTAACAGAGCCATTTGATACTGGTTCTTTGGAAATCATTATATTTGTGTGTGGCTTATGAGATAGTGATGACACAAACCGCTTTCCTACTCTTCAGCATGCAGTCAAGCGTGGGAGGGCAATGCTCAAGGCAAATGCGTGAAGAAGACAAGGGGGAACATGACAAGGGAATATGACAAAGGCTGCGTAGTATAGGGACAGAGAGGGTTGGTAAGGGGCTGAATTTAGATGTCAGATAGCAGATGACCTTTTTAGAACCTTTACAAAATCTGAGACCTAGGGAATAAGTGAAAGGCAATTGGGGAGGGGGAGAAGGATAAACAGTGAAAGATGAGGGGAGTGTGGCCTGGATATTCTTGAGGAGCTAAAGAAGTCTGGACAAGGCTGTTAACAATAACACACAAGGACAGTAGAGGTATGGGAAGACACTTAAATTAGACTTCATTTGCAATGGAGGATATTAAAGAGCTTTGCACAGCCTACTAACATCTCCAAGGCAGGTTAGGTAAGAATGCAGTGGAGCTTAAACTTCAGGGGTGCTCAGGGGCTTTACAAACTGTCAGAAGAGCCTCCAGCACTAGTCACGTGGCCATCGGTCTCCGTAATGCTATATACATTGTACACTGATGTACACTATGAATTCCCTCTCTCCATCTTAACTATGTGCCCCATGAGAAGAGACAATTTCATCTGACCTTGCAAGAATCCTCAAAGGCTAGAGTATCTGGCAGATGACTGATAGGCAGATGATTCATATTACTCCTTACATGTAATAACTCAGACAAGACAATATGATTGCAAATGCTTGCAAGTAATTACAGCACTTGGGAGGCAAAAGCGGGAAGATTATTACAAGTTTGAAACCGGGCCTACAGAATGGAACACTGTATCAAAAGAAAAAAAAATTAACAAAAACATCTTTAAGAAGTTCAGTGTGAACTAAATGAGACCCTTCTATAGTTCTTACAAGAACAACTTATGCCCCGTCAGAAAGCAGGTAATACATGCTCAGCTAAGTAGATTAGCATAGAATGCTTTTGACTTTCATGACCTGACTTTGCATAATAGGCCTTCCTCATGCCCCTAACACCAGTGTTTCTCCTTTAGAATAAATGCTTGTCAGTCAGACCTGGAAAAAAGTAAAGAACAAAAAAAAAGGAAATGTCCTTTTAAAAGACAGAGAGAGAGAGCACAAAATCCAGTCCTCTGCTGTGGTCATGATCTCAGGCCTGACATGCAGAAACACAAGCTTTGGAGCCTGAATGAACAGGTGAGCCTAGGCTTGGACAGGTGAGGGACTCATAATATACCCCCATTTATTCTTGAGAGAAAATGGGGTATCCCAGATTATTTGAAATTAATCACCCATATCTTTTATCTGCCTACAGAATACCTTTTTACAAATGTTTCTTGAAGATGCTTGTGTTCCACTTACAGAATTTGCCTGCACTTTCACTGCAGAAAATTGTTATGGATCTCTAGCTCCCTGACCTGAATAAAATCTACCTGCCGTGTCCTGAGCTTCACACTTTCATGGACCAACAACTACATTGCCCCCATGCCTGACATCTGACACCCTCCTCCTTGGAGCATGTGTCTCCTCCATACCTAGGCTTCATACCAAGACCAGACTTGTCTATGACCTGTGGCATCACCTGACCTGTTGAGAAGAGACAGCACATGACTGAGTATCCTCAGCATGCTGCCTATCATCTGACATCATAGATATCTCCCCCAAGCTCATTCCACCTTCAACCAAGTCTTCCCATTGAGACATGCCGAAACAAAATACATTATCTCAATAATTACTATGTTCAATAACCTAGAATTAAATGTATTATCACAACTCTATGGCACAATGGGAAAGAAACTCACTCTCCTTTCAAAAAAAAAGTGATACTAGTATTTAAAATGTGATGTAAAAAATCCTTAAAAAATCTTTTTTGTCTAACTTGCTGAAAAAAAAATCTATCATAGCGTACAGTTCACGAAGTTTTGCTTTGTTTTTTTTTCTAAAGAAGTAAAAGCAAAACTAAGCTCATTTTAAAGATGAACATTAAAAGTTCTCTTTTGATCTTGATTTGTGCTTAGTTTTTTCAGCCAACCAAGCTGAAAACATGGTACCTCCCTCGAAAACCATTTGCACAATAAATAGCTTCCTATAATTAGCTGATGCTACTTTGTAAGTGGAAAACCTTTTAGTAAGTTTACATAAAAACTCTGTAAGGTCCTTAAAACATCTATAACGATACGCATACAATACGGTAATATCCAAGGAGAATTGTCGACAGTAGCTTCTCACAGGCTGCTGAAGTTTGTGGCTTTTTCTTGAGATGATAGAAGGCCATTCATTTTTGTTTTCATGAACTTAAAGTTGACTTAACCAAATCCCCTAACAGTAGCTAATGGCTCTTAATTATATGATGAGATAAAGCAGAAGAAAGTTGCATTCACTGGAAGGTAGAATTATTACTAAAATTGTCTGATTTTATATGACACTGAAATTAACGATGACACAGCAAAGAAAGAAAAAAAAAATAATGCCCCCACACAGTGGTTAAGCAAAACCCAAGCTTTCATTTTGCTGTGCCAAGACTTACTTCCGAGAATATGTCTCAGTTGCATAAAGTTTCAAGAACACAAAGTTACATTTCTGAAGTAGATTTCAACAGTTCTTTTTATTAATTTATAAACAAGTTTCAAGATTCATTTCTTGAATCCAGTGACATTTCAGTGGTTAAAATGTTTCCTTTAACACTGAACAACAATGCAGTCTACTTTTGTCTACTTTTGAGGCATCCTCTTTGTCAACTAATAGTGTCTTGAATAAGAGTCATAAGCAGACATCTGACTTTATGAAGACTAAGAGATTCAGAAGATGAGTTAATAAGAGTGCCTACCGTTGCTATAATACTTCCTTTGTGGGCCAGAATTCTACTTCACATAAGCTCATAAAAATCAATGCACTACTAGTAGCAGACGTTACAATCCTTCTATATCTTGGTATTAACATACAATGCTCCTGCTACATTGATGTTACAATCCCCACATTAGACAGGAAGAGTTTGAGGCTCAGAGAGGTTAAACACTTTGCTCAACACATATGATATCAAAGACTGAAAACCAAAATTAAAAAAAAGAAAAGAAAGAGAGAAAGAAAGAAAGAAAGAAAGAAAGAAAGAAAGAAAGAAAGAAAGAAAGAAAAGAAAGAACATAAAAATTCAAATCCCTTATGTTGTGAGTGATTCAAGTTGGAATCCATCTGACTCCAGAGTTCGGCCTCTACCATTGAGCTATGCTGCTCTCCTTAGAGCTGGCATAGCTCAATGGTATGCCGTTCCTCTTTGCCAAGGCAACCATGCAGTCCACACAACTTATCTGTCGCTAAACTTTTTGTAGTTCATCCTTGATTCTCAAAATGTCCTTGTTGAAGTATATTTTAAACAGCCTACCCACCTTTAATTCAATACATGGAAAGCTGAATTTGTGTCCATTTTACAAAAGAATCGGCCCTAACTGTGCCATTCTATACTACTATGGATGACACTACTCCTAACCAAGTACAAATCTAGAAAACAGGAAAAAAACCTTAATTCCTCCTTCTCCCTCATTTCTCAAATCAGTAAGCCATCTTCTTTTATATACTTTTCTACCGTGTATCTTACTGATCCAACTTTTTTCCTGTTATATTCTCACTACCTTTTTCTTACTGGCATAATTTCATTCCTAGACTGAAACGTTCTCAAAAGATCTTTTCACCTCCAACCTGCAATCAGGATGAGTTTTCAAGTAGACTGATCTGGGCATGGTATTATTTCTATTTCAATCCCTGAAAGAGGTACTGGAGAGATGCCTCCTCAGTTAAAAGCACTGACTGTTCTTCCAGAGGACCTGTGTTCAACTCCGAACACTCACATGGCAGGTCATAACTGTCTGTAACTCCAAGATCTGACACCTTCGCACAGACATACATGCAGGTAAAACACCAATGCACATAAGAAAGAAAGAAAGAGAGAGAGAGAGAGAGAGAGAGAGAGAGAGAGAAAGAAAGAAAAGGAAGGAAGACCTTGAAAGCGTTCCTTAGAGCCTTCAGAATAGAGCACAATGTCTTCTCACAATCGACACGTGGCTTTACTGTCCCCTGATTACCCCCTCCCAAAAAAAACCACACACACCCTGCCATAGATAGCAGCTTGCCTCACTGAAAGAACTGTATCTGGCCTTGTGTTTTCCCATGCTGCTCTCTTTCCCTCTGGAAAGTCTAATGCTTTCTGAGTAGCATAGAGCCAAACAATCAACCTAGTCTAAACTCATAACCAACGCAAAAGGAACTGAGGCTTAAGGAAGACTGTGTAGCTTTCCCAAGAGTACCAAATGGCAAATAGTGGGGCCCGAATCTCCTGGCTTTGTAGCCTGTATTCTGAAGACCTTTTCATTCTGTCTTTGACAGGAAATCAACTTAGCTCTGGAAGCCCTAGAAAAATAGTCCCAATCCTAGATAAAGCTGGTCAAACAAAAATTATCCGTGCCTGTGATGCCAAAGAAGTATTAGAAGGAATTATAAGGAATAAGAATTTACTAATGACCTTGAGATGTCTCTACATGTATAACCTGTTGGATTATGTTTGGCCATTATGTTTACAGTGGTCCCTGGAGAACAAAAGTTGAAGAAATTAGACGAAGGTGTTTTTATCTATAAAATCACTAAACCAGAATGTACAATTGGTGTGCCTAGACTGTGAATTTTTTGGTAAGACTTCTCTTGAGTTCCATTTTGTTTGTTTTGTTTTTCATGAAATTGACATTAGAAATGTGTAGACTGTAAGAATTAGAGAATAGCATAAAGGAATCTTATTCTGGAGTATTTCTTCTATACTTGTGTATAATGACATCACTTATTTTCTAAAGAGGAAGTGGAGGTTTTAAATGTTACCATCACACATGAGATGATACAAATATGTAAAGGCCTTGGAGAGCTGGGCTTGTCACATGATGCCTGTTATTACAGAGAAAAGAGTGATGGGCTCTAGTCTGATCATTTTTCATAGTAAACTGAATTATCTGGAGTTTTGTGATTCTGTATTTGCTTCATTCTCAGAATCTAGACATCACCTATTATCATAATGTTGGTTTCCTAATTTTTCCTGGCTTAACTCTTAGGTACTGGAAAATCTAAGTAAAAATACCTAAATTTGGCATGTGACTGAAGAAGATGATTGAGAAAAATTCCTCTCTGTCAGCAACTAAAATTGAAGAACTGTCAGCATGTTCGGGTGGGCTTTAGCATCATGCCTAAAATGAAGCAACTTAAGCAACAGAGATTGACTCTCCCTGGTTGTGAAGAAATGGGATCTGAATCCAGGGGGTCAGCCAGATAGTGCTTCTGCTGAAGGAAGGGGAGATGTCTCCTTAGATATCGCCTCTGGTCTCTTGGCTTGTGACAGCATGACTCTAATTTTCATGCAGCATTCTGCGGTATACTTGTCACTGATCTTCTGAAGGGCCATCCTAAATCATATGGGCTCACCTTAACCAATGCCATTTGTAGCTGCCTTATTTCCAAGTCAAGCTATATCCTAAAGTTCTAGGGAAGGGGCGTCAGTATTTGAATTTTCCAAGGATTCAACACTAGATACGATGGAAATGACACAAAGTGAAGAATGACAGAGAAGTATGGTCACAGTCTGGCCTCTCTGAAGTAGACACTACATGCAGGTTTTTTTTTCTTAATGAGAACTCATGTCTGAGGAAGAAAAGGAGGAAGGAGGAAGCACTGGGCAGTAAGAGACTCTGATATGGGATGCTAGTGATTCATCACTACCAACAGACATGGTGCCCCTTTCTCATCTGTCACCAAATACAGGATGCCTAGAGAGTACGATGGTGGGAGCAACAACACTCTAAACTGAATCAGTCAGAAGAGGACAGAAGCTGAGTTGGAGACAGTGTGACATGTGTTCCCTTGGGGAAGGGCTGGATGGTACATCCCCTGTGCCTCATAATCTAGCTCAATACTATGAGACTGTAAATTTACACCAACAAAGCAGTGGGAAAAGATGCTGGAAAACTGCATTTTCAAAGCTGGACTCAGGCTGGTGCATCTGAACTGCTGGACAGAGCCATCAGTGCACACCACTACCCAGCTCTGTGGTCCATGACATCCTTTTGGGTTGTCACAGCCAGAACTCACAGCAGAAGCATTTGCAAAACAGAAACTAGTAAGAGTTAGAAATCAAGGTTTTAGGGCCAGAGAGATCACTCAGCACATTAAGGCTCGTGCTGCTAACACCAACAGTAGGCATTTGAACCTCAAGACTGACATGGCAGAGAACCCAGTCCTGAAAGTTGACCTTTGTCTCCCACACTAACAGCATGGTATGTCTGCCCACATGCATACATGCACACAAATAAATAAACGTAATTCCATTTCTAAAATTCCATTAGTATCAATTATGCAAGGGCCAGTTTAGCAGCATACAAGTTATACTTCTTGTGTCTACAAGTCTAAGTTTAACTATGACAAACAAAAACATCTGGCTAGAAAGCACTCAATATGCTATCGGAAAGAGAAGAGGCCATGGATAGTAAGTCCTGTCTCTTTATTCTGAGAGAACTAAAGATTGTGCCCTTCCATTCACTAACCTGTCCACCAAGTCATTTCAGTGAGATCACGTAGCAAAGTAGAGGTTCAAAAAAATAAATCAGTTCTTCCATCCATTGCTTCTGCCTGTGTTAGGGGAGGTGTATGGCATGCTTACTATATGGTTGAAAGCAACGCTGAGTGTGACAAAACAACATTGAGCAAACAAATGTAGTCCCTTGTCATTCCTTGTCTTAGAAGTCATGGCTAAATGGGAGACACACATATTACTTAGATAAACCATTAAAGTTTACAATCACAAATGGTGATAAGTACCCTAAAGTAAATTTAAAAAAAAAAAAAAGAAGAAGACGAATAATTATGCTAAATAAATTTTTTCTCTTGTAAATTTCTGTATTATTTACAATAATATAAAATGGCATGCAGATGTTTTGTGTTCCAGGACAGCCCAAGGTTGGATCTCATGCTGGCTGCTGAACTTGGTACCAATAGGAGTCATCTATGTGGTTGGTTTTAAAGGCATGATGGGGTCATGCAGAACAGCTGAGGCTTGGCACTGTGAGAGCCCAGGAGGAGCCATTAGTGAAGGTGAAGCCTCAGTGGCGGTTGAACTCCCGTGATTGAAGGGGTTGTGCAGAGAAGTTGAGGCTTGGCACCATAAAGAGAGCCTAGGGGAGGCTGCTGGTGAAAGTGCAGCCCAGCTGCAGTGGAAGACCCCAGCAAAGCAGAAATGCCAGTACGAAAGGATGACCATCAAGAACAGCAGCAGCAGTGTAGGGGAGCCAGTCAGAGCCAGGAAGACAAGCTGTGTGTTACATAGAGCAGAGCTGGACAAGTGACCCAAGCCCTTGGGGGGAGGCCAGAAGATCGTGAGCGGCTCCCAAACATTGGACAGTATAGAGTTTGATATCGCTTGGACATGATCGTAACTGTGCCCTGGTCTTTTCCATTTGAAATAAGAAAGTATTTATTTTATTTTATTTTTATTTTACTGGAGGCCACAATTGAGATATTTTGGATTTTAAAAGAAACTAGCAGAGATGAACCCACTCTCATACCCCCAACTCTGCATTATGCTGTGCGGGTGGGGTGAACGACACCCAGAGGCCGAGGTGCCACTCAGATGAGCGAGCAAGTGGTAGAGAGATGGACAATCAAGAAAATCAGAAGGATGCATGCACAAGGAAGAGAGAGGGACTGTAGGCCCAAGGGTCATGAGGGACAACGTGATGTGAGTAGCCTATGATGCCACCTGGGGCCATGGTGAGGTCCTGGTCCATGCCGCTGCTGAGGGCCATATCTGGGTCCACGGCCTGGTAGCAGCAGGTGTCTGTGTCAATGTCTGTGGTTCATTTTACTACTAAAGGCCTTGTGAGGATTCCCAGTCTGGGCTGCTGCCTGGGGCTATGATGATATTCCTGTCCTGACTCCTTCAACAATGAACAGCAATATGGAAGTATAAGTCAATAAACCCTTTTCTCCCCCAACTTGCTTTTCGGTCATGGTGTTTTGTCAATACAAACCCTAACTATCCACTTTCGTAGAAAGCCTATTATAAACATTTTCAAGATATTCCTTCACCAATGGAAAAAAAAAAACAAAACAACAAACCAGTTGACTCTTGATTTATTTCCTTGTTTTGTGTGTAAATAATATGTATGTGACATGTTTGTATGGTATGTGTGCACACCCAGAAGCCAGGAAAGAACACTGGATACTCGGCTCAACCATTTTCTGCTTTATTCCTTTGAAGCAAGGTCTCTCACTGCAGCAAGAGCTAGGCTGGCAGTCAACCAGCCACCTTGCTGTCCTGTCTCCTCTTTTCTGCCTCCCCAGACCTGCAGTTACAGTCATGAAGAGCTGTGCCTGGCTTTTTACACGGGTGAAACAGATAACGCCGGTGTTCACACCTGCACTGCCATTACTGGTAAGCCATCTCCCCAGACAAATTATCAACACTTTTTTTCCTTTTTGTTTCTTTCTTTTTTTTTTTTTTTTTTCTTTTTTTTTAATGAAAAGCATTTGCACAGAATGCTGGTACCTAGCTTCATTTGCAGTGTGGTGACTGTATCATTCATTATTTCAATTCACCACCGGCCATACTATTACAAAAGCCAAATCCTAATTTCCAACACTTTAATTTCTGTGAGATCGAGGCCAGCCTGGTCTACAAAGTGAGTACAGGACGGCCACGGCTACACAAAGAAACCCTGTCTTGAGAAATAAATAAATAAATAAAACAGCAACAACACAAACACTTGTCAAAGAAAATGTGGTTTCTCACCTTCAAATTTCTGGCCTGATTGTGAGAAGGAGAAAAATCAGATTTTTATTTAATTGTATTTTGAAGGGAAAGAAAAACATTATTTGCCTTTAGAAAGGCTGGGAGCTACGTCCGAGCTATAAAACCAAGTGAGAGAGGAATCTATGACATCACATACCCCAGAGCAACTAATGAGCGCACACCTAGTACCTCAGTCAGCCCTGCATTAAAGGATTTGGAAAGTGACACTTTCGATCTGTGGCAACACAATTGTATGTTTGTAAATTCTGATCAGATCAACAATAATTAGTCCAGGGCTATTGGCGCCATTTTTTATGGTCAATTTTCTGAATGAATGAGATGTTGCTATTTTTAATGTCTGTGACCATCACCACAAGCCATTACAAAGCAGGTCACTAGAATGAAATAAAGAACAGATGAGTGTTTCCCACTTGGATCACCCAAAGAGTTAAAAGGCCTCAGCATATTATACATGTATTCATACATAGGACCCAAAGGTTGGCGTCTCATTTTTCATCATCAAGGCATTTATACGAACTTCTATCTTCTTTTGCTTTTGTGACCTCTAGCCAGAAAGGCCAAAGTAAATAAAGGCCAAGATAGATGTCAAATCAAGCAATTACTAAACAGGGTCCTGGGCTGTGACCCTCAGATTAGAAATGGTGACCTGTCACAGCAACAGGGGAAAACCTTCCTGCAAGGACTTGCCTGATTCCTGAAATGCAATTGAGACTTGCAACCTGAACTGAAAAAAAATGGTATTTTTCATTTGCCTTTTAATCTCTTCTAGCTTCGTATTGAGGCTATCTTCCCATTTTATCTTTGGATGCAGGTTGTAGACATTTGAGAGGAAGAATTAGTGTATGGAAAGCAAACCTACCATGAAAAGTGAGAATGAGCCAGCATAGCGCAAAACTCTGCAAAATCACTTTCTTCATTACCTCTAGTGAAACAGTGTGAAAATTAGATATCTTGTAGAAGAATGAGAATTGCAGTCAACAGCACCCAGGGTGGGGGGGTATTGTCACTGTTGCTGTAATTTGTCACACAAAGGAATAAATTTTGCCGAGTTCTTTCTGAAGGCAACTAAAATTCACCGCATAGATCATCCTTGGGCCTCTTCTTGGGGGATTTCTACATCCTCATTTTTTTCTACTTTGGTACAAGACAGTTGTTATTCTTTTCTCCATGTGCTCTATCCAAAATACTAAGTTTTTAGCCATGTCTAATACCAACACCTACATTTACTCATGAACACCTGACCTCATTAATTCTCTCATCCTTCAAAAGTCCTGGATTAGTCCAGGACTAATCCTGATAAATTATTATCAAAAACAAACGGAGAAAAGTAAAAAGGACAGAGGGAGGGAGGGAGAGATGTCTACACAGTCAAGCCTTCTTTTATTTTCCATTCAAACATGTAAATTTTGAGTTGAAACAGACCCAGAGCAAAGACTGGTAGTGGAGTCTTGTAAAGCTGTTTCTTTTCCTGCCTGCCACAATTCATAGGGGACTCTTACCCACTAAGTAAAATTCTCTGCCTTCTTCCCTAATTATTATTAAATGCAATTGAATAAATGGCTTTTTGATGTTTAATGTAATTGTTTCCAATAAATTAATAAGTCACAGAATTGTATCTGACTTTAAATTTGTTGGTAGAAAAATCAGTGAAGGGAAAAGAGTAATTGCCAGCAGCCTGCTTAGCATCTCCCTGCAACAAAAGCTTAGGCCCAGAAATCCAGTAAGGAGGTAACAGCCAGAGGAAGAGAAACTTAAGAAAGTGTTTTCAATATACTAGTTGGTTGTGGTGGCATTTACGTTTAGCACCTGGGAGACAGAGGCAGGTGGGACTCTGTAATTTCAGGCCAGATTATTCTTTCTAGTGAGTCCCAGGCTCATCAGAACTTCATAATGAGACCCTGTCTCAAACAAACAAATTAAACAAACAAAACAAATTGTATTAGAAAGCTAAATATTGACCATAAAATTTCAAATTACACTCAAGCACAAGTCTTCATTGAAAAAAAAGAAAGGAAATTCAGAGGGTTTCTTAGTTCCTTACTTCCAAGAGGAAAAAGGTCAAGTTTCCTTAGCAAAATTACAACCAAAAAGCTTTATCCTCGGTAGCTGACCTTTGCTACTTTGTGGGTTCTTCTTTTCCTCCACCCTTCATCCCCTCCTCCTCCTCAGCTTTACCGCCTTCACTAGATAGGAGAGAAAGAAGGATGGGGCATGGGGGAAAGACAGTGATCCCTGAATCTAATTTCTTTCCTTTTGTTTCTTCTTTGACTACAAGCTACTAGCAAATTGAAACCTACCCCCCTAAATCACCAATAACCACCGACCTCTCAGGGCCCTCACATTTATGTATCCTCTAAAAATATTATCAGAATTCCAAACATCACACAATTGCAGAAATTATCTGCAGCTGGCAAAACCATGCTTCTGCTAGAGCATGAGACAAATCATAGTCAGCTGCTGCAGAAGTTCCAAAGCAGCCCCACATACCCACAGCTGGGATTATAGTGAAAGCATATTCTTATAATACTTCTGTGTTTTTGTTTTTTTTAAGAATTCAAAATTCCAGAATTGTTACTACAGCCAACTAAATCAGCCATGTTCGTAAGTCACATTGTCTTCTGCTGCTGTGTTCACACCTGACACCTCTTTGCCTGAGACTACCAGCCAGAGAGTTGGATCTCTTATTCTTGTTGTCATTCATTCTTCTAGCTTCTAAAGGATTCACATTAGCCCTTGGGCCTTAATGTGTAAGGCCCAAGGGTAAATTTGGGAATCTTCTGTTCCCCAACCCCCAATCCCGTGCTCCTCCTCAGAGCCATTAACTGTGGAATGTCACTTCTGCCCAAAGTGTCAAGGCAGAGGAGGCTGGTGGTATGATCTCCTGGAAGTGAGTGGTTTATTTGAGGAAAGAAAATCACAATCTTTATTACATGCAGTCTTATTTACAATATTCCCAGAGTCGAGACTAAACAGCCACCTTGAATTACTAGGTTTTATTTCTTCATTGTGTCTGCGGTTTACAAACCTCTGAATGAATAAGTCTGAAGATGGGACCTGTGATGGTCGCTTGATGTAATTTTTCTGTGTGTGTGTTCTCAAAGGTGTGTCTCGAGTTTTACAAAATGTTTACTGAAAAATAATTGTCTTGAGGTGAGAACCTGGCATTTAAGTAGCAGTGGGTTCCCCCCAAGATTTTCCCTGGTGTCTTTAATGTGTGAGTCACAGAAACAGGGAAACTCCCTGTGACCATCATTCCTTCTTCCCACTTTCAGTAGAGCCTATTATCTTGGTGGGGCCACATGGGGTCATTCCCCAAGCTGCCATTCTACTTCTTCCTCTTCTTCCCCCTCTTCTTATTCTTTGTGTTGGGGGGGGGGATTGTTTCCGAGACGAGACAGTTTTTCTCTGTGCAGCCTTGGCTGTCCTGGACTCATTTTGTAGATCAGGCTGGCTTCAAACTCACAGAGGTCTACCTGCCTCTGCCTCTCTGAGTGCTAGGGTTACAGGTATGTGCCAACTCACCCAACTCTCTTCTTATTCTTAGATAGGGTATCATTTTTGTTGCCCAGCTTCATCTGGTACTTACTATTTAACACATGATAGCCTCAAATTGCCATCAATCCCCCTGCATCAGTCTCCTAAATGCTGGAATGTATAGGTGTCAGGCACCACACCCAGCTAGCTTTTCCCTTTAGGCAGAGGTCTGTGGACTCTTTGGCAAGCTCTACTATTAAACAACTGAAGAAAACTTGTGCTTTAAAATTAGAAAAGCATTTTAACTTTACCAATTAGTGGCTGCTGATAACGTTGGCATTGTTCTTCACTGGAGAACTTTAAATAACTCAGTATAACAAGATGACTTTCTCTGAAATTGTTGGTCTGTTCTGGGAAGCCAAAATGTTAATAACGTGTTTTTTTTTTTCTAGATCATTATACCATTGTCCTTTCTGAAAGTGTGATCCTCATAAGGTAGACCCAGAAAAAGAAAAAAAAAAAAAAGGAATGTGTTGTATATGCAAATGAACTTCAATATTTAGTTTATACATAATCAATAAGTTCAATAGTCTTTAAACAAGTGTATCTGTTAGATAACAACTATATTTTGTATCGTTATTTTCCCAAAAATCTATGCATATGTCAGAAAGCCATGAGTCAGTGTTACTAAAATAGCTGAGCAATCTGCAGATAATATAGGGTGTGTAATTAAATATGCAATAGAAATCTATTGTGAAAATTTTATGAACTGAAGACATTGGTAATTATACTACTCCAAAAAAATAAGAAAACTGAGAATCAGTATAATCATGTTTGTCATCTTGGGTTAATCATTTAAGTAGTAAGTTAGGTCATGCACCCTTGAATTCCTACATATCACCTCTGAACGCACAATTCCGACCCACAGTTGTTTGATACACATTTGTTCATTAAAATTTTAGAATATGATTTAAGGCTTCAAGAGAAGAGTTAAGCCAAGAAGAAAAGCAGAGCCAGGAGCAAAATGGTAACAACAGTGCCTAGTAAGCACTGACACTACCAGCCGTGGTGCCCCTAATTTACATTACTTTCTTTGTTTCCCACAATGCACAATTCATTAAGACCATCTCATTAAGAAACTGAGGTTTGGAGCTGAAGAGATGGCTCAGCAGTTAAGAGCACTGACTGCTCTTCCAGGGGACCTGAGTTCAATTCCCAGCACCCAGCTCACATCTGTCTGTAACTCTAGCTCCATGGGATCCAACATGTAGGCAAGATACTAATGCATATGAAATAAAATAAAAAATAAGTTGTTACTATGATTATTACTATGATGAAAGGGGCAGGGAGGAGATAAGGGAGGGAGGGAGGAATTGGGAGAGGATGGGGGAGGGGGCTACGGCTGGGATACAAAGTAAATAACCTGTGATTAATATAAAAAATAAAAAGTATTATAAAACTGAGGTTTACTGCGCCAAGTAATTTGTCGTAGGTCACAGAGCTAGGAAAAGACATAAGCAAAAGCTGGCTTACAGCCTTGGCCTATTTGACTCCCACATCAAATAGTTCTTAGCCTGTGTTTTTATAGCAAAGGCATACGACATCCTAGAGCATACATTATAACAGCCTGCCTAGAGACAAACACATGTGGGAAATGGAGAAAAAAAAATTAACTTAAATTGCAAAATCAGTACCAAAGTATTGAGCATCTAAAACCCAGGAAAAGTAGGTCATTGTGTGAAAAACTGGAATATTTTTAAAGATTTTAAACTGGAAGAAAAATAAGAAAAGGAAAAATTCAAGGACTATTGACCTATGATGGGAACTAGGGGGGGAGCAAGAGATGACCAGTTAGGAAACTACCGTAATGGTTCAGGTATGAAAGGATGAAGGCCTAATTGGGTGTGGTCAGTGTGATCATGAATCAGAAGAAAGAAAGACAGAAAACAAGTAGAAGGAAGAAGCGATGTAATTTCATGACTAATTAGATGCAAGGGCTCAAACAGAAGATGAGTCAAAAATGACTGGGTGGTTTCAAACCTAAATAACTGAAAGGTAGATGCCACAGAGTCAAAATCAGGAGAAGGGAGGTGGACGGGAGGAGGTGTAAATGTGTTAGTCACATGATGAGAAGGGACGTGAACGTGAGGACCCATTTTCAGCTCTCAGTAGAGAATAGGCAGCTAATTTTCTAACAGGGCTTTGTACAGAACTGAATGTGAATGTGGTAGATTTAAGTTGGCTAACAAAGAACACGAGAAGATAGAGAATAGAGCTGAAAATGTAGACTAGAGCGTAAACATAAACAAGAATACATGAGAATAAAAAAGGAGGCATTCAAGACATGAAAAAGACACCAGCCCTTTGCTTCACTTTGTGGCAAACAGAATTTTCTGGGAGAGGCATTAGCAGTGCTCACCTCCATTGGACGATAAGACCCCCTGGGGGCAGAAAATTCCACCTAACACAGGGTTTAGTATGTTTAGGCATTGAATCTATATTTGTTGAACAAATAAATCGATCCCTATAGTGCATGTCTCTCCAGCAAGCAAGGTATCTGGAAGCAGCTGCTGATCTGTGGAATATGTGAAACAGAATGGAATCTGGGATTCTATTCCCAGTCCCAGGAACCTTAGATATTGCTGACAATATTCCGAACAAGTTAGTAAACAATCAAAGGAAGATATATTTTTCGTGACATCAAAAAGAACAAAAATATGGGGAAAATATGTTAACTCCCTTTGAGTGGAAGGAATGACAATTTTTAAAATGCTCAGTTAGTATACAAAGTAATGATCTGCTGTGACGTTTTCACGTGTTGATTATTATATTTGGTTCTTTTTACTCCCCCCCCCCACTGCCCTTTCTTTCTCACCTCTCCTCCTCCTCTTTTGCCAATTCTCCACAATGCTTCGTTCTTCTGCATTCATGTCACATAAAAAGGGAATCAGGGAAAGCAATAGTTGCTAAGCCACCAAGGCAGACATGAACAGGATATTTCTACGTTGTTTAGTTCTTTAAATGTACATGAAGGATGTGAATTAGCTAAACTCTACAGTCTGGATGAGGGGCCCCAAGTGATCTGCACAGCGCCATATTGGGAAGTACTATGGACTTTTAGGATCAGGGAGCCCTATGCTTTGCCATGCACTTCCACCTCCCTGCAGTCTGCCTTGCCAGAAGCCCAAGACTGGAATCCCTAGGCACAGGAGCAAACTGATCCTTCTCTTTTTATATGTTAATTGTCTCAGGTATATCATTATGGTTGTGGAAAGATAAGTACCAGAGGAAACATGAAAAATGCTATGACTTAGACTGCAGTGTTTTGTCACCAAGAATATGCTGCACAACTTCATGGGTAGCTGTTGTTAATAACAGTAAGAAATGAGTTAATGACAGTGACAAGGTTTATGGCCTGAGTGTGACTGTGGGAACAGTGACATTAGGAGCTCAAATACAACAACAAGGGCTGATTTTAAACACTTATATCTCAAAGTCTTACTTTGAAATCATTTTAATAAAATGTATTTAAAGCAATTTGAAAGACGTTCAAACAATGCCTCAGATTTCAACTGAGCGTAAGTTTTCACTTAATACGTACTTCATTTTCAAAAGGTGATTAACAAGCAAAAGGGAATTAAAAGACAAGAGAGAGGGAAACAGGGATTAAGGGAGAGAGAGGGAGAGGGAGGGAGAAAGGGAGGGAAGGAGGAAAAATAGTTTGTAAAATACATTATCTATCAAGAATCACCTGTTCGGTTTCTGTTTTCCATCCACTTTAGAAACACAGAGGTAGGTACCAGAGAGATGCTTAAGGGCACCTGGTTCTGTTCCACAACACCCACGGCTCCAGGAGAACTGACACCTCTGACCTCCTCAGGCATCGGCACTCACTGTGCACATATCCTACACGCAGACATACACCTACACGAAGTTTAAAATAGTAAGAATAATTCTTATAAAATAAAATGAAAACTCTAGAGTTAACACTCCCATCCCTAAGTTCCACTTGAAGCCTCGGTGGCTTTCCCACCACGTAGACATCAACGCTGAATCAGGGTGCTACCAACACAGGTGGGCAGCTCACACTGCAGGTCGGTCGCGACACATTTGAATCACTTGTCCAGTTGGGAATAAATCTGGCAAACACTGTGATTAGCCTTACACATAAGATACAGCATTTAAGCTGACCTATACACTTTTAAATGCTTTAAAAAAAAAAATAGTTGCCCTCGCTTGCACAATACATAGGACTACATGGATTAGAAGTAAATTGCAATCTCTAAATTCAATAGGTGAGCAAATGTCTATAAATGTCCCAGCCAAGGAGTCAGAACCAAGCAACCCATTCTTGATGAGATTCCATGGCTCCAGGAGAGAGGCGAGGCCTCCACCCACACAAAAATTCTCTCACTTGTGTGCCAGTTGTCTGAAATCATTACCAGAATTTTATCCCCTGGATTGACAACTTTTATTATTATGACTTGATCATAATAATTCTCCATGCCCGAGACAAATCTTGACTTCTTAGTTTTACCAGGTTGAGTTTTGCCTATGAGCTAAATCTTTTGTACGTGATATAGCCAGATCTAGCAAATACTTCAAGATAAAAAAAATACTTCCCAATTTAAAGAAAAAGAAAAAGGAGGAAGAAGAAAAAGAAGGAACTGTATCAATTGCTGATCTAAAATAGTCTCTTTAAGTTTATAAATATGGCATCAAGATTACCTGAGATTTAAAAAAAAATTAATTTTATTAACCTACAAACTAAAAGAGTATTTTTGTATTTTTCCATAATTTGTGCTGAATGGGTCACTGAACCCAAATTTTAAACCAAACGAACACATGAAAATACTCTTTAAAATCCATGTATATAGAAAGCTAGATTACTCAACAAATACCTTTTTTCCCTCAAGCAGCAGTCTCTTTTCACTCTTTTGCCATGTCTAATAACGTCGAAGGAAGAATGACAAAAGGCCACGCTAGTGGTTCGTAAGCAGGGAGAAAATAATGGAAAATAAAAGCTTTAAGTTTATCATCATTTACATCCTAATACACGCAATATTATTGTACTAATGTATACATTAGGTATTCCCCAAATGTAAATGTTGTCAAACCAAGATCTTCTGCTCAGTTCTTTTGAGCTCTTCTTTGCCTCTTGGCAATTTAAAGGAGCCCAACTTTAAAAGCGAAAAGGATTCCTGAAGATATTTTATGGTTTAATTTAATTCTTTTAGAATGAAAAAAAAATTCTTCTCATTTTAACAACCATACAAGTAGGCACTCCATTTCTATACTGACTAGTGTGGAAATTTGCATGATGACTAATAAATGCTGCCTGGTGTAAGCGAGGGAGTGAAGCATAAAAACAAAAATTAACTCTCCATTCCCCACCAATACTCAGGTGCCACTGAGCATTTCAAGGGACCTACTTATCCAAGGTAAACCTGGCAGTTATGGAACCTGAAACCACAGAGGATCCTAGATTGCCACGCAGTGAAAGTTGTGCTGGTTTGGTAGACTCCCTCTGTTTTGATGAAATGTTTAACTGTGTTGTAGGAATTGTATTATAGCAGAGTACAAGTCTTCAAGTCCACACGCGTCCGTACATGTTGCCGGCAAAGTTGTAACATCCTTGCAGTCCAGAGATGCTGAACCTCATGTGTCACACACTTTCTCTAACTTACTTTCCTCATATATGCACTGGGAAGTTAAATCACAGTATCTTTTTTGTGGCTTAAGTTAAATTGGATATTAAACAGATCCCTAGTCTCTCAGCGAAGATCCACCTTTGTCACCATAACTAGTAAGGTACAGTGTTTTAGAGGTCTGGGAAGGCAGCATGGACGTTGCTTTTGGTTCCAGACACTCAAGCCACAGGTATCCTTGGGCTGTCTTTCCTTCCTTGCATTACCCAAGCTTCCTCGAAAAGCTCACGTGTTTATAAGTTTGGATGTCGCGCAGGTATCTGCTAGACTTTGACATCTTACTTGTGGATTCAGTTCTGCTGGCAGATCTCAAACTGGAGTGTGACGGGAGCACATATGTAGGTTGTGGGCCTTGCTTCGTTTGGCTTGGAGAGTGTAACCCCCCCGAGAGGAATTAGCTGAGCTAAGCTATCAAACCTTGGATAGAGTGAGTGCTTTCTAGGATTGCAGGGCAGATTTGACCCTACTTCAGGGCTGGATCTCAACTTCTTACCCATGTATATGGAAAATAAATAGACATTCAGTCTGGTTCCTCCCGTATTCATTCTTTCTAGTACAGTGTTAGACACATACCATCTTTCTAATTCTAGCACTGTAAGTCTGGCATTTGTGAAGAGCCAAATGAGGGAAAAAAAAATATAGACCGTTATTGACTTTAACAGTCTAAGAACAATCCAGAACAAAAAGAAACTATTGATAACATAATGAGAAAAGCCTTAAGACAAAAGTCAAATAAATTGAAACTGAATTTACCACTGCAAGTTTGCTCTCTGTTATCTAATGCTATTTCCAAGCTTCTGTTGAGAATATTTTCCATTGTACAGATTGATCAAGCTTTGAAAAAAATAAAAGGAACTAAAGGAAACACTGGGCCCCTTTCCCTCCCCCCCCCAAGGTCTACTTACCATCAGTAGGGTTTTCCTAGGCCACAGCATTAACCTAATTAACTCATCTTTCATGAACTTGAAGAAATAGGGCCTAGCCAAGCCTTTCTGCAGGAGCCCAAGTGCCTGGACATGCCTGCATTTGTGGCTGAAACTCAAATGCTTCCTCCCACACAGTGAAACAGGAAAAGCTTTCATTTCCTTGAAAAGGTGAAGTACTTGTGGAGTTTTATTTTTATTTCAGAATTTTTTTTTTGTTTTATAAGAACGTATATTTGTCTGATGAAAAGATCCTTTTTCTATCGTACTATACTCGGAAGCTTATACTCTGAACCTAGTCTCTAATTTCACAACGTATCAATTATTCGAAATTATTAAGAAATACTGACTCTCTCAGCTTTGTCTAAATTCCCTAAATGGCTTTTGAAAATAAACAAAATTCAAAAATCTGTACTTTCTGATTTGTAGATGCTGCTTAACATACACTTTGGAAAATACATCAACTTTTGGGAGACTTTTTAGGCTTGTGTTTTTTCACATCGCCCAGAGAAAAGGATAACATTTTCTTGTTTGTTTCTATGCAGCCTCAATGTAAAAAGGGTTTCAGTAGACACACACACAAATTTGAGCAATTCAATGACCTAATAGAGACAAACGCACAGTATGCATAGTGTTCTCAGAATCCCTCATGCATTATTTCATTTAATTCTCGTAATGACATTACACAGGCCATTGATTTTTCTCCCCTCAGATCAGAAACTAACACCAAGGAAGGCTAACTTGCTGAAATCCTAAGTTGGGATGCAGTTGGGATGGGTTTGAATTTTGATGGTCTACCCAACTTACACACTCTTCTTGGTAAGGAAGGAGAAAGAAAAGGAGCCCAAGGTTAAAATCAGGTCAAGAAATGTGAACGGAAGATTGTGTCATGACAAAAAAATTGCTTATAAGTTTATTCCGACTTCTGAAGAACCAAAGGGGAAAAAATAATCCGACAAATTCACAGAGTCCATAAATAAAATGAAAGGTGTACCAACAACCCAGAAGACCTGCTGTTCCTCCTAACTCTTAAGTCTTACAGACATGAAAAGAGGAAGGAGTGGCTAAGATATAAACAATACAATACAGAAAGTAAAATAATCACTTTTCCTATTGTCCATAAATAAGCGTGGGGCATAACACCAGAGCCAAGCTCAAAATGGGCACATTTATAACATTCCTGAGAAATAGCATCCATATACGGTTGCAAACTACCTCTGCCAGGTACTCTCTCCTTGTGCAAAAATAAAATGTCTGATATTTGATGGCAGTTAAGAAGCAAGGACTGGTAAGTTCATTAAAGGAACCTGCTGACTTAGAGCATAGCTATCTAATTCTTCAGCAACAGTGAACAGGAGACAAGCCACCTAACCAAGGGGGTCTACAGCATTCTCCACTCACACTGCTGTAGGGGCTCACCAGCACATTGAAACTCTGAGAACAGAGTCCGCTGCTGACTCAAATGCTAACCAAGAGTAGAACCACTCCTGCACCTACCTGTGAAAACTCCAAGATGATCCTTCAAAGCTTTGTAAAACTTAATAAATCGAAACTGAATGGTGGGGCTAAAAGTGAAATCTTTATACTGTTTCAAGAACCAACTATCAGACAAGCCAGAAAACAATTCTGAAAGACACAAGTATACTTTGTGCTCTTTTCTGATTTCTCGAAATGCTCTAATTTTTTGTTTTGGTTTGGTTTGGTTTGGTTTTATGGTAATTAGTGTGCCCTGGATGCAGTGAACTAGACAATTCCAAAACTTTGGCTCTATCAGTCACAGGAGGAAGATTTCTGCCCAAACTGCAGCACTGTTGAAAGTGAAAGTGATGAAGTAATTGGCAAGAATTAACTGACAAGAACATGAGATTGCCTAGTAAATCTGGATGCACCTTCCCTATGCATTCTCCAAAAATGCCAATAATGAAGAACTAATGGCTAGGCATTATCCTGAAAAGGCCAGCTAAGTCAGTACACTTTTACAAAATCATAATTGCATTTAATTTCAATATATTAACTTCCAAAACAAATTAAGCATTACCAGTTGTATTTAGATTCAAATGCATCTTATGCAAAAGATGGGAATTTCTAATAATCTCTCGTTGATTATAGTGCTGTTTAATATCATTATTTTGGAATATATATTGTTTTTTATTCACAGGATTTATGGGCTACTGTGTCCTCAGAATTTTATGCAGGGCCTGACATTAAAGAGGTACTCAAGTAACATGGAGGGATTGGTGAAAATAAAACCAATTATTTAGCTTCCACACTTCAGAATTTAAAGCTTAAGATAAGAATAACCAATTAAAACATAATCCTAAGTCTTCAATTCACAGTAAGGTTACCAAAGTGTGAGGCACTTTCAAAGTGTAATACAATCTTTTCTTATAGGATATAAGCGAGATCAGATTTGGTTACTAGTATTTCTACTGTATTCCCTGATAAGCTGGTTACATCTCAAGAAATTTTGACAGAGAGAACCCAGTCAGGAGAACAGGGGTGACGGTACTCAAGTTTGTGGAAAGACAAATGCATCATTGTGTTATGAGAAGGTAAAATAGGGTAAAAACACATTTTTTTTAAAAAAAATGTATTTGTAAGGATTGTCTGTTTGTTTGGCAGATGGGTTCCCATTATTGCCAAAACTGTACATATATTTGTAATCTTTCTTGAAAATAGATTTTCTTCATACAATATATTCTGATCCCATTTTCTGCTCCTCCAACTTCCCCCAGATCCTCACCAATTCCCCACCCACTCAAATCCATACCTTTTCTTCTCTCTCTCTCTCTAACCCTCAAAACAAAACAAGCCAGACTAGGACAAAACAAGCAGAAGACATTTTAAATACAGATATCAGGCTTTGGAAGAGGAGTTAAAAGCTTCCAAGTTACCAAGTGCACCCCAGATATGGGAAGGTAACCTCTAATTCTGTTTTCAAATAGCCAGAGCTGAGAACGAATGGAATGGATCATCACCCTGCCATGTGCTCTGGTGTGAACACAGACTGATAGAGCGAGCAACTCAAGGAAGTTGTGTGCTGCAACATAAACGCATGGACCTGGATTTTACTATCCATCAGCTACCTACAGAAGTAGAACAGTATGCTGAATTCAGTGCTTTATGGACAGGGCTCCTTTGAGCCAGCAAGACGGGCTTGGTGCCTGCAGGTGCTTCCTGCCAATCTCGGTGACTTGACTTGGATTCCAAAACCCCATATGGTAGCAGAAGAGAGCCAATCCCCACAAGTTGGTCCTCCACCTTCCACACATGCTCCATGGTATAAGCTCTAGTCCTCCATACAAAATAAATAAACAAGTCTCTATAATATCATATGAACACTGTTGCTTGGATAGCTGAGGTTTTTTATTTATTTTTTTCATATTGTTCCTTCTATACTCCAAAGATACGTTCAAACCCCTGATTCAAAAAGACTGAAAACTTGTGACCACCAGAAGATGGCAGGAGTTTTAGAGTGTTTCTGTACTTGCCAGTGTTAACAGCTAACACACACAGTTGCTAAGTCTGTTAAGAGTAGATAATCGATTCGTACAAACTCACTGTCCTTGAGGTTCTACTCTGAAGTCTTTAGCAGACTGGAGAAGCCCCATCACCCAGGCTTCGGGGTTTTTTGTTATCCCAAACTCAGCTGCCCTCTTGGCAGGTGTCACAGATACCTGCCACCAAGGCTGTCCTGGAGATGAGGGAGCTTTACAAAAGAAGTTGACACATCACTGTGGAACTGAAGCGCTATGAATAAACACAAATTTGAATAAATGTCACAGTAAACATTAATCTAATTGCACACTGCCTTTTCTTTCGCTTCCTACCAGGGACCATGATGTCCATGGCTTACACTTACCCATTTTCGCTTCCATATTTCTCCTTTCTGCCTCTCCGAAATGAGGCCTCTTGGAGGTGCTCATTTAGGAGAGAAAAAAAGTTCTTTTCTAGCATTGTGACCTTTGGCAAGAGCATTCCCCAATTGCTGCTTTGACGTCCCTACTCTCTTTGATCAGTTACTGTCTCCTGATCTTATCAGACTCATGCAGTTGTCTTTGTTACTAAAAACATAAAACCAGTATAATATGCAAATATATGTATTTTGCATTTTTTTGCAACTCATGCTTTGCCCTCGACGTTTCCTTAAATCATGGGAAGAAAAAAAAAACTTCATTTTTAATACTTTTCAAAAGAAGAAAATAATGCAGAATTAAAGGACAGTTCTGTATAAGCATATATTTAAAATATATCCAAAGATATTTTTTCTATGCAAATTTTCAAAGTACTCTTGCTCTAGCCAGACTAATTTTCAGCCTTGGAAATACCCAGAAAGGCTCCTTAATCTGCTGGCGACAGACCTATGAAGAACTATTATTCATCAGTCTAGCACAAAATAATTGACCACAGAGCCCAAGACAAAAGAGATTTGGAGGAGGATGTGGCAAGGTGTAAAGTCACTTAACATATTCTTGGGACTCTTGAACAGTAGGTCTTGAAAGAGGAAAGGAACACCTTTGAAGATCCTTGGGATAAACATGCAACTAGATGACTAAGTCACTGAAAACTAATTTAGCAACGGATGAAACATTTATTTCACTTGGCATGTGGGGGTTATGTTAAAACTGGTGAGAATTAAACCTAAACCTAGAAAGGAGAAATCAATGGAGAAGTTTGAAGACTTTGGGCCAGGAGATGAACCTCTGGCACCATGAAAGATTTCCTTTTGCTACATCGGCCTGGAGAGGATTAAATGATTTCTCTGTCTCACAGGTTTCACAGGTGCCAAGTAGATTTTAATTTCAAATGCTTTATTTACAGTACTAAGCGTGGGGGTGGGGGAGGGATCCTCATTGTTGAAAGTATAAAGCCAAAGCACCATCGTAACCAAGGAAATGTGGCAAGTTGGCCTTCCCTAAAACTTTAGCCCAAGACAAAGCAAACTATTGCGCTTGTAGCAATTCTGGAGCTATAACGGCTACAGTCTTTTCAGATGGCCTCAGGGTACTTACCAGACTGCAAAACCTTTGTATTTTAAAATACTGTTACATAATCTTCAACCACTTGTTGTTCATTTATTAAAAACAGGACATGTTATTATACATATGAGACTTTTTCAGCTTTTTGAAAATAATACTTTTGAGAATTTCTTACAATGTTTTGATCATATTGACAACCTACCCCAAATATTACCATTTACTCCGTCTTTATTCATACCTCTCTCTACATGCAACTTTTTTATTTAACTAAATATATATTTTTGTTGTAAATGTTATATGTATTATCTAACATATATGTTATATCATATAACATATATTATTTATTTTATATATAAATACTTATTGTCTATAATAAAACTTAATTTAAATGCAGTAGAGGCATTTGGAGAAGTCAACATAAACACCAAGTTTAGATACAGAAGAGAAAACAATGTGGATCCACCAAGAAAATCTGTCGGTCAGTTGTAGAGAGTCGTACTGGCAGAGAACAGCAAAGCAGAACAACCTTTCTAGACCACAGGAATCACAAGACCAAAGGCAGGTTTCCCCCATGTCAGAAGGCAAGGATCTATGAAATGCCTACCTCTGATAGTAGCTAGGGTCCTCATGGTAAGGTGAGGCTCCTGGCACTTCCTGTGGGGGGAGGGAGGACTTGTGCCATATGAGATGACAAAGTATTTGAGATTAGCTTGGTATTGGTTTCAACAAGAGCAACTCAAAAGCTATGAGATTTAGCGCAGCGGGTAGAACACCGGCTTGGCAAGTGCAAGGCCTGGGTTCAGTCTTCGGCTTGGGAGGCGGGGGTATCCCAAGCTCTGGAGGCAGGTGTGTACTACCACATCAGAATTTGTAACTATGCATGCAAGTTTTAGTTCTCTTCCCCACTGCTCTCGGGAGTGGAACCTGCCATGGTACATTGGCAACCTACCAGGAGTCACAGAAGACTGACTGTCCTTCTCCCACCAGCTTTCAGTGCTAGTGGTGAAATTTTATGGCCTACTTCCTCCACTCCATACTGGGATTTTGTCTGCCCTGAACTTGCCCGTGTCTTGTGCATGTTGTCACAAACACTGAGTCCATATCTGTGTCTGCCCTGTTATATCCAGAAAAGCTTCCTTAAAGCTACCTACTATCTTTGACTCTTACAGTCTTTCAACCTGCTCCTCCTCAAAGATCCTTGAGCACTGGGATGGAAGGGTGTGTTCTGCATGTGTACATTCTTTAAGGCAAAGTGTTCCACAGTCTCTTATTCTCGATGTGTTGACCTGTTTAGGACCTCTGTGTCAATTGTCAACTGCTGCAAAAAGCTTCTCTGATGAGGGTTGAGGGAAGCTCTAATCTATGAATATAGCAATAAGACACAAGCTGGAGACCTAAGTCAGGGTAGGCTCCTAGGAGGATATGAGGGGGATTCAAGCAAAGGTTCCTAGTAGCAGAGACCATAGAGACTGAAGAGGATACCCTCTAACTAGCCTAGTCTTCTAGCAGGAGGAGAACACCAACCCACCCACAGAAACTTCCACCCAAAATTTACCCTGCCTATGAGATGTGCAGGGATAAAGATAGAGCAGATAGAATAGAGATTGAGGAAATGCCCAACCAATGCCTGGCCCAACCAAAAATCCACTGTATCAGAAAGTGCCAACCCCTGACACTATAAATGATGCTCTGCTAAGCTTACAGACAGGAACCTGACAGTTGTCCTCTGAGAGGCTCTAACCAGCAGCACCTCAAAACAGATCTTGAGACTCACACCAAACTTTGGGTGATGTGTAGGGTGTTTTGTGAAAAAGTGAGAGGAAAGAGAAAAGGACCTGGAGGTGACAGGAGCTCCACAGAAGACCAACAGAACCAACTAATCAGGGCCCAGAGGGTCTTGCTGAGACTGAAGCATCAACCAAGGATCATAAATGGACCTGGGCCCCCTACAAAGATGTAGAAGATGGGCAGCTTAGGCCTCCTATGGGTCCTCTAGTAAGAGAAGTGGAGACTGCATTGGATAAGGACTCACTTGCCAGCTGTTTGATAATTTTCTCCTGGAGGAACTGCATTGCCAGGCCACAGGAGAAAGGAACATGCTTAATCCTCATTGGGATTATCTCATTAGGTTGCAACCTAATGAGCTGGGCTGGGTAGGAAAGGGAGCTCTCCTTTGGTGGGGAAAAGAGGAGGGGAAAGGTGGAAGAAAGAAGGGAGGGAGGATGGGACTGGGAGGGGAGGAGGGATGAGGCTACAACAAGAATGTAAAGTGAATATTTTTTTTTAAAGAATAACTATAGAGAACTAAAAATTACAACAACAACAAAAGACTTTAGGAACTGGTGTAATACCGAGTCCATTTGGCAAAACAATATTATTTTATTCTCCCCTAGGGCCTATGACCTTTCTAGCTACTGGCTTTAAGCTGATATATTAACAGTGCCAGATACAGCAGGTGTGCGTCCCGTTACGTGGAATCGACCTTAGGTCCAATCAGAAAGTTGCTGGTTACTCCCATAACATTCCTCCCACGACTAGGCCTGTGAGCATATCTTGCATGTCTTGTAAGTCACAGGGTTCACAACCAGGTAAAATCGGTGATTCCTATTCTCTTCTGGTACCATGCATAGAACCTTCCACCACTCCAAAAGCCTGTCAATGAGGTTGAAGCTCCCAGCTGAGTACCGCCATGATTTCTCCATGTTCTATGACTTAAGTACATGGCGGCCTCAACTTTACAGGGTTTACTGTAAAGTTCTGGAAGGTAGCCAATAGCATGGGCAATAAATATCCTGTAGTGCTTGATGGTCATGGTGGCGTGGTGGTCCATGGGAATCTATTAGCCAACAACTCAAAGGTAAGTAACCCATTCCTGGTAGTGGGGATTTTATTTGTTCGCATGTGCTGTCTAGTTAGGATAGTACCCCTCTGTTGCAGAATAACTCCATTAAAATTCTTTTTATATATTTATTTATATTAGGAAGCATCTAACAGTAGTAGGTTTTCATGTTGCATAATTTTGAAAGAGCTTTAGTGTTCGTTATCTGTCCTCATATTCCCTCCTTTACCCTGCCCTCCCAGCCCTCTTTCCAATTTAACCTTCCTGTTCCATTATTCCCCTTTAACCCTTTATATCATTGTTTTCTATTCCACTTATCTGGAAAGGGCCATATCCCCCCATGTTTTCCTCGTAACTTTGTGGCCTCTATGTGTATTCCAAGTGAAACAGCTATCTGAAGATTCAAAGTTAACACACACAAATGAGAGAAAGCATGTGACATTTGTCTTTCTGGATCTGGGCTACCTCACTCAGAATTTTTTTTTTAGCTCACTCAGGTTGCTTTTAGCTCCGTTCATTTACCTCCTCATAACTTTATTCATTACTTTAAAATTATTTTCATAATTTTATTCATATCTTTATTTTTTCACATCTGACTATTATTCCATTAAATATACCACATTTTCATTACCTATCCATTAACTGATGGACACTAGGCTGTTTACAGTTTCTAGCTAATGTCAACAGAGCATCAATGAACACAAATAAACAAGCCTGACTGTAGTGGGATACAGAGTCATTTGAGTGTATGCCCAGGAGAGGTAGAGCTGGATCATGTGATAGATCTATTCCCTGCCATTTGAGGAAACACTGCACTGATTCCCATAATGGCTGCACCAATTTGCACTCCCACCAGCAGTGAATAAGTGTTCCTACTCCCCATGTTGACACGTGCATGTGCTGCCATCATTTTTCTCTTGCCCACTGTGATGGACAAAGATGAAATCTTAAAAGCAGTTTCAATTTCCCTTGATAGACAATGTTGAGCATTTTATAAAATGTTTATCGGCCATTTTGCATTTCTTCTTTTAAGAACTGTCTACTTAGTCCCTGTTAAACATGAGATATTTTTGCTTTATCAATAAACTATAATTAGACATCCATTCTAAATGAGTTTCTTTAAGCAGTGATCACAGAGAAACTAGACTGAAACAAAAAATACAGAATATATCACAAAAAACTATTAATATTTTTCAAAAAATAATCTCACACTGAATTCTAAGCAAATGAGGTTTTGAGAATGTGTGTATATTTATCACCATCCTAATCTATTTGTTTGTTTGTTTGTTTGTTTGTTTGATGTGCATAGATGTCTTGCCTATTATGTCTATGTGAAGATGTCGGATCCCCTGGAACTGGAGTTATAGACAGTTGTGAGCTGCCATGTGGATGCTGGAAATTGAAGCTGGGTCCTCTTGAAGAAATGGCTCCTAACCACCGAAACATCTCTCCAGCCTGACCATCCTAATCTTAAAGAAAGAGATTCGACATTCTTTACTTTTCCCTTAATACATCCCAGAATTCCATCTAAATGTCACACATGTACACACAGGCATGTGCACATGCACACACACATGCAGACTCTAAAAACATAAGCAGGAGGCTGGAAAGCTAGCTCAGCAATTAAGAGAACTTGATGCTCCTGCAGAGGACCTGGGGGCGGTTCCCAGCACCCACAGCAACTTGTGACTATCTGTAATTCTACTTCCAAAAGACGTGACGCCCTCATATGACCTCTGAGAATACCAGACACGCATGTGGTATTCTCCTAGCACACATTCAGACACATAAAATAAAAATGATTTTTTTAAAAATTGAGGTGAAAAAGAAACACAGAAGCAAATACAGCAAAGTAACAGGGAAGATTCAAAGCTGCCCCCCCAAGATCCCTATCACCTTGGTTTGTTTTAAAACTGTAACACTTTGAAGTTTCAGTTTAGTCAACACCAAGAGGAAGATGTGGCTCTCTAGTATTTGTGTGGAACTCCATAAAAACCTTGTGAAAATGGATAAGTGTCTCGCCCGAAACCAGAAAGGTTAGCAAGAGTAATTCTTACCTCATTATCCCGCAGCCTGACTAAGCATGTTAATTAAACCACACAGTGGATGAATGAAGAAATATAGACTACAGAGTCTACTTTGCCGCTCGGAAGACTAACTTCACCATGGTACTTCCACTCGAAATTTGGTAAACAAAACATAAAAATTGTTTCCTTTATCCAATAAAAATATGATTAAAATTTTTAGAATGTCTTTAAGCAATGACTGAAAAGCTTGACTGAAGCAAAAAAAAAAAAA